>NW_020954556.1:6353761-6382567 GCF_900497805.2 Vombatus ursinus | reverse complement strand
GAGAGAGAGAGAGAGAGAGAGAGAGAGAGAGAGAGAGAGAGAGAGAGGAAAGGCGTCTTTATGTGCAAAGCCAGCCCTTGAATGATTGGGGGCGAGCCAATTCCATTCTCATCTTCCCCGGCCCCCAATCCCCTGCTAATATTTAAATCTCTCTTTGAGTAAGACAAGGTGAAAAGGAATGAGACACATTCTGGAGAGAAGAGAGTTATCCAATGTAGAGAAGGAGGCAATGCAGCCTGTCAGGTGGTCGTGCTAAAACTTTTGTTTCTTTGTATAGGAATGAGTAGAGTAAGTCTATGTGCCGTAAGGATTAGAGAGAGAGTGGGTGCTCAAGCCTTTAAAATGGGGTCAAGGAAGAACTTACCACATACTCTTATTACCCAGAGCAGCCAGAACTTCAGGACCCAACAAGGGCTGTTGACTGGACTCACGCTATGTTTCTGCATTAAGAAAGGTTCTTGGGGAAAGGGTGTGGGTGTGTCTCAATGATAACTTTAAAGTGAATACAACGAGGAGCATGTGTGAGCTGCTTGAAGGAAGGGCCCATGTTTTGTTTTGTTTAGTTTTCCTTTTTGGGGGTATCCCTAATGCTTAGCACAGTGCCTGGCACCTGAGTGCTTAATAAGTATTGGTTGATTGACTGACACATAGTAAAGGCTTAATGAATGCTTATTGATTGATTTTATGTGTCCACTCCCCTTCTCTGCTAATCCCTTGGCTTTCCTACCGTAGGTCTGTTTCCTACCCAATATTGGCCCTTCGTTCCTCACCCCTACGCACAAATCCCCATTTCGTCATGTCCACTTGTCCACTCCAATTTCAGCCTTCATAGTCCCTCCCCAGATGCCTCTAGTGACTTGGCCTCTGTTGGGCATCGCCCCCTCCCCCCGCCATGGGCCCCTTCTGTCTTGTCATCCTTCTTCCTTATCACCTCCACTTTAGTCCCTTCTCCCTAAGCTGCATAGGAAAGTGCTCTGTGTTGGTAAAAAGGAAGAGCTTTAAAAATGAGGGGTGAGAGGCAGCCTGGCATGGCGGTTATCACATTGGCCTCAGGGTCAGGAAGACCTGGGTTCAAGTCCTATATCTGATACTTATTAGGAAAACTCACTTAACCTCCCAGTGCTTTGGGCAGATTGTAATTTGCAAAAAAGGTGCCAACCTGCGTTGGTGAAGGGAGGTTCTTCCGTGGGAGCAACCTACATGATGAAATCTCATGTCTAGTTAAAAAAAAAAGGAGGGGTATTTTTTTTTTCAAATGGGGCTAAAGAATAATGGCTCTCCATTACCTACAAACTCGTTAGCTTCTACATACAAAGCCCTTCCCAATCTGGACCCATCCTACTTCATCTCACACTAGAGACATGTGAAATAGGCACTTAATGTTTGTTTGTTTTTTCTTCTCCTTCTTCCTTTTCCTCTTCTCTCTTCTTCATTTATCTAAATCCTGTACTTTCTTCAAGGCCCATCTCAGGGCCCACTTCCTCCATGAAGTCTTCCTGACTCAAGTCCACACTTGTATTTTCTGCTTTTAAACTCCTACACAGGTTTAAATCCCATTTAAATGCCTTTTACTCTGAGACTCTGCTCAAGTCCCATAGCCTCTGACCTTTCCAAGCCTCAGTTTACTCATCTGGTAAAAGGAGGATAACAATCCTTGTACAACCTACCTCATAGGATTGTTGTAAGAAAAAGTGGTTTTTTTTTTAAAGAAAAAAGGGGCTAGAGAAATGTGAGTTATTATTATTATAGTCTTAAAACATTTCTTGCATTGTCTTAGGTATAACTTCTCATGTGGGTATGTTTTGTCTTCTTGACTAGACCATAAGATTCTTAAGGACAGAAACCAAAGAGATGTTTCCTTTTATCTCTAGTAATCACATAGTAGATATTTACTGATTGTTAAATTAAAAAAATATATTGAACCTCAGAAATCACCCAGGCTCAGAACCTTCTAAAGACAGACTTGATGGGGGGTACAGGGTGGGGGACAGAAGGAGGAGAAGAAGGAGGGAAGCTAACATTTATATAACATCAGGTACTATGCTAAGTGATTTTTGCAAATATTATCTCATATGATCTTCATAATAACCCAGGGAGGTAGGTGATATGATTATTCCCATTTCACAGGGGAAGAAATCTAGACAGACAGAGGTAAAGTGACTTGCCCCAGAGTCCCGCAGCTACTGAGGTCTTTCAGACTCTAGGCCCAGCACTCTATCTACTGTGTCACCTGTTGCCTCAATCATCTCTTGGCATAGACCTTGGCACCTTTTTTTTCCTGCCATAGACAAGAGAATGTCAGAGCTGGACAGGATTATAGAGATTATCTAATCTTACCTAGAGCAGCTAGGTGATGTAGTAGATAGATCACCAGGCCTAGAGTCAAGAAGACTTGAGTTCAAATCCAGCCTCAGACACTTACTAGTTGTATGACCCTGGGCAAGTCATTTAATGCCCTATTTGCTTTGCTCCTCATCTCTAAAATGAGGACACATTGGAAAAGAAAATGGCGAACCACTCCAGTATCTTTGCCAAGAAAACTCCAGGGGAATGTCCATGGGGTCAGGTAGAGTTGGACACCACTCAACAACAAAAACAACAATCTCACCTGCTGTCATACCTATAAGGAAACCAAGATAGGAAGTGACCAGAGAGATGATCTAACCCAACACCTTCTTTTACAGATGAGGAGAATAAGTAAGGTCCAGGGTGACTTGCCCAAGGTCACACATCAAATAAGTGAGTGGCAGAGCCAAGCCTCGTACTCAAGTCCCCTAACTCCACAGTGCCTCTCTTGTCCTCTAATTAAAGGCCCTACCCTGAATTACCCAGCTTCAAGAGCTAGTAGGTCTACTAACAGGCCCCATTGTGGCTCTCACTGTAATGTGATTAAGGAGAGAGGTCTGTTTCTCTGACTCCCTGCCCACACTGTGCTCCTATCTCTCTCTCCCCTACCCATCTCATGCCCACCCCAACCTCAAGCTCAGAAAACCAATTTTTTGTTGTTCAGCTGTGTCCGACTCTTTATGACCTCATTTGGGTTTTCTGGGCAAAGATACTGGAGTGGTTTGCTATTCCTTCTCCAGCTCATTTTACAGATGAGGAAACTGAGGGAAACTGGTTTAAGTGCAAACAGGGTTAAGTGACTTGTCCAGAGTCATACAGCTAGCAAGTGTCTGAGGCTGAATTTGAACTCGGGGCTCCTGACTCCAGGTGCAGTGCTCCATGTACTGCACTACCTAGCTGCCCTCAAAAACCATTTTAAAGTGGTTCAAATCCTGTGCCTCAAGCAGCCCACTATGCCTGAAATCCTCTCCTTCCTCATCTCTGCTTCACCGCTTTCTTGACCTCCTGTACCTGCCAATTAAAATCCCACCTTCTACAGGAAGCCTTTTCTAACCCCTCTTAATTCTAATCCCTTCCTTCTGTTGATTATTTTCTGTTTGGCCTGCATGTAGCTTGTCTTTTTCATAGTTGTTTGCATGTTGCCTCCCCTGTTAGATTGTAAGTTTCTTGAGCGCAAGGACTAGCTCTTGCCTCTTTTTGTACAGCACAATGTACATTGTGCATAGTAGGTGTTTAATAAATGTTTATTGACTACTGGCACTTTCTCCCTATATCCAGAGGCTGCATCTAATTCATATTCTGAGGGCTTCCTAGTGTAATCACAGTATGACGCAGGAGGAAAAAAAAGCACTAGATTTTGAGTCATAAGAGCCAAGTGCAAATCTTGACTCTGATATTTACTTTCTGTGTGATCTTGAGCAAGTCTCCTTTTGCTCAAGGAGCTCAAGCAGAGGAGCAAACCTTCAGTTTGCTCATATGTAAATGGAGGGCGTGAGATGACCTAGATGATTGCTAACATCCCTCTCATCCCATGACTAGATAATCTTGCCAATACCTTTTAGCTCTCAATTCTATGTTCCAAATTAATCCTTTGTCAGAGAAAAGAATCACAAGAAAAGAGACAAAGACTCCATCAGTGTCTCAGGTGAGAGCATGAGCCATCACCACCATCACTGTCCTCGTCGTCATGATCAATTGCCATCAACGTCATGGAGTCTGAGGACAGAAAGCTGGATTCAACCATTGGAATCATCTAGCTGGGCTGTTGGAGTGAATAGAGCGAGGGACTTGGGAGGCAGGAAGTCCTGAATTCAAATCCTGCCTCAGTCACTTACTAGCTGTGTGACCCTGGGCAGATCACGTCACCTCTGACAGACACAGTTTCCTCATCTGTAAAGTGGGGATGCTAACAGCATCTACCCTATAGGGCTGCTGTGAGGATTAAATGGGATAAAATATGGAAAGGCTTTGCAAATCTTAAAGCACGATATAAACGTGAGCTATCATTATGATTGATTAGCCCACTCTCCTCCCCTGCTCACAGTCACCATCTTCATCCTCATTCCTCCAGCCCTCCAAGGAGCCGTCCTTTCATTGGTGAGGGTCTGCCCTCTGCTGTTGCAGATTGGAACCTCCTCCACCCTCCTAGAGAGTCTTCGTGATTGCTTGGTGGTCAACCTTCGGCTGGAGAGAGCTTCTCTTCATCTCTCTAGGTCTTCAGATGACAGGCATGCAGGCCATCCCCAGCCCTCTCCCTGAAGCCTTTGAGTCTTGGTAGGACTGGCTAGAATTCGGGCTCTGATGGTACAACTTTCAAGGACCCTGGGTCAAGTTCAGTCTTGATGATGCACTAGAAGAAGACTTTCTTGGCATCCTTGAGATGCTTCTCAAGGACCGGGCCCCCTGCCTGAGCTCTCTGGTGGCTGAGCTTGGGGCAGCTTGTCATTGTGCCTTGAGGACAGGGATCCAGGTCCCCAGACATGTCAAACTGGTGCTTAGTGGTTCTTTGTTCTCATGGCAGCTGGAAGGGGATTCTGAGCTGCAACACCAGTAACTGTAAGCAAAACTGGAACTGTTGCAGCAAAATCGCTACCTGCTATGGTGGGCCCTTACTATTCCAGCTGCTGCTCAGGGGGACACGGAAGTCTCCAGGGACCACCCTAAGAGCAGCTAGGGTTCTCTGCTCAGAAGGGATAATGTGGACCCAATCCACTTGAATTCCATTATTACAAGGAAGAGAAGAAGGGAGTTCTGGAAAAGAGTTAAGGTAATGAGGTCTAAGACTAATGTCTGGGCACCCCTGGGCTGAGGGATCTCTATTCATCACCACAAACATTTACTAAACACCTACTATGTGCTAAGAACTTTATAAATATTATCTCACTTGATCCTCACAATGACCCAGGGAGGTAGGTCCTGTTATTATCCCCCTTTACAGTTGAGGAAACTGAGGCAGACAGAGGTTAAGCGATTTGCCTAGGGTCATATAGCTAGTGTCTGGGGCTTGATTTGAATGTGGGTCTTTCTGACCCCAGGCCCAGCGCTCTCTCCACTATACCATTTAGCTGACCCTAGTCACATAGTGTAGCGTTCCTGCATTCTTTAAATTAATTTTGTATTTTAAGAAATGTTGAGAAAAAATTTCAAATTTTCTTTTTTACTTAAAATAATGTGAATAGCTCATATCCTCTGGAACTTTCCAGTATGCAAAACATTATCCTCATGATAGCCTTATGAGGTAGGTAGGTATAGCTATCACTTTCATTGGACAGATGAAGAAATGGGCTTATAGAACTGAAGTGACTTACCTGAGCAACAGCGTCAGCTAGTAGATAGTGGAGATAGGCCAGGCCTTTTGAATCTGACTTTCAAGGCTCTTTTCCCTATGCTACAATACCTTTTATTTTTTTAGGAGGCAATCAGGGTTAAGTGACTTGCCCAGGGTCACACAGTTAGTAAGTATCTGACGCTGGATTTGAACTCGGGTCCTCCTGACTCCAGGGCCCGTGCTCTATCCACTGAACCTACAATACTTTTGAGATGCATACCATATGCATATTTTGGAGAGGTTTGAGGGGTGAGGGACTCAGAGGAGAAAACAACAAACAGGAAGGCGTCACCTTCAGAGAAATGTATTTGTATTAACCTTGCATATATTTGATATCAGATAGGCAGCGTGGCAGCCGAGAGCCGGGGAAAGCTGACTTAGAATCCTGCCTCTATTTCACACAGGTCTAGTGCCTCAGGCCCCTCTCTGTGAGCATCAGTTGTAAAAGAGGCTTGATTATGAAGATGTTATTTGTGATGTGTGACGTACCTGACATTTAAAGATGTCAGATGGTTGTCAGTTGTATCTGCTGCTGTTGTAGGTCAGAGACTGTCCTCACTGGGCTTTGAAATCAGAGGTCCAGGTTAAAAAACAAAGACATTATTTTGGGTTTACTCCTCTGGGTACATACTGTATCACTCTAGAAGAATGTAAGCTTTTTTGACTTTCTTTTTATTTATTTACTTATTTTAATTTTTAGGCAATTGGGGTTAAGTGACTTGCCCAGGGTGACACAGCTAGTAGGTGTCAAGTGTTTGGTCTGAGGCCGGATTTGAACTCAGGTCCTCTTGACTTCAGGACTGGTGCTCTATCCACTGCACCACCTAGCTGCCCCAGAATGTAAGCTTCTTGAGGTCAGAGATTGTTTTGTTTTCCTTTGGGGGGGCAGCTAGGGGGCACAGTGGAGAGAGCGCGGGGTTTGAAATCTGGAAGACCCGAGTTCAAATCCAGCCTCAGAAACTTACTAGCTGTGTCACCCTGGACAAGTCGCTTAACCTCTGTTTGCCTCGGTTTCCTCAACTATAAAATAGGAGTAATAACAGAGCCTACCTCCAAGGGCTGTTGTGAGGATCAAATGAGATAATGATTGATTATAAAGTGCTTAGCACAGTGCCTGGCACTTAGTAAATGCTATATGGTCTTCTTTGAAAACAAAGGACTCACAAGTGCTATAGAAAAGTTAGTTGTTGCTCTGTTAGTAAAACTTAGCAGAATGTCTTGCATACATGAATGTTTAATGCTTAATGTTTGTGGAGTAGATAAATAGAAAAAATGTAGGAGTCCTGCTCTGAGCTCTTGATCCCTGTGAGCCTATTTAGATATCTCTCTTGCCCTTGGCTGGGGGCTCCCTACAGGGAGGCTTGGACACAGTGGGCTGTTTGTGCGTGCACACACACACACACACACACACACACACACACACGGTGTGCCCTTTGGGATGGTAAGCTTGACTGTCAAAACATCAGCATTTCAGTCGTTATCTTTCCCCAACTCTGCCTACAAGCTCCACGTCGCTATGATCTAGGTAGTGAGAGTAATGAGGATCCCCAAATGTATACAGTGCTTTACAGCTGGCAGAATGCTTTACATATATGATCTCATTTGAGACTTGCATGACCCCAAAAGGCAGGTATCATGGGTATTATGATTCCCATTTTACAGATGAGTTAATTCAGAATCAGAAATGTTAGCGCCTTTTCTTTTTCTTTTTCTTTTCTTCCTCTAGCTAATAGGCATCAGGGGTTGGATTTGAATTCAGGTCTTCCTGGCTCCAGGTCCAGGACTCCATCTACTACTTCTGTCTGAAGAATAGATCACTTATTTATGAAATGCTTTGTGGTTTACAATGCATTGGCCTTACAAATGCCCCAATGCCGGAAGTCATATAAAGGATTATTTCTAAGTGAGGAAAAGAGGGTAATGTAACTCGCTTGTCATGGTCCCCCTTGGGCAATTAAGTGTCCAAGGCAGGATTTGAGCCCAGGTCTTCTCAATCCCTGGTACAATCAATCCCCTGACCTTAAATACCACTCTGTTTCTCAATGAGGTGCACTCCACATATTCCCCCCAACCCCCAGCATGCGGTGTTGGGCTGCTTCTCCCCTTGCCTGCCAGCTGCCACAGGGGTGCCCCAGGGAATTCAAGCTGGACGTCAGTGGAGCACGAGGCCCAACAGCCATGGAAATGTACTCGCACTGCAAAGAAATCGAGATTGATTCCAAAGCTGCCTGCCAGGCACAGAGGCATCTGCTGGTTCCGCAGAGGAGCTCCGTTAATCAAGAAGGGACCATATGCTAAGCCAGCTCCCTGACGCAGGCTCCTGCGGCAAGGCTGGGGTTAACTCTGTGACCTGCTTAAGCTGCTGAGTTGCCTGGGCTCTAAATTTATCCTATAAACTGGCTCCACCAGTCACTTTTCTCCTGAAGTGTTTGCACTTGACAAGAAGAGCCCGGTCAGCACTTAGCCAACTGTCAGCGTCTACAGTGCTTTGCCCCATGGGGGTGGAGGTGGGAAGAGGGGGCCTGCCAACTCTCCATTGCACCATCTCATAACTGTCTTGCCCAGCCATTGCAGAGCCCATCCAAAGGCTCCTGGTTGGCACTGATGCCTTCCTTTCCCCCATCCCCTACACACACTCAAGATGAATCCAGAGAAGGTGTGTCCTGAGCCTCGGCACAAAAGCACCTTCCCGGTCTGTTGTAGTAAGGCAGTTCATCTCATACTTTCTCAGCTTAGCTATTCCTGGGGTTCCAGAACTCCTTAGAAGTCCTCAAGAACTCACTTTAAGCCTTTTCTTGTTAATGATAATAATCTAGACACAAAACTATGCCACAGACAGTGTAGTGTAGTGTATGGAGAACTTGGGTTCAAGTTCTGCCTGGGTTCAAGGTAGCTAGGCAGCCTCAGTAGATAGAATGAATGGAGCGCTAGGCCTGGCGTCAAGAAGCTCTGAGTTCAAAGTCAGCCTCAGACACTTATAAGCTGTGTGACCCTGGGCAAGTCACTTAACCTCTATTTGCTTCCATTTAAACCTCTGTCTGCCTCAGTTTCCTCATCTATAAAGTAGTAATAATAATGCCACTTACCATCCAGGGTTGTTACAGTGACATAATGTTTATAAAGGTAAATGAGATGTTTATAAATGTTAAAAATGTTGACTACTCTTTGTAAACCTTAAAGAGCAATATAAATGCTAGCTATTATTGTACACACTGGCTATGTCACCTTGGGCTGTGTCCAGGTAACTCTCTGAGACTGTATGCTATAGTCTGGCTCCCCATCTAGCTGTGTGAGCCTGAGTAAGTCACGTAACTTTGTTTGTCTCAGTTTGCTCAACTGTAAAATGGGCATAATAACAGTACAGCCCCTACCTCCAGGGTTGTTGTGAGGATCGATTAAGGCAATATGTGTAGAGCGCTTAGCACGATGCCTAGCACAGAGTAGGTGTTTAGTAAATGCTTATTCCCTTCCCTCTTCCCCACCTACATTGGTGGGAGGCATTTCTATAGTGTGAGTGCTCTGGCCTACACCAATAAAATAATGAGTCTGAATCAAAAAGAAAAAAAATGGTATTTTTCATTTGACAAAGTGCTTTCCTATCCACCATCCTGTGAGGGAACCAGTATAGGTATTTATCATTCCAGTCTCATAGATTTCAACAGAAGCTCAGAAAGATAAAGGGTCATTGATCACAGTCTCACATAGGCAGCCTCTATCAGGGTGGGATTTGAATCTAGGTCCCAGATAACTTAAGAGTTGGAGGGGACCTCCCAAGGTCATCTTACTCAATCTCTTCCTCCTTGCAGGAGTCTGCCCCCTGAGGAGCTCTAGGGCTCCTTCCAATGGACTACCTCATCTTCTGACTTTACTCTTCCCGAAGCTCTTCTCCATCCAGAACTCTTCCTCCTTCCTTGAAAGCTACACTTCATTCAGTATTCAAAGACAGCGGTGCTCAGGACTCCTCCTGGGGACTTAGCAATGTTACCATTGCTGTCCCTGGGCCCTCCTCCGCTCCATCCCCTCAAGCATTATTATTTCCTATATTAATTCTACTTTACTTATATCTAAGGTTTTCAATTTCCTGAAAGACTTTCCTATCTGCTATTTCATTTGGGTCCTCATATTAGCCATGAAAGGTAAGCAGGGTGTGCATTATTATCACTATTTTACAAATGAGGAAATTGAGGCACAAAGTTTGCTTGCTTGTTTGTTTTTTAAAAGCAAATTGCCTCTGGGACTGTCCTGTTTGTGGCAGAATTGAGCTGCAATACAGGTCTCTTGACTCTCTCTTCCTTCCAGAACATTGTATTGGCCATAAGAGGCATTGCTGAAGGTGAGTGTTTGGGGGGAAGGTGGAGATTTGGTTCCCAATCAGAGGATGGAGGACCTGGTAGATGTTTGGTGTTCATGATGGTGCTTTGCTCGAATGACAGGAAGAATCTCTCACTCAAGGCATCTTCTTTCTAAGCCTGCCACCATCACCCTCATCACCTCTTGCCTAGACTATTGCACTAGCCTTCCAACTGGTCTCTCTCTTCCTCCCAACTCTCCAGGCCAGAAAAAACTTTCTGAGATCTAAGGACTTTATTTTGTAGAGGAGCGAGCACTGGGGTTGGAGTTTGCAAGACCTGGGTTTGAATCCTGGCTCTGACACTCAAAGGCATTTTCTAGACATTGTCTCACTCAGTCCTCTTGACAACCTTGCAATGTAGATACTACTGTTATTGCCTGTTCCCATTTTACAGATGAGGAAACCAAGGCTCAGAGAGGTTAAAGTGACTCAGCTAGTGATCATCTGAGGCAGGATGTGTGACCTTGATTAGGTGCCAGCCTCTCTAAGAGGACTTGCACCATCTGCCTCACAGGATTGTGAGGAAAGAACTTTTATCAGCTTCCCAGCTATGTGACTCTGGGCAGGTCACCTAACCTTGCTGAGTCTCAGTTTTCCTACCTATAAGATGGGGATAATATCACCTGCAAATATCTATTTTACAAGGTCGTTGTGAGGCTCAGAGGAGACATCATTTGAAGCCCTACAGTACTATAAAATGTAAGGTATTGTTATCTTGACAATAATCATCAATAATTATTATTCATTACAATGAATAATTATCATATTATATTATTAATGATTAATTAATAATTACTTATCATTATTAATAAACACTAAAAGGACTGGGATTTATGAATAAGTAGAAGGACAAAGAAAATTTTTGCATCAATTGGTGAACTGATCCTTCTACTAACAAATCTTAAAGTATGATATAAACATGTTATTATTATTATTATGTCACTTCTCAAAAAACCTTCCGTGTCTTCATATTGCCTGCAGGATCAAAACTGTACTCCTGACCTCCCATACTATTCCAGATCTCTACAAATTGCCTCTAATTGACCTCTTTAACCTTACTGACAACCATTTCCTTTGATACCCTCTGTTTTCCAGCCAAACTTGATTCTCTTGTGCCCCCTGACTTCAGTCTCTCGTCCCTCACATCTGGACAGTTGTGCAGGCAACCCTGCCTGTTTGGAATGCCCCCTGTCCTCATCTCTTCCTTCTAGGGTTCATTTAGGCACTACTTCCTCCATGAAGTCTTCCCTGATTGCTCCCAGCTAAAAGCGTCTTGTCCTCCCTCATCTTTTCCTAGAGCATTTTGCATGGATCTCGCCTTTGCCCTCATTGCACTGTCTCTCGTACTGCATTTCTTTGTACCTATGTTGTATCGCCCCTATTAGAGAGAGAGTTAGTTTGTAGAAATAAATGTTGTTTTCTCATCTCTGCCATCCCAGCACTGAACATGGGGCCTCCCTGGCATGCATGCAGTGGCATAGAGTTTAGTGAATTTGAAGAAAGGTGAAATTACCTCCAAAGAGGCCGTTCGATAGGGAGGGGTCAGGAGATCACTGCTTCCCCCTCTTCAGGCTTGCTCGTTTCACTATCTGAGCCCCCTTCCTCCCTTCAATCAGCTCCGAACGCAGGGTACTACTCCCTCTCACCTCCGCCTAGGGTGAGCCAGCAGTAGAGGCAGGAAGGCAGGGCAGATCACATGGAAAGAGAAAGACAGACGGAAAACAGGGACAAAAGGATGGAAAAGGGATCAGCAAGGCAGGCAGTCAGAACGAGGCTCTCAAAGAAGGAGGAATGGCCACTTGGCTCTCCCTCCTTCCAGAGGTGCCTCAAGGGAGCTGAGACCAAGGGGGTGGAAAACAGGGTACAATGGAATCCCAAGCCGAGCTGGAAGAGATGAGAGACAGCCAGAAATAAAAAGAGTCCAGGCTACCAGAAAAAAGAGGTGGCGATAGGCTCTGGCCTCCACAGAGCTGCTGAGGTCTTCCCAAGGACTCCAGTGTGAGAAGAGCCTCCTTAGAAGCCAGAGACCGCTTATACCTTGACATGCTTTATAAAGTCATCAATATCTGCTTCCAGCTCACTGGGCTCCTGGAGAAACCCCTCAGTATTCACCTCCTCCGGCTCCTCGGTGTCCCCAGATATGCTGACCTGCTGAACCACTTTGCGGATGATCTGAAAGAGAGAAAAGATGGGGTTTCCTCCTTTGTCCGACTGACCCAGGGCCAAGGGGAGCCCTTCACGCACAGCACTATGGCCAGTTCTGCTTATTACATTTCACTTACTCCACAAAGGACTCTTCTCAGGTAGGGAATGTTGTTTCTTCCCTTTCCTCTCCATTTCTTCATCCTGACCTGATGTCTTCGTTGACAAGCTAGCGTGGGTAGACCCCAGAGGAATATGGGGGCATTTGTTGGAGTGGAGGATGGTGTTCATCAGCCATAAAATGAGGGGTAAGTCTAAAGGGCCCTTCCAACTTAGGATTTATGATCTTATAAGAAATGCTTTAGGTCAAAGCAGGCAGAGCATTGAGGAATAAGGCAACAAAAATGTTGGAAGTGGGGCAGCTAGGTGGTGCAGTGGATAGAGCACCGGCCCTGAAGTCAGGAGTACCTGAGCTCAAATCCAGCCTCAGACCAAACACTTGACACTAGCTGTGTAACCCTGGGCAAGTCACTTAACCCCAATTGCCTAAAAAGAAAAAAAAATGTAGGAGGGGTAAAGGACCCTTCTCACTAAAACCTTTGAAGTAAACTATTGTAATAGGAAGAACATCCGATGAAAGTTATTATTATTGTTGTGTTGTTACGGCTAAACAGAAGATCAGGGCTTGAATCTTGACTCTGCTACCTATTATAGTTAAGTCACTTAACTTTTCTGGGCCTCAGTTTCTTTATTTATAAAATGATGGGGTTGGATTAAGTTCTGTGTAACCTATGAAATTCTGTCAAGAGATGAAATCTAGTTTAGCCAGGGATATGGTAACCATAAGAAGCAAGCAGGGAGTCATGGATAGAGATCCTAGCCTCGGGGTCAAGAAGACCTGGGTTCAGATCCCACCTCTAACCCACGATGGGTTAGGCAGTGTTAGTCAGCACTCCAGGTGCATCTCCAAGTCTGTGAGTTGCAGGGAAGGCGCCTGCTTTGGTGCAGAATGTGTCTTCATCCACGTGTCAAAGGGAACAATAAAACCACAGGTCTTGTCCCTATCTCTGTAGTGACTGAATGCCTGGGACTTTTTTTTATTCTGGGACAGTTTTGATTTCAAGAAAAGAAAAAGGGCTGTCCAAGGGAATTTCCTCTCTGAGATCACATGTCCCAAATTTGGTTTGTGAAAGACAGTCACTATTTCCAGAAGACACAGAGAACTCAACCTCTCCCGTGGCCTCCCTCCCCTGGGGCGAGCAAGAAAAAGCAGCCTCAAGCGCTCGTGGGATTGAATGTCACCCCTCCTCTTCTCGGTGGGCAGAGGTTCCCGCTGCTCCCGTTTGGTTGGACCCTTCCCCACCCAGCTGGGCACTCACCTTCTTTGTGACAATGTTGCCTTGCTCGTCAGTGAACTGCTCTTCAGTCACATGTTCCCCTGGGATGTCCTGAAACTCATGCCCCTGGAGTTAGAGAAGAGGAAATGTCAGATGTGGTAAGGTAAGGAGGGCAGGGAGATGGGGGAGAAAACAGATCAGTGACAGATGCAGCAGTATCAGCAGCCGCCATAATCATAGAAGGGACACGGGAGCATGGTGGGTGGTTGACCCGAGCACGGGATCCACATGGAGCAGGACCACAAGGTTTGAGGCAGAGGGAGCCCTGGGCAGGTCTGCCAGGACCACTCATTTGCAGAGTACTTTATATGTTTGACACTACAAAAGTCATCTTGGTATAGAGACTACCCTAAGCCTAATTCCTTCTTTCTTCTTTCCTTCCTTCCTTCCCTCCCAAAGTATTTTATATGTTTCACACCACAAAAATCATCCTGGTATAGAGACTAACCTAAGCCTAATTCCTCCTTCCTTCATTTTTTTCTTTCTTCCTTCCTTCCTTTTCAGGGTTAAGTGACTTGCCCAGGGTCACACAGCTACTAAATATGCAAGGTCAGATTTGAACTCAGGTCCTCCTGACTACCTAGATGCCTCTTAAGCCTAATTCCTGAAGGCTATGCCTAAGGAAAGGAAGCTGTGACAGGTGGGAACACCCTGAAAAGATTTTGTGTAACAGGCCTGGTAAAGGGCACTGTGTGTTGGTTGCCCAAGGACCAACCTAACTCTGTGTCAAGAGCCTCATCACCAGAACATTGGCCACCTGGTCATGAGTGTTTTTGGCCATATCAACCCAAGAAGACTTTCTTTAAGGTGTCGAGGAGAAGGTGTCATCTGCATCTGTGGAGGGAATACACACACTGACTGAATCACACTTCTTATCTTTTCTTTTTTTTGTAGGCAATGGGGTTAAATGACTTGCCCAAGGTCACACAGCTAATGTCAAGTGTCTGAGGTCAGATTTGAACTCAGGTCCTCCTGACTCCAGGGCAGGTGTTCTATCCACTGTGTCACCTAGCTGCCCCTGAATCACACACCTTCTAAAGCAGAAGGTCTTAACCTAGAGTTGTGAACTTTTTTTTTAAAAGACATTTTAATTTGCAGTTTTCCAAGCAATAAAGATTTAGAGCATTTTTATATGACTATATCTAGTTTAATTGTAGCCTTCTCTAGGGTGGGGTGGAGAGGGAGAAAAAAATTAAAAGTGCACAGCAGAGAACAAAAGAAAACTTAGAAGGAAGCACAGAGAAGCAGGGTAGTTTTGAAAACAATCTTCAGTTTTTATTACATAGTTGTTTTTTTTTTAAAGTAAACAGTCTGAAATATAAATTCATGACTTTATACTGAATCCTCTCTTTATGTTGGGCTATATACACGGAAATGTTCTTTTAAAAACTTGTTTTGTATTTAGGTTCTAAATGAATAAAAAATTAAAAAAAGAAAATTGATAATGGTATTTCAGTAGAATTTGTTTCCTTTGTACAACTGTGTATTTTATCTTACACATTTAAAAATATGATTTGGAGAAGGGGCTTGACCAAACTGCCAAAGGGGTCTATGCCACAAAAAGAGATTAAAGAACCCTGGTTTAAAACCATTGCAATATTATAGTTTTACAAAGTACTTTTATATCTGTTATCTCATCTGAACCTCACAACAGCCCTGAGAAATAGTCAGAAGAGGTGTTCTTATTCCCATTTTATAGATGAAGAAATCAAAGCTCAGGAAATAATTTCTCCACCTAAATCATGGTGGTGGGAGTGGGGTGGTGTTGGACTAGCTGAGTTAGGTTACCTGCAATTCAACCAATCCAACAAACATCAATTAAGCATCTACTGCATGCAAGGTAAGAGGCAATATGGGGTAATGTAGGAATTAGGAAGACCTGGGTTCCAGTCCTACCTCAGGCACACACTGGTTATGTGACCCTGGCCTAGGTTTTAACTTCTTAGTACCCCTAGGCAACTGGTGGCTAAATTTTGGAGCAAATGCTGCACTGGTACGGGGAGTTTTCTCTCTGTGAAATTATAGGTCTGTTCCCCTCCCAGAAAAGGGCAAGAGCACTAGATTGAGGACAGAAAGTAGAACACATAATTAACAATCCCTGTATTCAAGGGACTTAGCATTCTAATAATGTAGGAATCTATGAGGTTGAGTGACTTGCCCAACCAAGCTGATAAGTGATGGGCTTGGGACCAGCACCCAGACATTCTGACCTCACCACCTCCCACCCTCCACCACCTAGGACTGGGGCCACTTGACTGTATCACGGACACATATCTGCCTCCCAACGGGGAATCAGAGCCACAGAGCGGGCCTCACTCTCTTTGTCCTTCTTCCTCCTCTCCTGGGGGTCTTAAGGCTTCCATCCACCCCTCTCCTCTTCCCCCTGAATCTCTGTAGAGGCCTCTCTGGGCCCCTGCCCGCTGAAGGGGCTCTCCCTACCCCTCCGCCTAGCCTTTACCTTCAAAATGACCCGACGCCGCACCACCCTGGTGGAGACAGATTCCTCATCATCACTCAGGCTCTCGTCCTCCCCTAGCTCCTTGTCCAGCTCCTGATGTAAATGCTTCAGCATGTAGTACAGAGAGCCCCGGACGATGTGCATGACATTCTGACAACTGACCAGGAAAAAGCTTAGCAGCACCAGGGTGACCAAGAGCTGGGTAACAAAGGTCCACATCCTTGCTGCCACTTCACTGTCCCGGCCTGGGGGTGCCAAGTGGTGCCAATGGCCCAGCTACAGAGGGGATCTGACTTTGCATTCTCTCCCTGGGTTCATGAGCTCACTTCATCTAGTTCTTTTTTGGGGGTGCGAGGCTTCAGGAAAACAATGGAAGGGAGGAGCCCTACAACCAGAGCAGCCCTGGGTCTGTGCATCCGCCCTCCGACACAGCCATCCCAGGCTGGGCCCAAGGGTGACGTCATGGCCCTGTAATTTTAGCCCCTGCATACCAGCTGGCTGGGGCTGTTCATTTGGGCAAGAAGGAAGCAGGCAGGTGCAGCTGTCCTCTGAGCTAGACGCTCATGTCAAAGTCACTTATGCCCAGGAAAGTGACACCACCGGCTTCTCCGCCCTTCCTTCTTCTTCTAGGATCAGTAGATGAGGGTCTTACTCAGTTGTTTTTCTTTTAGGAGTCTTTCTTTATGCTGGATGAGTGCCTGGGCACCTCCTGCCAAAGAGAGGGCCCGCTGTTGGGGGCTCTTCACTGATGGGAAAATTCAGGGACTTGAGAGAAAATCAGGTCAGGAAATGCATCTGGTGCATTTTAAGGCTGCTGGTCTGGGACCTGGGGTGATAGAAACTCACCCACTTACCACCAGAGCTGAGGGCTTTGGATTGGCCCTGGAAATGCAGGGTTTCTTTCAAAAATAAGCTCAGGGAGAAAGTGATTTATGTAAGTGGTGTTGGGTGAACACATTATGGAACTTAGTCCAGGCAGCTGGGCCAAGTGGAGGAGAGGGGGTGATTCCCCTCGACCTAGAAGGGCCTTGGTTTTGCTTCACTATTCCCTGCCCCACCCCCTTTCACTTGTATATTATAGAAATAATTTATTTAATTGATGCCTCATTCTCCAGTTTCTTCTTCCAGATTTCTCCTTATTCCTCAAACACCTCTACATTCCAGTCAAATCAGTCACTCAACAAACATTTATTGAACACCTACTATGTGCCAAGCACTGAGGCAAAAAACAGTCCCTGCCCTACAAAAACTTACAGTCTAACGGGAAATCAGCCTGTTCTCTGTCCTTGACATCTCACTTCCTTCCCCCATGCCTTTGCCCCATGCAATGTTCTCACGCCTCCTCTCTGCTTCTTGGATTCTCTAGCATTATTGAAAGCTGATTCATTAAGGGCCCTCTCCCACATGGGGCGTTGAAACGCTGGGCCTGGAGTCTAAAAGACCCGAGTTTAAATCCAGACACTTAGTATTTGTGACCTAGGAAAGACACTTAACTTTTGTCTACTTCTGTTTTCTCATTTATAAAATGGGGATAATAATACCTCCCAGGGTTGTTGTGAAGAATAAATTGGATAATATTTGTAAAGTGGTTAACACAGTAGGAGGCACTATACAAATGCTAGTTCTTCTTCTTTTCCTTTTCTTCTTCATCTTCTTTCTTTTCCTCTTCTCCTCCCTCCTCCTCCTCCTCCTTCTTCCTTACCTCTCAGGATTTTTGTGAGGATCAAATGAGACAATATTCATAAGGTGTTTTGCAAACCTTAAAGACCTATAGAAATGTTGACTATTATCTGCATACATGTCCCCCAGTAGAATTTAAGGTCCTTGGGGACAGGGGTTGTTTTCATTTTTATCCTCATTTTTTGTTTGTGTATCCCCCAGTGCTTAGCACATAGTAGGTGCTTAATCAGTGTTAGCTGAATTGAATTGCATGCCCTTAAATTTTTTGTCCATGTTATCCCCTTTCTGACTGTAAGCCATCAGAGAGCAGAGATGTGTATGGACTTCCTTTATAACCACACAGGTGTTACGTTATGTGTGCACAGATAACCAAAAAATTACTGCTATTGTTAATTCAAGTAACCCTACGTTCTACATTAGGGGCTCATCTTTTCAAGGCCATTTAGGGGAAAGAATACAGGGTCAAGGATCAAGAAAAAGCCTGGAGCTAGAGTCAGAGGAACGGGGTTTGAATCCTGCCTCTGTTTGCCACCATGTGATCTTGGGAATATCATCTGTCCTCTTTGAACCTCCATTTCCTCATCTATAAAATGAGAGAGTTGGACCAGATGCTCTCTCAGGTTCCTTCCTGATTTTAATTTTGTGAATTTATTAAATCCCAGCTCTTAATCTTGTGAATTAAGTTCACTTATTAGCTATGTGGGATAGCTGCATGACACAGTGGATGGAGTGCCAGGTCTGGAGTCAGGAAGACCCACGTTCAAATCCAGCCTCAGACACTTCCTAGCTGTGTGACCCTGGGTAAGTCAAGTCACTTAACCCTATTTGCCTCAGTTTCCTCATCTGTAAAATGAACTTAAGAAGGAAATGGCAAACTAATCCTGTATCTGCCAAGAAAACTCCAAATGGGGTCATGAAGGGTTGGATACAACTAAAAGGCTTGAACAACAGCAAAATAGTGAAAATAAGGATGTGATTTTTTTTCTCAAACCACATTCATGGACCCCCTGGAATCTATCTGCAGGCTCCTTGGAGGATCTATGGACCTCAAGGTAAGAATCCTTGAGCTAAATGACCTCTAAGGGCCCTTCCAGGCCTAAATCTTAATGTTTCTCAACCCCCTTGGACAGTCTGGTGAAACCTACATATCCCTTCTCAGAATCATGTTTTTAAATGCATAAAAGAAAATACATAGAATTACAAAGGAAAACAAAAGTTAGTGAAAATAAAGATGTAATTTCCCCCCATCTAAATCTATACTCCCAAGGCATCCATAGACCTCAGGTTAACAATCCCTCTTCTAGGGAATGCTAGGTCCTCTGATGGTAGCAGGGCCCATTTTGGGCTGTGTCTGTTCCTGGAAGCTCCTTTGCTAGTCCTTCCTAGGAGAGGCTGGTGGGGGGGAGGTGCTAAGGATTTGGAGTACAGCAGAAACCCAATTAGGGAGAATGCAGGGTGGCAGATCAGTGTTATAAATGGAGACCAGCAGCCAGTCCAACACTCACATATTTGGCAGGACAGCATTCTAAATAAAACTATTTAACTTCTGACAGGTTCCCAGGAATCTGGGATTATCTTGGAATCTACCCCGCCTTTGGGGCCTACTGAGTAGTGATAACCCTGTATGGCCACTGATAGGCCAAAGGCAAGGAAGAGTTAGGAAAGGGGAGAGAAGGAGAAGAACAGATAAATATGGTGTAGTAGAAATAACATTAAGTTTAGAGGCAGAAAGGTTGAGTTCAGATCCCATCTCAGTCAATTACCAGCTATGTGATCTTGGATAAGTCCCTTTACTTCTTTGAAAGATGAAAAAGGCTCTTTTTAATCTATAAAATGCAGGCAGTTGGAGCAGATGATTTCTAAGGTTCCTTCTAGCTAGGATTTTTGAGTCTATGAGAAAGAGAAGAAGATGAGAAAGAAAGAAGGAAAGAGGAAGAAGGGAGTAAGAATGAGGGAAGGAAGAAAGGAGGGAGGGAAGGAAAGAAGAAAGGAAGGAAAGAAGAGGGAAGGAAGGAGGAAGGAAAAGAAAAAAGAAAGGAAGGAAGGAAAGGAAAGGAAGGAAAGAAGTAAGGAAGGAGAGAGAACAGCGCATAAAGAGAAAGGGATAATGAGAAAAGAGAGATACCTATGTTGGGAACTGGTCAAATGTGACTTAGTGGTGACTGACGACTCTTGCCTTAGGCCTATTAAACCTAGTAGGTTTCAACAAAATAGAAAGGTAGAGAATAATTTTATCTCTTTGCTTTCCTATTGAGTCGAGTCTAGGCATGATTGAGTGAAATGAATGAAATGCTTGGTTTTGTGTTTGGGGAGTTCCATAAGAACACCCACAAGGGGCTGTAGCTGCCCGGCTGCTTTCATGGCCCTTACCTCGACTATCCTGGTGAAGGCCCTCTCAGCTTCTTCCATCTGTTTTCCGTAGCTCTGACTCACGACAGGCGAGTGTCTCTGCTCTTTCTCAGTCAGGGGACTCTCAGACTCTGACAGTTCCAATGAGTCGACTCCCATGTGCTCTACTGTGGACGTCAGGATTTTCTCATAGTCCTGAGACCCACTGGGCTCCAGGCCTTTTACAGAGGGGATGGTGGTCACTGTTCTCTGGATTGAGTGTGGGCTCCCTGTGACCTCCTCTTGCCAAGAGCTCTGTGCAGCATCTTTCAGGTAGGAGATGAAAGAGCCATCTGTGTCCCAGTCCTTTGTTCTGGAGCCCACACCAGCAGGCAATGGTTGGGGAAGAGAAAGAGCAGTCTAGTCACATGGTTGCCTGCTCCAGACACTCTCCCTGCCTCCACCCCCCCCATTCAAAATGGTGGGAAACACTGAGTATCTCTATGGCCTAGCCAAACTTAGACTGAGAATGTGTGCCAACACACACACACACAACTGATAATAGTCTTTGTAGTAGACAGTTAGGGGTCCCCTAGAACCGAGGTGCTAAAGACATGTGGCCCATAGCACTCCTGAGTATGCCCAAACCACATTTAAATGTAGTTCCTATCAGATTTTATTGGGTCTATGTATTACTTAGAAAAAGAAATACATAAGCATGTGTGGTTTCCAAGTGAATATGCAACTTGTGGGCATCTAGGTGGCATAGTGGATGTATTGGTGGGCCTGAAGTCAGGAAGACTCAACTTTGTGAGTTCAAATCCGGCCTCAGACATTTACTAGCTGTATGACCCTGGGCAAGTCACTAATCCAGTTTGCCTCAGTTTCCTCATCTGTAAAATGAGCTGGAGAAGGAAATGGCAAACCACTCCAGTATTTCTGCCAAGAAAATCCCAAATGGGATTGCAAAGAGTCAGACGTGATTGAAAAAGACCAAACAACAATAAGGGATCCTTACATATGGTTCAGCGGCTCTTGTTTCTCTTTGAGTTGGATGCTACAGCCCTAGAGTACACCAAACAGAGACTGAGCTCACCTTAGTTCTCCTTGGCCCTGGAGAGTAGAAACTAAGAAAGAAGATGGGGAAAGGTGGGAGGAAGTAGAGGGAGGAAGATTTTGGTTTAATAGAAGGAAAAACTTCCTACCAATTAGTTTCCCAAAGTGGGATGGACTGTGTTAGCAGGTAGTGATTTTGCCATCACCAGAGGATGGAAGATAAACCAATAGGGAATGTTGTAGGGGGGAATTCATGACTTGGGTAGAGATTAAAAGATAAGACCTGTGAACTTCCTTCCAGTTCTGAGAGTCTGTGAGCATGAGCTGTTGTGAATCTGCTCTTCCTTTCAGGGGAAGGAAGCAAAGACGCTTTTATTAAGTGACGCCAGACGCTGTGCCAAGTGTCTTATAAATGGCATTTTATTTGATCCTCAAAACAACCCTGGGAGGTAGGTATCATTATTACCGACATTTTACAGTTGAAGAAACTGAGGCAGATAGCAGTTAAGCGACTTGCCCAGGGTTATACAGTTAGTGTCTATGGCCTTTTTTGAACTCAAGACTTTCTGACTCTGAGCCCAGAATGCTATGCACTGTACCATGTAACTGCCTAGGGGGACACCAACATCTTATTTTTATCCCTTAAGAAGAAATATCTGCTGTGTATGGGTCAAATTATACAAAGGGACTCATTTGGAAATCTAAACAGGAGTTTTGCATCCAATTTTCTGTAGAAATTTTGTCCCTTTACTGTGTACAAGACTTTGATGGGATCTTTGATCCAAGTGGGGAAGGCGGGGGACTCAGCTAGACAATGACCCTAGTTTTTTTCTGTTTTAAGCTGCCCACAGTTATTAGGGCCCTCCTTGACTCTTTGAACAGCTAGGAGATAGCCTGCGACTGGGAATGTTAGAACATGGAATCAGAAGCCTCTAGGTGGTGCCATAGTGCACAGAGCACTGGGCCTATAGACAGGAAAAACCCGAGTTCAAATACAGCTTCAGATACTTACTAGCTGTGTGACCCTGGACCAGTCACTAAACCTCTGTATGCCTCAGTTTCCACACCTGTAAAATGGGGATAATAATAGCACCTATCTTATAGGGTCATTGTGTGGATTAAATGAGACGATATTCGTAAAGTTCTTAGCAAAGTGCCTGGTACATGTTGTTCAGTTGTTTCAGTCATGTTCGACTGTCTGCGACCACATTTGGGGTTTTCTTGGCAAAGATACTGGAGTGGTTTGCCATTTCCTTATCCAGCTCATTTTACAGTTGAGGAAACTGAGGCAAATAAGTTTTCATGTCTTGCCCAGGGTCACACAGTTAGTAAGGGTCTAAGGCCATATTTAAACACAGATCTTTTTGACTCCAAACCCAGCACTCTATCCACTGCACCACCTAGCTGCCTTGAAATAATAATAATAATAATAACTAGTATTCGTCTAGTGCTCCTGACTCCAGGGCTGGCACTCTATCCACTGAGCCACCTTGCTGCCCTGAAGCCAGGCATTCTAAGGAGCAGAGGAAAGGAGGAAGTGCATTCCAAGAATGGAGAAGGGGCAGTTTTAGAACCATCAATCCAACAACTGGGTGCAGGATGAATTAAGAAGGAGGAGGCAAGGAATCCAAATAAGAGTTCTGGCAATAGATTAGTCGAGAGGTAAAGAGGTCCTAAAATAGGGTGGTAGCCATGAGAGGGACGATAAGGGGACAGATATGGCAGTACTACCAAGACTTAGCAACTGATTGGATATTGGGAGAGGGTAAGGGGAACGGGAAAGGTAGAGAACGACTGAGACTGGGATTTGGGACGACTGGAAGAATGATGGAGCCCTTGACAGGAGTAGGAACATTAGGAATAGGACCTGTAGGACATTCGGGTTGAGATGTCTCTGATCATCTAGTAGGAAACCATAGGATCAAACCATCAAAGTGACAGAGTTGGAAAGGACCTTAGAGATCATCTGGTCCAACTCTCTGATTCTACAATGCTAATAATAGCACCTTCCTCCTAGTGAGGAGCAAATGAGACAGTAATTGTAAAAAGTGTAGCACATGTTATATGTTATTATTGTTATTACTATTAATTTACTGCTGAGGAAACTGAGGCCCAGAGAAGCAAAGACATGCTTGAGGTCACATAGGTGGTAAGTATCAGAGTTGGAATTGTGATAAAGATCCTCTGACTCTGAATCTAGCATGAGGAAGGAGAGAAGTAAGCACACATTAAAATGCTGTATCATTAAAATTTCCTCACCTGCAGAATGAGCTGGAGAAGGAAATGGCAAACCACTCGAGTATCTTTGCCAAGAAAGCTCCAAACGGGTCATGAAAAGTTGGACACCACTGAACAGCAAAAGGTGCCCACATGCCAGACGTCGTGTTAAGCACTTTACAAATATCCTCTCATTTGACCCTCACAAGCCTGGGAGATGGGTGCTATGATTATCCCAATTTACAGATGAGGAAACAGAGGCAAATGGAAGTTAAGTGACTTGCCCCAGGTCACATAGCCAGGAAGCATCTGAAACTGATTTGAACTCAGATCTTCCTGACTTCAGGCCCAGAGCTCTAACCATTAGGCAACCTAGCTCCCTCAAGGTTCAATCGCAGTTGAGGATATGAGACTGGAATTCAGGGGAGAGATCAGGACTAGATATATAGACCTGGGAGTCATCTGCATAGAAACGAGAATAAATTCCCCAATGCACTTTTTTTTCCCTTTTTGGTTTTCTTCATTCAGCAGCTGGGCAAGGTACAATTTTACAGCCCCTAATTTCTATTAATTCCAGTGGAAATCAACAGTCATAAAAGCTGCAGATTCAACGACCAAGGTGACTTTAGGTAGGACAGAATTTATAGTTTTCATCATTTCCATAAAAATATCTTGGGGCAGAAGTTATTACAACTAATTCCCTTATATCAAGTAGTTGCCAGAAGAATTTTCCATGACTAGAACTTCAGTATTCTCTAGGTTAAGTCCTTGTACTACATTAAATTAAGACTTTTTTTCAGTTATGTGAACTGGTTTTCTCATTTTCTCATTCCATCCTACATGCTGATCACATTGTAATATAGTTATCTAGTTATTTTTCTCTCCCTGAATCCCTCGATTGTAAGCTCCTTGAGGGCAGGGACATCTTGCTTATGTGTACCTCTCCAAGCAACTAGAACATGGCATTCTGCACATAGCAGTCACCTGACAGAATCTACCAAATTGTGTGGATTTGACACAATAAATTGGGGGAGAGCTGGTAATAATAGTAATAATGGCTAACATTTATACAGCACCTACCACGTGCCAGGCACCAAGCTAAGGACTTTACATTATTATCTCATTTGATCCTCACAACAACTCTGGGAGGTGGGTACTATTACTATCGCCATTTTACAGATGAGGAAACTGAGGCAAACAGGGTTAAGTGACTTGCCTAGGGTCACACAGCTAGGAAGTGTCTGATTTGAACTTCCTAACTCCAGGTCTGGCGCTCTATCCACTGGGGTTCCTAATAGGTAATAGGACCCAAGATCTTTGACTCCTAGTCTAGTCTTCATTACCCTATAGTGTCTCATTTCAAAGTGCCCGGATGGATCCCTCACTGGGGCCAGTTGTCTCAGGAGAGCAACTGAAGTGGCAGAAATACTACTCACCTGTCGTGGCTCTTCTCCATGACCCGGCTCACGGTAGGGGATTCTGTGATTCGAGCTTGTACTCTCTGCTGGCCTGAAAGAAGAGACACTTCATGCTCTGAATCCCATCCCTTGCCGGCTGACTCATCCTGCCTCTCACCACCTGGCAGCTTCTCTTCTGACCTCTGACCTTCCTCCTGGTCGAGCAAATCGATAAGGCCATTTGTGGCGTCTGAATCCACTGTGTCGTCCTCTACGAGCTCCAGAGAGCCCAGCTGGTCAGGGCCCTGGGGGTCTTCCAGGAGCGGCCCCGGCAGCCGCCAGTCTCCGGTGGCGTCAGAGTCCTCTGCCTTGCTACACTCCAAAGAGGAGTCTTCGGCGGTGACCAGGGAAGGGGTGAGGCCTGAGGACCACACCTGCATGTCCGACATTTCCATCAGGGCATCGTGCTCCGTGGGGGCCATGGGGATGGCGTCAATGATGCCCACCTCGTTCCAATATTGATCTACACACAAGGGAGAGGGCAGCGTGTAGTGCAGGGAAGCCGGGGAGAGCAGCTCATCCTGCAGCGAGGTATAACCTGGAGGGCAGACAGAGGGGGACAGGCTCCAGAAGCAATTTTTGTTCACATTCACACTTACTCAAGCACACATCTGTATAACTACAGACACATGGACACAGACGCTGACAGACAGACAGACAGACACACACACACACACACACACACGCGGGATAAGGGAGGAACCTCTCTGAGAATAAACCCTCTCTCTCTGTCTCTGTCTCTCTGTATCCCTCTCCAGGTCAAACCAGGTCGATAAAAAGCAGATAGCATTCGCAGCTGTTTCTGTCCTTTGCACAGACGCCAGACTAATCTTCCTTGTGCACAGAACCTGTATATTGTCCCTCTGATAAAAACTGCCCACTGTTTAAAATCCAAACTCCTTAGCCTGGCATTCAAGGCCCTCTGTGATCTGGTGCTGCCTTTACTTTTTAATCTTTTTCATAATGCGCTCCTCTTCTCATGTCAAACTGAACCATTCCCTGCACTCCTTGGCACTGTCATATTTCTGTCTTTGCTCGTGATATTTTCCCTCTACCTAGGAGGCCCTCCTTTCCATCTTTATCCTTTCTTGAAATCCTATCCATCCTTTCAATCCTAACTCAGATACCTCCTCTAAGAAGGTTTCCCTTATCTCCTCTCAGTAATAATCTCTCCTCACCTCACACCTCATGCAGTACTCTGCACCTCTCTGGTGTAATAATATAATCCTCTCATGAATGTTTTGTTTTATTATTATTACTTGTACATAGGTTGTATCCCTCTACCAGACTGTGAGTTCTTTGAGGGCAGAGATCATGTTTCATTTAATCTCTGCATCTACAACCTAGCGGAAGGGAAGAAGTATTTCTACAGTGCCTACTACGTCCCAAGCACTATGTTAAGTGCTTTACAATTATTATCTCATTTGATCCTCACAAAAAATATTTTTGCTTGCTACTCTTTACAAATATTATATGATAATGAAAAAAATAAAATAGCTAACATCTTTATACACTTACTATGTGCCAGCCACTGTGCTAAGCTCTTTACAAATATCTCATTTGATTCTCACAACCCTGGGAGATAAGGGCTATTATTCCTCATTTTACAGTTGAGGAAACTGAGGCAAACAGAGGTTAAGTGACTTAGTGCCCAGGGTCACACAGTTAGTAAGTATTTGAGATCAGATTTGAGCTCAGGTCTTTCTGATTCCAGGTCCTGCACGACCTAGTTGTCCCTAGGTGCTATGCACACAATGGGTACTAAAAAGGTAGCAGTACGTAGGACAGGAAGGGACACTGGAGCTCTTTTATCCCGAGTACTCATTTTGCAGAAGAGTAAGCAGAAGCTCACAAGGTGAGGTCACGTGCCTAGGGTTAAATGGATAAGTAGTCACGCTGGGATTTGAGTCTAGACCCTCTAACTCAAGGGGCTTCAGAGATCCTTCCACCTTTTCAATAAATGCTTGTTGAATAGAATAGAATGAAATCCTCTATTACCAAGCCCTGGAAACCAGATGGAGAAATATTGTTCCCAATGAAGGGTGAGATAGTAATTCAGACACTTCTGAGCTGTGCTTTCTAATCAGTTGTAAGCTTTGGTTTTTAGGGACAGGGCAAAATTCATTCATTTATTCAACAAACATTGACTACATTGTACTACAATGTAGTCCTGAGGAGATGCAGATTAGCTACAATGGTACAGATTAGCTAATATAGAGTTCCTGCCCTCAAGGAGTTTCTAATCTAGTAGGAGATAAAACAAAAAAAATAGTTATCACATAGATACTCAGCATTACATGTCAAGAACATTAAAAAATTGTTGAAATGCTAAGTGTGCTGAAGGAGAAAGTTATGGTGGGAAAATCTTGCTATGTCTTTACTGGGAGCCTTGGGTACCACTTTCTTTTCCTTTTTTTTTTTTTTTTTTTTTTTTGGTAAGGCAATTGGGGTTAAGTGACTTCCCCAGGGTCACAGAGCTAGTAAGTGCCAAGTGTCTCAGGCCACATTTGAACTCAGGTCCTCCTGACTCCAAGGTCGGAGGTCTATCCACTGCACCACCTAGCTGCCCTATTGGGTACCACTTTCAAGGTACCTTCAGCCTTCAGAGAGGTTGCTTTGGAAATTCTGTAACCAAATCCCCTTAGATATGTTCCAACAGGGATATGCACTCCAAAGCTGCTCTAGTGAACAGTGTTATATTAAAGGATTATGGATTTAATTCTGGAGGGAACTTGGAGCTCATCTAGACCCACCCCTTTATTTTACAGATGAGGAGACTGAGGTCCAGAGAATTGACTTGCCTATGGACACGTAAGTAGGAGGTAGCAGAGGATTCAAACCCAGGTCCAACCATTTGCCCTTCTCCAGTCCTACAATTCTTTCCTATTCCCCACGATCTTTCAAAAATCACTTTTTGACGTTCAGTAATCAAAAGCAGCAGTTCTTTGGTAAGATACTGGCTTTATTTTACTAATTTCCCCCCTAGTTCTAGGTCAGGCAGCCTAGGATTGTCATGATAAGAACTCTGGAGTTTTGTGATGTGTATTTAGCAATCAGTTTGTGTTGGGATCACCTACAGCCCTAGGAGGGGAAACCGAAAAAGGAAACTTTTCATTTGTGTCAAGAGACATTGTTACAGTGGATAGGCATGAGTCTTCTAAGATCAGCTCTCCTAAAATAGTCCCTGCTCCAACATCTTGTGGCAAAGTACAGGTCCTTTCCTAAAGAAAAATAAGATAGCTGGGGATACCAAGCAGTGCTAGGCTTCTCTTCTGTCACAGTGTGGTTCCGCTCCCAATGCCTTTCCCTATTAGAATGGAAACTCCTTGAGGGAGGCGCTGATTTGCTTCTGTTTGTATTCCTAATACCTAGCACAGTGTCTGGCACGTAGTAAATTCTTATGACTGCTCTATTATCTATTTTTCTACCCTGATATCTGTCTGTCTGTCTATCTATATATTTTTTACATATGGATATCTATTCTCTATCTTATTTATTTATTCATTCATTCATTTATTTATTTACATATCTATCTATCTATCTATCTATCTATTTATTTATTCTTTGGAGAGGCAATTGGGGTTAAATGACTCGCCCAAAGTCACACAGCTAGTTAAGTGTTATGTGTCTAAGGTCGGATTTGAACTAAGGTCCTCCTGACTCCAAGGCCAGTGCTCTATCCACTGTGCCACCTAGCTGCCCCTCTATTTTTTTTTAACCTATGGATACCTATCTATTCTCTATCTATATCTATCTGTTTTTAACCCTTGGATATCTTTTTTTTTTAACTATGGATTTCTATCTATTCTTTATCTTTCTAGCTATCTTTTTTTACTATGGATATCTATTACATATCTATCTTTTTTATCTGTGGATACCTATCTATTTTTTAATCTATATCTACCTGTTTTTAACTCGTGGATATCTTTTTTTTTTCACCTATGGATTTCTATTCTCTCTCTATTTATCTATCTTTTTTACCTGTTGATACCTATCTATTCTCTCTCTCTCTCTCTCTCTCTCTCTCTCTCTCTCTCTCTCTCTCT
>NW_020954556.1:6333507-6353751 GCF_900497805.2 Vombatus ursinus | reverse complement strand
CTCTCTCTCTCTCTCTCTCTCTCTCTCTCTCTCTCTCTCTCTCTCTCATCTAGGGTAGTGTTCTTCCACTCCACCCTCAGGGTCCCTCCTTCCCTCTCTCCCTCCCAATAGGCTGTAAACGATTCAATTTCACCCCAAGGTCCCAAAGACAGGCCTAGATTGGTACTAGCTAATTCTGGCAACCCCTAAATCTAAGGGGCTGTGAGGACCATCCTGTCTGTTTTTTTTGTTTGTTGGTTGGTTTTGGTATCTCTAAATGTGATTGTCACTTCATTTTCATACCCCTCTATGATTGCCTAACACAAGAGCCTTTGCCAGGTTATTGGTTGCCTGTTGGTGACCCCCTGGATTTCAACAATGATTATGAAACCCATGTAAATGGATGCCAAGTATATGTATACCTTTGTGTTGTATGCAAGTATCAAATATGAATTTAAAGTGCACATATAATTGATTGCTCAGTAGGCATATTATAGATATGTGTATGCTTGAGCACATATATGTAAATGTGAGTACAGGGTATAAAAAGTATGATGCATAATATATATTTACAGTATGTGTATCATATACATATGTATATACATATAAAGTATATATGCATGTATGCACAATGTAGAAATGTATGTGTGGTATTTATGGTGTGTATTTATGACTGCATGTGTAGTTTTATATATTTATGTATATAGATGTGGTATATATTTGGGCATATACAGATGTAGTGTGCATGTATATAATGTAGGAGTGAGGAGCCTAGAAGTGAACACCCCTCTTCATGTCATTGTCCCTGAATACTCATGCTCATTTCTACTTTCAGATTTTTTTATGAAGTCCTCCTTTGACTCTTTTCCTCTCCACACTTAT
The DNA here is from genome assembly GCF_900497805.2 of Vombatus ursinus. NCBI lineage: Eukaryota > Metazoa > Chordata > Mammalia > Diprotodontia > Vombatidae > Vombatus > Vombatus ursinus. The sequence goes on along the minus strand of NW_020954556.1, from coordinate 6,352,890 downwards.
CTAAATCTCACCCATCCTTCAAGTCTTGGATCAAGATGCCTCCTTCAGGAACCCTCATAGGATTTAGAGCTAGAAAGAGCCTTAAAAACCAACTAGTTAAAACTTGTCATTTAGAGACCAGGAAACTGAGGACCAAAGAAGTTATGATTTGCCCAAGGTTACTCCTGTGGTGTGGCAGAACTGACATTTAAATCCAAGTATTCTGACGTCAGATTCTATGCTCTGTTTATTATATTTTACCATCCTTGCAGATTACTTTTCTCATGTCTTACAACACTTGTCTGAATCACAGAATTTGGAGTTAGATCTTAGACTACATTGTATATTATAATTGATTGACTGATACTGTATATTATGTTTTCAAGTTAGCAATTTTGTGCATGTTAGTTTTATTTCCTCAATAGGACTTGGAGCTCCTTGAGGTCAGGGATTATATTTTATCTATACCTCCCACAGCATCTAGTACAGTGCTGACCATAGAAAGATTGCTCAGAAAGTATATTAGAAGTCAGAACTAGGAGCAAGAAGTTAAGAGTTTCAGAGGGTTGCATTATGCGGTCAGTCCTCTATCAAGGGTGGTCTTGAACTTGATCCTATCCCCTCCCAATTTCTCCATCAGATCGCCCCCTCCATCATCTCCACTTTTTCTAGTTTTCAGTTTCTCCCTATCTAATGGTTCCTGTCTTCCTTCCTACAAATATTTCCTATCATTAAAAAGCCCCCACTTGATCAGTCCATCCCTGCTAGCCATCAGCCCATATCTCTCCTTCCTTCCCCTTCTTAGCTAATTGTTGTTGATTCACTTCAGTTTTGTCCAATTCTTCTTGGCCTCATTTGGGTTTTCTTGGCAAAGATCTACAGTGCTTTGCCATTTCCTTCTCCAGTTCATCTGTATGAAGAACTAAGGCAAACAGGGTGAAGGTGACTTGCCCACAGTCACACAGCTAATAAGTGTCTGAGGCTGGGTTTGAACTCGTGAAGATGTGTCTTCCTGATTTCAAGCCCAGTGCTCCACCCACTTCGCCACCTAGCTGCCTCTCTTCTTGGCTATACTCCTTGGTAAAACTAATCATATAAGGTGCCTCTACTTCTCTTCCTCTGACTCTCTTCATAAACCCTCTGCAATCTGGCTCCTGACCTCATCATTCCACACAAACTCCTCTCTCCAAAGTTACCATTGATCTTAATTGCCAGAGCTAATGACCTTTTGTCAGTCCTCATCCTTCTGGATCTTTCTGCAGCCTCTGAGATGTCAATCACCTTCTCTTAGATACTTCCTCCTCTCTAGGTTTTTGTGAGACTTCTCTCCTGGTTCTCCTCTTACCTGTCCGACAGCTTTTCAGCCTCCTTTGCTAGATCTCCACTGGCATCACGCCCACTAACAGTGTGTGTCCCCCAAGGCTCTGTCCCAGGCCCTCTTCTCTTCTCCCTCTACAAAATCTCATTTGATCACCTCATAAGCAACTATCACCTCTATACATAAGATTCTCAGACTTATATATTGAACCCTAATTTCTTTCTTGAGCTCCAGCCTCCCATTGTGGCCTATCTTTTGGATATCTTAAGTTGAGTGTCCCATAGGCATCTCAAACTTGACATGTCTGAAACAGAACGCATATCTTTCTCCTCCCACCAAATTGACCCCCTCTTTCCAATTTGCCTGCTATTGTTATTAAAGTCAACACCACTCTCCCAGTCATCCAGACATGTAAACTTGGTATCAGCCTCATCTCTTCACTTGGATTCACCCCATATATCTACTCTGTGATCAAATCTTGTTGTTTCTACCTGATTTACCTCTCGTTTCTCTCCACTCACCCAGCTGCCCTGCCTTGTACCAGCCCTCATCGCTTCACACCTGGACTATTTTAATAGCCTTCTGCTTGGTCTCTCTGCCTGGAGTCTCTCTCCACTCCGATCCATTTTCCACTCAGCTGCCAAAGTGATTTCCTAACATGGCAGGGCTGACCATGTCATACCCCTACTTAATAAACTCTAGTGGTTCTCCATTGCCTCCAGGATCAAATATAAAATGCTCTTGTCATTTAAAGACCTTACAAACTGGTACCTTTCCAATCTCCTTACCTTTCACTCCACGTGCTCTATCGTCCAATGTTACCAGTCTCCTCGCTGTTCTTCACACAAGATTCTCCATCTCCCAATTCTATTGGCTATCCCCCATGCCTGGAACGCTCTCCCTCCTCAGCTCCTGGCTTCTCTAGCTTCTTTCAAGACTCAGCTGACATCCTTCCTTAGGCAGCAGGTCTTTGTCAGTATCCCCACTTCCTATGACTAGTACCATTTACACTGCATTATATTGTGTATGCACATAGTTATCTGCATGTTGCCTCCCCCCTTAGACTGTGAGCTCCTGGAGGGAAAGGATCATGTTTTTGCCTTTCTTTGTATCTCTAGCACTTGGCACAGCACCTGGCACATAATAGGTGCTTAATAAATGTGTGTTTGGCTAAATGATATGCAAACAATCTGTCTTGAAAAACCTCCGCTATCATTAAAGCAAAGAAATGGATCTACCAAAGTAGCAAATAGAACTAATACATGTTTGTATTTATGCGCTTATATATCTATGTTTGTGAGTCAGTTTTGGTTTTTTTTGGGGGGGGCAGAGTGGGATGGTAGAGAAAGGGCTAATTATTTGGAATTATTAGCAATTTTTTATTCATTTTCTTTGAAAGATTACATATGAAACCCCTAATATCTACAAATGGCCCCAAGGCCTCTAGTTCAAATTGTGACTCTTTGTATTTTTTTTCCTTTTGTTAATTAAAAAAATTACGTGCATTTGAAAGGGAAGCAAATTGTATTTTTCCTCAATGTCCCTTTATCTCCCTCACATCCTATTGTGAATGGCAAGAAGAGTCTGTGTGGGAAGGAAGCCTGAGCAACCCTTCTTAGCTAGCCAGACTCTAAAGGAAGACAGGACTGACCTGCCATTATCATCTAGCACCACTCGCTCCCCAGCCCAAATTCATGTTCAAGACTTAGACACAGCTTAGAGAGGCAGCCTGGCAAAGGCACAGAGGGAACAGATGCAAAGATGGCAGTTATCAATTAAAGAGGGCAGGCCTGGCACTAGCACAAATAAGCACATGGTGATGCTCATGTAGTTCCAAGGGCAAGCTTCCCTTTGGAAACTACTAAGCCTCAAGATGAAGAAACTGGTGGAGACTGCTCGGTTCCAGCTCTTCTCCTCCTCCCCCACCCCCACTCCCAATCAGGCTTGGGATCCTTCCCCTTAACTGGGAGGAGACCCAGATATGGAGGATGCCTGCCTGAAGAGAAGAAAGGGCAGGGAAAACACACGGGTTATTCCTTGTTGTTGTTTTTTAATCTGCTTCTGATTGGGCAGTAAGGTCAAGGTCTCAGAACAATGAATGGCAGCCGGGAAGGGGAGGGGGCAGCTGGGTATCCATGTGGCAGCCTGTGGAGAGGTGAGTCTGGCTTTGGAGAGAGACATTGTGAGGAACTGCTCTGAGCTATGTTCACACGTGGTTGCTGTCCAGTGCTCATAAACTGCCAAGGACTTCAGGGGCTCCCATGCTCATAGCTCTTAGAAACTTTGGGGACCAAACATGAGGTCAATCAGCTGTTTGGTTTTGGTTTTGGTTTCCTATTCTGGCTTAAAAAGGGACGGCAACACTGAAATGGGGAGATGGATGATATGAGCTGTTCTTTGTTGAATAACAGGGCTGGGCGCCTGTAAGCATCTTCCTGCCTCTTAGCTCATCTCTGAACCTTAGGACAGCATGAATGACCCTCTGCTTCATCAGTCCCTCTCTGTTGCTCTGTAGTTCACAGTTCAATATTAGATTCTACACTGTCTTATGGGTTTTGTGTGTGTACACATGTGTATGTGTGTGTATAAACCTAATTTCCCCAACCTTCTTGTGAGATTCCCCAAGGGAGGGGGGATTGCCTTATATTTCTTCTGTATCGCTATAGAACAAAGACCAATCCTGGGCACATAGTAGGAGCCCAATAAATCTTTAGTCAACTTGAATCAATTGGAAAGTTTAAATGTAGTAGGCACATTTTAAAAGCCAGCACGAGTGCCAGGCCAGCTGGTAGGAAGGTAGAGGTGTTTGCCAACATGATTAACTTGGATTTTCCAAAATTTCCAGTACTCATTTCTGAGCTTCTGCCTCAAGTCACAATTTTCTCATTGCAAGTGAGTGGAAAGATGAGTTCTGTTTTAAACATGTCAAGTTTCAGATGCCTATGGGACACCCAACTTAAGATATCCAAAAGATAGGCCATGATGTGAGGCTAGAACTCAAGAAAGAAATTAGGGTTCAATATATAAGTCTGGGAATGATATGCATAGAGATTTAAAAGCTTCCTAAACTCCTGGGGGTCTCTGCAGCATTCAAGACAGCATTCAAGACAGACTCTCCATGAAAAGGGGCTTGTAGTCCCATTGAAACTTGGCCCTCTCTAAGAGTTTAAGCCACAGGACACCTAGAAGTACACACACACACACACACACACACACACACACACACACACACACACCGCCAGGCACTCAACCATGAGACAGGGTGTTGGGAGGAGGGGAGAGGGTTAGGAGGTCTTCATGACATGCATCTGCTGGAGGCTGGTGGTGGTTCTGGTACACTTGGCTGAGGTGGAGACAGTGGAGACAGGCAGTGCAAAAGGATGAGCAAACTAGAGGTCAAGATGAGGTCAGAGGCAGAAGAGAAAGGTGACAGGAAGTGATCGACATAGGATGTGGCCTGTATCTGGCGGCACTAGATGGCATGTTTCAGGATACACAGAACACAGAAGAGAGAAAAGTGTGAGGGGCTCGGCATGCAGAGACTCCAGCTGGCTCGGGGCCAGGCAGGCCTCCCTGGGGGTAGGGGGCCGCAGCTGTTCCAACAGCATTCCCTTCTTTGGGGGTGCCCCATGCCCGATCCCTGCTCCCCAGTGACTCCATCCCCACTGACTGAAGGCACGGTGTAGATGCATGCCTCATGCCTCCCTGTACCGTTTAGATATCTGCAGCCCCTAGAAGATTGTTATAATCAGGTATTGGGAAAATAAATGCCAAGTTAGGCTTTCTAGGGTAGGATCTCAGATCACAGGATTTAGAGTTGGAAGAGACCTTTAAAAACCAGATAGTCCAGCCTCTTCATTTTACAATTGGGGGAAACTGAGGCCTAGTGATCTGCTCAAGGTCAGGCAGTTAAGTGTTGGCACTGGAATTTGACCTTGAGTATTCTGCTACACGAGGCCATTGCATTCTTTTTTTTTTTTTTTTTTTAAGAATTAAAAGGCATGAATGTCAATCCAGGGGCTATGACTTTGTGTAATATCCCAGAGTTAGTTAATTATAGAATCAGAGATTTAGAGTTGGAAGGGACCTTAGAGGACATCTAATCCAACCCCCTTATTTTTTAGATGAGGAAATTGAGGCCCAGAGAGGTTACATGAACTTGTCCATGGTCATATAGGTTGTAAGTAGCAGGGCCGGGATTTGAACCCAGGTTTTCTGACTCCAAAACCAGTATTCTTTCCACTGTACCATGTAGTGGTTGCAGAGGGACTAGAATCAGTTACACCAAGATAGCATTGCGACTGGTGTCCTTAATTACCTTTAGTTAAGGAATGAGGTTGAGGGTTGAGCCCAAGCCCAATGTGCCCCTACCCAATCTTTCTTTCTACTGGCTCCTACTTTTTCAAGGACAAGGCAAGACCTTTCAGCTGCCTGGAAAAATCCCTTATGTCCTCCATCAATAGGAGAAGCAAGTAGGAGACAGAGGTCAGTGTCTTCCTCTGGCTCCCTTTCCTTAGGCCAGGTTATTGGAGGGTCCATGACATGCGGAACCACATTAGAATGAGAGGAGGTGAGAGAAATGGGGGTTAGAAAAAGGAAGGAGGAAGAGCTAAGAGAGAGAGAGAGAAAGAGAGAGATTTGACTTTGGAAAAATAAGTGAAGGTCTTGATCTCACAGAGGCAGTCACAAAAGGAAGGGATTTGGCATCCACAACCAGCCAGGCAGCCTTTGCTAAAGAGACAATGCTCCAAAGCCCTTCCCTAGCGGGAATTTAAAATTATTCAATGTTAGGGCTGGAAAGACCTTGAAAAATATCTAATCCAAAGCCCTGATTTTACCATGAGATCAACTGGGACCTTGAGAACTAAGTAGCCCCACGGTCATGTGTACCCCTCATGATGGCGGAACAGGGACCAGAAACCAGGTCGAGTCTAAAGCGCTCTGTTTAGGGGGCACTGCCCTTCATAGAAAGGACTTAAAGCCTACAGTTGGCCTCTCTCTCCTTCAGCCTTGCTCTCGCCCAGGCCTCCCTCTACACCAAGTCTTAGACTAGAGGAGCTAACCCACCCTCCCTTTTGGAACACAGTTGACTTCCAAAGAACTGGGACTTCCCACAGCAGATCCTTATAGGCAGAGCCCAGGTTTGGTGACCAGCAAAACTCACCATTCATCTGGGATGGTGATAAAGAGTAGTCTCGGTCTGGATACCGCCTGTCCGGTTTCAGGCTTCTACTCTGCCGGCCAGAACCTTCTAACATGTTCACGATCTCACTCCGGTCAATGTTCCTCAGGGCCGTGTAAAGATTTTCCACTGTCAGAGAAGAAAAAAAGAATCAGCCATTACGTGAAAGAACACTCACTGGGAAACATGCCTATATTTAGGCTAGCAAAGGAGACTGTTGGAGGTTTGACAATCATTTTGGGGGTGTTTGTATAGGGCGTGGGGAGACATGGAAAAAGAAGAGATGGCTTATTTTCTCAGAAGGGAGAAACACCCCCTGTCAGAATCTGGAACAACTCTCTCTCCAGAGAGTAGCTTTTCACACTTTGGCAGATTACAACCCCTCCTACCCCCCCCAACAACTGCTTCAAAACAGTCTCTGGAAGTGGGTAGATTTCATGGAACAGCTTCTCAGTGACTAGGAAAAGGAAAGGATTCCCTTGGAAATTGTCTTCCCCAGGAAGCTGAGTAGAAATGGCAAACATGAATGACCACATGCTCCATCCTGGGTTTTTAAGGATGGATGTGTGGAGTTGACTAAGAGCAAAGAGATCTCTCAATGAATTAATACGTAAGCACAGACTCCTCTCTCCCTGTGATGAAGGAGGAGTGCCTATCCCATCGCTGATTGTTCTTGCAGGAGTGAGATCCAACTGGTTCTGAAGCTCAGTTTCAAAGAGCTCCAGTCATTTTTGAGTCCCCTCACTGAATATTTTGGTGCATTTTAAATTTTATTAACAAAGAGAGATTCTGGGACTAAGATTCTCCATTTCCTTAGCAGGATTCCCTGGCAATCTGATACAAATTATTTTGTCCTAATCACTGGGCAAAAGACCCTCCTTCTTTCCTTACCCACAGATCTAGTGACATCACACCCCTTTTCAGTGGCTCTCCTTTGCCTACCACGTAAAGTTATCTTGGCATTCAAGGCTTTCCACAATCTTGGCATACAAGGCCACCTAATCTCTGGGAAGTCTTATATCCTTAGTTTCTTCCCTTCTGTGTTCACCAGTATACACTTTACAATTCCTTCCCTTTTGTGCCTTGGTCCATGACATTCCTTCTGCTTAGAATATCCTTCTTTCCCTTTCAGGCCCATTAAATTCCTACCCCTCCTTTAAATTTCAATGCCTATGACATCTTCTTCATCTTCATCTTTTCTGATCTCCCTGGTTGTTAATGATTTTGCCCCCCTTAGACCTCACATAGCACCTTTTGCCTATTTCCAATGCACTTATCATGCATTATTTTGTATTCTACTTATCATATCCCCTTGCTAGAGTGGATGCTCCATGAGGGCAGGTATCATGTGTTCTCCAAACTTAGTATCTAACGCAGAGGTCACTTAAAATAATATTTGTTGAATCTCAATGAAATCAAGATGTGTGTGTGTGTGTGTCTGTGTGTGTATGTGTGTATTTAAATTTACTGAAAGACTTAACATCACTGATAGAGCTTATGGCAAGAACAACCCAAACTCAGGGTAAGGATAATTTCTGCTTCTAAAACCTGGGGTAACCTTTGGAAAAGGAAGATTTCTTTAGCCCAGGGATACTGACTCTTGGCATTTTTGCCTTCACGGATGACCCAGAGGTTCAACAGGGCTGAGCTCTGCTCCAACAAGGAGTTGGGGTTCTCCACACGTATCCTGTTGATATCCTCCACGCCAAACTGCAACTCGCGAGCCAATTCTGCAAAAGAAGCCCCCGAATCATATGAGCAGAGCAAGAGGTTCCCACCAGCCCACGGGGCACCTCACCATGACCAGGAAACCAAAGAAGAGGTCTCCCTTTGTTTCTTATGATCTGAGATCCAGACCTGGAAGAGACCTTGGAGATCATTTAATCCAATTCCTTCCTCTGGCAGATGAGGAAACCGAGGGAGGTTAAGTGACCTGTCCAAAGTCACACAAGGTAGTAAGTGAAGGAGCCAGGATCCCAAGCCTAGGGCCTCTGATGCCAAATCCAACCTTCTGCCTCCTGCCATCACACTGTATCACGTTGGCTTTGTAATTTTTTATCGAAAGGCAGTCACTGAGATGGGGATTTACAACGTCCATGTCTCCCTCTCTTCTTCTTCTTCTTTTTAAAAAATTTGTTAAGCAATGGGGTTAAGTGACTTGCCCAGGGTCACACAGCTACTGAGTGTTATATGTCTGAGGACACATTTGAACTCAGGTCCTCCTGACTCCAGGGCCAGTGCTCTATCCACTGCACCACCTAGCTGCCCCTCCCTCTCTTCTTAATTGTATAGTATGTTACTGATGGAAAGAGAGCTTAGAGATCATCTGGTCTAACACCCTCATTTTATAGGAAATGAAACTCTGCTTAATTGTACAGTATGTTACAGTTGGAAAGATAACTTAGAGATCATCTGGTCTAACACCCTCATGTTACAGGAAATGAAGCTGGGTCACAAAGAGAGAAGTGACTTTAAGAGGAGTGTTGGTACAATTGGAAGAAGCACTGGGTTAGATGAGAGGGTCTGAAGACCTGGCTTTGATGACCAGCTGTGTGACCTGGCAAAGAACTCCAGCTCTCCAAAACATATCTTCACTCATGAAATGGGGAGACTAACACTTGGAATATCAACTTCGTTGAGTTGTTCCGAAGATCAAGTGGAATAATATATGTAACATATATAAATACATATATATTCACACAATACATGATGTACATATAAATAAATAAAATATGAGGATTTAATATGTGTTTAATATGGTATAATATAGTATATATGTTATATGCAATGTGTAATATACTCTATACTATATGTATATGTGCATATGATAAGCATATACATGTATAATATACAATACGTTATATTGTAATAGGTAACATTATATAATATATATATTATAGGCTATATGTAATATATATAAATATGCTATGCTACATATGTATGTGTATAGTATACTATATATGGTATGTATTATATATATCATTATATAATATTGTATTATTGTATAGAATATTGTATGTATGTGTGTATGATATATTATGTATAATTAATATATAATATATATTTATATATGGTATGTATAATATACTATATATGTATAAAATACTATATATGTAATATACTATGTATATATAATATTCTACCTATGTAAAATAAGCTATATACTATATGTATATGATATAGCACATGTGTGCATATTATATAGAGTATATGTATATATGTGTGTAATATACTATATGTAATATATGTATGTGTAATGTATTATCTATCTATTGGTCTAGACCTGTGATTTCATTGGTGTAGGGAACTCACTGGGAGGAAAATCCCTTTACCAATGCCAAACAGTGCCTACAATTTAGAGAGTCTTAGAGAGTCGCCTGGGGCATTAAGAGATTAGGTAACTTGTCCAGGGTCACTCAGCCAATGTGTCAGGCTTGAACAAAGGTCTTCCCAAATTTGAGACCATCTCTTTTCCACTATACCATTCTACCTCTCTCTCTTCAAAAATATGTACACATGCAAGTGATATATATTTTATACATATGTATTATATAATTCAATATAACATGTATTATACAACACACACCACAAATACACATATAACACAATACAGACATATATGACATGTACATATATAACATAAATGTGTATTATATTACTATGTACTCTTTTTACCTAAGATCACATAGACGGTAGCAGAGCCACACTAGACCTTAGCTTCTTTAACTCTGAGACCTGTGACCTTTCCGCCAGGCTATACGGCCTTTCACTCATCTTGCCACACAAAATCTATTATTAAGAAAAAAAAAACTAACAAACAAACCCCCCCAAAACCCACCCAACCTATAAACACTTAGATAAAGCTCTATTTCTGTATTTACATTTCCTCAGGGGAAAGATTTTATTTGCATTTAAAACGAAAATGTAAAGGTACCAACTCTATTTTTTATTTCTGGTTCTTATAAGTGCTTTGAGAGGGAGAAGAGTATTAAAGTCTCATTTCAAGGATGAGGAAGCTGGGGGAAGAGACAAAGGAAACACAGTGAGAGAGAAAATGAGATTAAAGAAGGGGGAGAGAGTAAGAAGGAAAAGAATAAGAAAAAGAACATAAGAGATAATGAGAAGATACAGGAAGACAAGGGAGAGAGAGAAAAAGATAGGATGGTGGCCAATAGAAGGGGAAAGAATAAGAAACAGAGAGAACAGAAAAGAGAGCAAATGAGAGAAAAAAGAGTAAGAGGTAGAGAGAATGAGAGGGAAAAGAGGGAAAGAGAAGAAAGGAAACAGGGAGATAGAATTAGAGGGGAAAAGAGAAAGAGAGAAATAAATGACAGATAAAGAGCGGACAGACAGAGGAAAGAGAAACAGGTAAGGAGGGAGGGAGGGGAGATGGGGGATAGAAAGGGAGAGGGAAGGGAGAGAGAGAGAGAGAGAAAGAGAAAGAGACATACAGGAGACAGACAGACAGAGAGACAGAGAGAGGGAGACAGAGAGAGAGGAGAGAGGGAGAGATACAGAGAAAGAGTGAGAGGCAGTGGATGAATTAAGATTTAAAGGATGGACATCTTCTGAGTTTCCAGGCCACTGGTCTTGCCTTTCAATGGGCTCTTCTAAAGCTTTCTTTGAAGGTGACTGGTCAAAGAGCTCCCCATCATATGAAGGATTAAGAAGTAAAACAGAGAAACAAATTCCAGTGTCCAGTGTGAGAAAAACATCTCCTTCTGGTCACCTCATTCAACCGGATGAAGACTGGCCCCACTCTATGCAGATACCAGTTACCTCTAAAGGTCATTAATGCAAATCCTGGAGAATCCCCTGACATTCAAGTCACCATTTCAAAAGGCTAATTTCCTGTAGTTGCCAGGGTACCGAACTGCAGTCAAGGGTCCTGACTCTGCTATTAGCTAAAAGCATGACCTTTGGAGAACCATCCCATATCTATGGGCCTCAATTTCTTCATCTGTAATGACTACCTTGTCCCTCCCAGCTCTCAGCTCCTATGATGATACAGTCACAAATCCAATAGAACTACTTTCTTTCTCTCTGTATTACTATCTGTCATTTATTTCTCTCTCTATTTTTCCCTCTAGGGATCTAGGTGGCACAGTGGATAGAGTGCCACGGCACCTGGAGTCAGGAAGATTCGTATTCTTGAGTTCAAATCCAGCCTCAGACACTTTCTAGCTGTGTGACCATGGCTAAGTCATTTAACCCTGTTTGCCTCAGTTTCCTCATCTGTAAAATGAGCTGGAGAAGGAAATGGCAAACCACTCCAGTATCTTTGCCAAGAAAACCACAAGTAGGGCCACAACGAGTTGAACATGACTGAGAAACGACTGAACAACAACAAACTTTTCCTGTCTGATTCTATCTCCCGGCCTCCTTTCTTTCCCTTCTTCCCCATGCCCTTCACCCCCTCCAAAAAAAGGGCGCCGTAAGGGCCCCTCAGGCAATAATTGCAACCATGTTTGCAGTACACTACATGATCAACCACCTTATGAGGAACTGGGTACAAAACACAGTACAGGAAGACTAAAATGGCGCCAGTTTCTTTCTCTGACTTACCTGCCCAGCTGAGGCTGAGGTGCTCTGATATAATAGCCATTTTCATATCTGCCCTGTCTGTCCCGCTAAGAGAACCTGGAAAGAAAGCATGAGATTTCATTTGGTCACTGTCACTGTCGAGCATAGGTGGGCTATGTCTGAAAAGTGACCAGGCAATGGCTGGCATGGTGCTAGGCACAGGGCAAGAGCTTAATCAGTAGATTAGTCAAGCCAGGAAGTGCCAAGTTCAGACCAAGTTAAAATGGCGCATGGTTACAGGGGTAGCGGTCTGCATGAGTCTCCATGAGGGGTCAGGAAAATAATCTAATTAACAGCCTTTCTGGAATGCTGGGGGAGGGGGAGGGGAGACACGCAGAACATCACACTGAAGTTCATACCAAGGGTTGTTTCACCGAGGAGGCTGTATCTTTCCCTCAAGGCCAGAGGAGTTAAAGTCCTTCTCCTATCATCAGCTCCACTTCCCTGTAGAAAAAGAAGAAAAGGTGGTACCAGATTTTTTTTTTCTTTATCAGGGCTGACCATGCTACCCCATCTTCAAAAGCCTTACACAATTTAGGACTCAAAAGACTAATGTCTAAAGGCTATGTCTTACCTCTTCATTTTTTTTTTTTTGAGGCAATTGGGGTTAAGTGACTTGCCCAGGGCCCCATAGCTAGTAAGTGGCTGAGGCTGGATTTGAGCTCACATCTTCCTAACTCCATCCAGGGCTTGTGCTCTATTCACTGTGCCACCTAGCTGCCTCTAAACTCTTCATTTTTACCAATAAGGAAACTGAGTCCCAGAGAGGTAAAGGTCATGGAATTAGTAACTAACAGAGCCAAGATTCAAAATCAAGTCCTCTGTGCTTCCAAGGGAAAGAGCAGTATAGTGGATAGGGTGTTACACTTGGAATCAGGAAGAACTGGGTTTGAATACAACCTTGGACGCTGACTAGCTGTGTGACTGTGGTCAAGGAACCTTTCTGGCCCTCAGTTCCACCATCTGTAAAATGAGGGGTGGGTCTAATTTTAGGTATAGGTTGGACCTAGATGACCTCTGAACTCCCTTTGAACTTTGAGATCTTCTGATTATTTTGGGGTTCAGGGCCTGTGTGAGTTTGTGTTGAGGCTCTGAAACACTAGGATGTGAACGATGGTCCAGAGCCCCATGATCCTTCTCTCTCCAGGTCTGGCACCACAGGAAGAAGGGCTATAAAGCACCAGAAGGTAACTGTATTTTTTTTTTAATGGAACCATAGAGAACGCAGTGGGAGTTCCCATTCCTCGTCTTATCATGCCCTTCCCATGGCTGTGGCCAAGGTTGGCTGCATTTGCAGAAAGAAGTAGACTATGCTCTCCCTGTCAGGTTGCAGGTGACTGGCTCTGAGAGGAGAGAAATACCTGATTGTATCTTTGAGAATTCAAAGGCTGTTTTTCTATATTAGGAAACAGTACCAAGTGACCAAGTCAGAAATATAGAAGACTTAGGACTACAGCAGGCCTCCTGCCCTTGACAAAGGCATTCCTGGTCTCCTGACCTAGCAAGGAGATGCCAGGAGCAGAGTGGCGTGGCTTACCTTGGTGCATGGGGGCATTGTGATGTTCAAGTGGCAGAGGATATGTTGAGAATCCTCATATTTCATAGCCTTTCGCAGAAATGACAGAGATCCTCCTGCTTCTCGACTGCTGTCCCTCACCTGAAGGGAACGACAGAGAAGGACTCAGGGGATTCCCGTAGACAGGGCTCTGGGTTGTCTGTCTGTTTACCATTTCAGTGTCTGGCTGGCTCATAGACTTCTCCATCCCCTCTCCCCTGAAGAGCCACAAGCAGAGGACCCACAAGCTCGTCCGCACCTTCACAGGTATGGCAAGACGGTTTTCACGAAAGGACTGGAAGTGAAAACTTCTCTGCTGAGCAGCCTTTTTGACAGGTACCAGGTTCCCAGAGAGCTCTGCAAAGAGAGGCATTCCTTCCAAAACCTACAGGAAGGGAGAACATAAGGCAACAGAACATGTCAGAAAGAATCCCCACATAGCTACCCTTCCTTTGATTGGATTCGATTCACCAAGGATTTGTTAAATGTCTATGTGCATAATAACAGTTATATATAATACAACACATATTTTGTTATATCATATAATAATAATTATTCTTTTTAAACCAGGCCTGTGATTCCATCAGCATTGGGAGCTTCCTTTACAATATAGATTAGCATTTTTTTTCCTGGTAATTTACAGTCTTAGAGTGTTTCCTGGTAGCCCTGAAAAAGTAAGTGATTTGCCCAGGGTTGGACAGACAATATGTGTCAGAAGCAGGACTTGAACCCAGGTCTTCCTGATTCGAAAGCCAGCTAACTACCCACTATGCAATGCTGCCTCTAAAAATGTAAAATACTACAACTTTTTTGGGGGGGTGGGTCATGGAGGATTAAGACAGGTCTCTTGTAGAAGGGAGCAACTGAATTGAGCCTAGAAGGAAAACGGGATTCCCAGAGGTGGAAGTGAGGAGGGAGGGCATTCCAGGCTTGGGAAGAGCAAAATGGCCAGGTTGGAACGCAGACCACGTAGGAGCCAGAGGATAGTGTGAATCAGAGTGGAAAAAAAGGCCAGAGCCAGATTGTGAAGGGTTCAATCAATATACTGGAGGATTTTACATTTTTCCACGGTCCTTTCTATCATCTAGAGGATTCACTGTCTCCTAGAGGCCCCAGGAAGCCTCGGAAACTTCTTGAGCCAGTGAGTGGCAGAGTCAGACCGGCTCTTTAGGTTCATCAATTTGGCTGATGCTGGAAGACGGATTAGATAGGGGAGGGGACTGGAAGCAGAGAGAATTAGGAAGTGATTGCAATACTCTGGGGAACAGGTGATGAGGTCCAGAACTGGATCATTCATCTCTCTTTTCCTCTGGGCTATTTTTTTTTAAACTGGGGAAGGTTATTTCTGCTATCATGATGAACAGGGAGGGTGGCTCAGAGAAGAATCCTTAGGAATTCCTATGACCTTTATCAGAATAATTATCACTGTAGCTTAACATTTGGCAGTAATGACATAGTACAGATATAACATGGTATTGGCAAACTGCCTTTTAATGTTCAGTGTAGCCATGAGGAGAACTGCATGTCCCCTTGATACTCTGTTCTGGCTGCTTTGTAGGGTATCCCGGGGCAAGGGAAAAGAATAGGCTTTTATATAGTGTCAATTACACTGTGCTAAGTCAGGACTTTTACAAATATAATCTCATTGGATTTTCATAACAGCCTTCTTAGGAAGGTGCTATAATTATCCCCATTCTACAGATGAAGAAACTGAGGCAGACAACGGATAAGTGACTTGCCCAAGCTCCCACAGTTAAAAAGTGTCTGAGTCTGGAATTTGAGCTCAGATCTTCTTGATTCCGTACCTTGCACTCTATCTACTGTGCCTTTTAGCTTGCCCTCAGGTACCATGGGGTACAGATTGAAGTCAGAATAAAATCCAAAGTGAGTAATCAGGCTAAGTAATACTGGATTAGTGAAATAAGGGAAGGCTGAGCTCTCCTTCAGACTTCACTGGTTTTCCCTCCAGGTGAGTAAATACCTGGCTAAATCATAGGCTGTTCAATGGGGGCTGGCAGAATTTCCCACCTTAAGCTTTTCAGGGAGGTGCTAAAAATTCGAGGAGATCCGAGGCCCTTCTTCCCCTCTCTCTCATCACTAGCTGCAGCCTTCACTTGAGGTGACATAATAAGACTTGGGGAAGGAGTGGGGAGGTGTTAGATGGCTTGGAAGTGATCAAGCAGGAGGCAGATGGGTTGGGCAAAGAGGATATGAAATTGAGGACCAGAGGTGGGGAGTTTTCTGTTCCTGGGATGCTCTGGCTGGAACAGAATTCTTTCTCTTTAATTTTTTTTAAGACCCCTGGAACCTGGGGTCAGATAGCCCTCCCATCCCATACCTTGTCCTTGCATCACTCCTTTTCAGTTGGCTTTCTTGAGGTCCTTGGAATAATTTTAACAGACCTCCAACTTCAGGACCGATCTGACCCCCTGGAGAAGCACACTTCCTGTGTACTTATTTTATTTGAAGACGTATTTGGTGAGAATTTTACTAGAGCTAAAGTTCCCCATGCAAAGACTTTGTCCAATGAAATTGGCATGTTTGCTTTGCAGTTAACATTACTCCCAAAGTAACCAATGGGTATTTTCATCTTGCTTGTTCTTTACACAGTTTCCAAAGGAAAAATGTGCAGGGGATTTATTGGGCACAGTTGGCCAGGATACCCCTTTGCCAAGGTCAAAAGATCTCTAGTGCCAGAGATAACTGGAAAATTTGGGAGAGAGAGATCTTGTTAACACATTGACCCATCTTATACTTCATACAAAGGACTGAAAGAATGGTAATACACCTCACCTAGAGTAACAGCAATGCCTGGCATTTGTAGAGTGATTTCAACTTTTCAAAGGATTTTCCACATCTCATATTAAGCTATCCTCACAGTCCTTCAGTGAGATGAGGAGAGCGACGCCCTGGAGTCACTCAACTAGTAAGTGGCAGAGCCCACATTGCAACCCCCGTACTCTAGCTGTTAATTACTTCCCTATCAGTGGGGGGTCCCACAGCCAATGGTCCCACACTATGGATCCTGAGGCTCTGTGATGTCTGCTATCCTGCAGCAAGTAGCCTCAAATGGCAAAGACCAGAGGTGCTAACAGGACACAACCTCCTGATCCCAGATCACCATTTATTCCCATCATTTACTCAGCTCTCTCTACTGCTTCTGCTCCAGAGGAGAACCAAAGCATAGACTTGAGAGCTAGAAGGGACCTAGAGGGTCTCTACATCCAAGCCCTCCTTTTACAGAAACTGAGGTCCAGAGAAAAGTGATGGTCACACTGGTGCTAAGTGGCAAAGCTGGAATCACACACTTACTAGCTGTGTGATGCTAGGCAAATCACTTCATCTTTCTCAGACTTGGTTTTTCTCATCTGTAAAATGGGGATAACAATAATGCTTTCCCATGAGGATCAAACAAAATAGCATATGTAAAGTGCTTTGTAAATCTTAAAGCTCTGTGAATTTTTTGTTGTTGTTGTTGTTCAGTCATTTTTTTTCAGTTGCATCTGACTCTCCATGACCCCATTTGGAGTTTTCTTGGCAAAGATACTGGAGTGGTTTGCCATTTCCTTCTCCAGCTCATTTTACAGATGAGAAAACTGAGGCAAACAGGGTTAAGTGACTTGCCCAGGGTCACACAGCTAGTAAGTGTCTGAGGCCAGATTTGAATTCAGGAAGAGGAGTCTTCCTGACTCCAAGGCTGGCACTCTACCCACTGTGCCATCTAGCTGCCACGTAACATTTTAACTACTATTATTATTATTTTCCCATTGTGCCACTAACCTTTCATCACTTAACACAGGGTAAGACCACCACCATAGGAATATAGACCACAGCTCAGGTCCCAAGTTGTATAAACAGTTGGTGCCATTTTTAATGAACACACACACACGCGCGCACACACACAAATAAAGAAATGTGTGTATGTTTGCCTTTCAAAGAGACATCATTTGAGAAGTGGTATCCTTCGTTTAGGAGCATATGGCATTTCCCTTTGCCCACACCCAAACAGCCCAAATTTCTCAATGAGGGAGCTGAAGAGACATGAGTTAAGACTCCCACCCGCTTTAAGGGACTGGAGTTTGCTAAGTCCCCGGGCTCCCTTATCCCCGCTGTGGATGCTCTCTCAGAACAGCAGCCCTGGGGGCAGAGAAGGGGTGAGGGGCGATGCCCCCGGCAGCACTGGGTACCTCAATGTCTCTGCTCCGGGCTACTTCAGTAAAGTTTTCATGCTGCTCTAAGGTCTTGTCTACTTTGTCATCCGTCATGCAGTAGCAGCGTAGCCGTCCCTCTCTTGCATCGTTCATCTTGGCAAACACCACAAACTTGGCCATGTACGGCACGGCGATCAGCTCCTTGTACAGAAGCGTGGCAAAGTCCACAGCCTCAGCTGTCCGTGGGCAATCAGACAACCAAAACCTAAGGAGCAAGTGCAGCTTTTCAGGCGGGACCAGCCCCCCACCCCACTCCAAACTCAGAGGGTCGCAGGTGATGAAGAGTCAGACTCAAGTCATATATGAAGAAAACCTTGTTGCTTCTTTAGGGAGAAGAGGCAAAATAAGGAGGAGATAGATAGCGAGAGACCCGGCAGGTCAGGTCAGGTCAAGAGGTCAGCAACCCCACATCTAGGCTGAAGGAGAAAGCAGCTTAGCTGGTATATGTGGGACCAGGATCGTAGATTTAGGTCTGGAAGGAACCTTTGATGTCATCTAGCCCAACCTCTCGTTTTACAGATAAGAAAACTGAGTTTCAGAGACTTGCTCAGAGTCACCATCGGTGAATAGCAAAGTTGAGATTTGAACCCAAGTCCTGTTCTCCTTCCATGATACTAGATGAGATATGCTTATAATGAGAGAATGAGACCCATTCCTTCCCATCCCTTGCTCCCAACCCAACTCACCTTGCAGATACATTGGTGGTGAAGTTGGCACACTCATTGGCGTAGACCAACTTGGTAGTTCCTGTAATATCTTCCCACTGGGCTTCTGCTATTCCTCCTGCAATGTTAGCAGAGAAATGATGAGGCTTAGGGACATCCTACCAGCACCTGAACCCCTACAGAAGGCCACTTCACAGGGCCCCTGCACTCCCCTTGAATTTACAAGAAATCTAGGAACCAAACATACAAGGACAAAGATGGATAGGTCTACATGAAGCTCTCCTTGGCTCTCTAAACAAAGGCTTTTTCCTATCATGCCCTCCCTCTCTAGCACCCCCTCCCCCTTCTGCCCTTCAGATTAGAGACCCAGACACTGAAGAATGGATCTGAAGCTAAGCTCATCATCCCTACACACCTCCTTCCAAGAACAAATCACCATGAGTGAAGTCAACACACTGTGAGGTGAACAGTTATGAAAGGAGGGGAACGTGGTCTCCGCCCGTACGTATTCCCACCTGGCTGCTTCTGCAGGAGCTGCTATGGCAGAGGCAAAGTTTATTGCAGGAGGAAACGGGGACAGAGGCAGGAGGGCATCTCTCACCAATGACACTGCAGAGGAGGCGGAGACTTGTGGTGTCCCCTTCCCCGCTGTCCCGGGGATTGTCTTTCCAAGAGGGGGGTAGAGGGATCCGCAGCCCTATGGGCCGGTGGAACTTCCTCCGCCGGGGTTCCACAGTCACAATTGGGCTGAATGTTGCCTGGTTGCCCAAAAGCTTGGTGACTAGTTCATCTGGCACAGGTTGAGCCTAGGGAACATGAATGGGAGGTAACTTGGTGCTTGATAAGGGGATAACTGTGGTCACGTTGCTTCAACTACTACACTTTCTGGG
>NW_020954556.1:5839297-6333497 GCF_900497805.2 Vombatus ursinus | reverse complement strand
CAGTGGCTGCTACATCATTACATTACTTAGGGTGCCTTCCTGCCCCACCTCCTCTCTCTGAGTGCCCACCATCTTTCTTGACGGGCCATAACTTTCAATATTAGTTGCCTTTGTGCTCACCCACCAGCCCAGGACAAAACCACAGCATCGTAATAATTCATAGCTCTTCAGGGTTTACAAAACATTTCCCTCAGAAGAACTCCACGAGGTCGATAATACAAAAAGTATTATTTCCATTTCATGGAGAATGAGGCTAAAAGGATTGGGTGACTTGCTCATGGTCACATGGCTAGTTAGTGTTGGACTTAGGATCTGAATTCCAATTTCGTGACTTCAAATCTAGTAATCTTTCTATTACTCTTTCTACACTGCCTTGGTGAAGATGGGTTTTGTTGTCTTCAGGCCCTGAATGGCATCCCTTCCCAAGCCCTGCCCTAATACCCTACCAGTACTTTCCCTCCTGAAAACCACCACCACCACCACCACTGCCACCTATTCTTACGAAATTAACAGAAACTCATGCACACTGAGTTTGGATTAATTAGATTAATATGGTCTTTTACCCAAGGGTACCCTATTTAGTATAAGTCTTACAGGGTGGGAAAGAACTTCCTAGTATGCCCAGAAAGCATGCTGAAAGTCATATTGTCAACAGGCTGACCCTGCTTTCTCATAGAGGGTGGCCAAAGGTGTTCATTTATAACCTATAAAAGCTGGGACCCTTTAGCATCATCAGATCAGAAGAGCTGCAGACAGAAGGGCCTTTAGGGAACATTAAATCTGATACCTATCATCTGAAGTCCAGAAAAACTAAGCAATTTCCCCAAAGTTACGTAGGCATTAAGTAACAGAGATGAGACTGAAGCTCAGGTCTTCAGCCTCCTGCTCCAGTACTTTTATCCATTATACTGATTCTCTGTTAAGAAGAGCCTGGGCCACTTTACCTGCAGAGCCAGTTTGACTTTCTTGGTAACAGCAGTTTCAGGAAAGGTTGCTTGCACCATAGGGACCAGCTTGCTCTTTAGAGACCCCCCTTCAGGGCCAATCATGTCAAAGTCTTGGCACAGGCGAGACATGACCACAAAATACAAGGGGAAGTCTGTGGTGATAATCCGGCAAACCCGCTTCTTTTCCAGCTCCTCCAAGCTCTCCAGTTCTGCAGACACCAAAAAAATAAACCTTCCTGGTCATGACAGATGGCTACCCAATACCCTGCTTTTGGAGAAATGGGGTCATCTTTCACCCTGCTGCCCTTCTCCCCAACATGGACCACGTGCCATATAGTCAAGGCAGTCCTAATACCCTGGATGGCTTAGACAGGACAACCAGGAGTGATGCCTTAGGAGTCAACAGTGACTGCTTGGATTATCTGCATAGGATCGAGAGTTGAGTCCTTAGAAAGAACCTATCCAACCCCATCACTTTGTAGGTGAGAAAAATGAGGCTCAGAAAGTTGAAATGACACAGCCAAGGTAATCAGTCAGGACATAATAGAGATAGGGTCAAATCCAGGTCTCCTGGCTCTTAGTTCTTTGCTCATTGTATTATACGTCTGGAATTTTGACAGCAGCAGGTCGATCTCAAGCCCTAGAACTCTTGCATCCTTCCTATCCCCTTTTCCCAAAGCACAGGAGGGACGGGTGGTGGTGGAAGCATTTGGACCTCCTCTTCTTAGCTGTTGCCTCCATTGCAGCTACATCCCTCCTGCCTTCCCCCAGCTCTGATCTCAGGGCTTTTTTTTCCTTCTTCTTTTCTTATTTGTTTTGCCTAATACCTGCTAACAGTGAGCTAATTTGCTAAGTTTGTTGTACTGAAGTGCTAAGGGAGAAAGTTATAGGAATCTCCCAGTATTCTTCCCCTAGTTCCAAGGTCACACCAGTACATTAGAACAATGGCCTTCTGAGGACAGTATTTGATTATTATTTGATCTTTCTATTATATTAATTTGTACAAATAAAGTAATAAAAACAAACTGAGATGAAAATAGTGTCAAATTTCTTCGGCATCAACTGAAAACCATATGTATATAATATACATGTGTATATATTCATAAGCATGAGTTCTGTCACGTAAACTCTCTGAGTTCATGTAATAATAATTATAATAACCATGAAAACTACAACTATATATTTAGGTAGCACAATGGATAGGGCACTGGACCTAGAGTTAGGGAGACTTTAGCTCAAATTGGGCCTGACATTTATGAACTATGTGACCCTGGGCAAGTCACTTGAACTCTGTCTGCCTCATTTTTCTCATATGTAAAATGGAGATAATAATATCCCCTACCACACAGGGTTGTTGTGAGGATCAAATGAGATGATATTTGTAAAGGTCTTTGCAAACCTTAAAGCTTGATATAAATGCTAACTATTAGTATTATTATATATATAGATACAAACATATATATGTATGTATGTGTGTATATTTATGGCTTTAAAGTTTATAAAGTGATTTCCTTACAACAATCCTGTAAGGTAGAAAATGTATTACTGTCCCCATTTTACAGATGAGGAAGGAGATTGAGGTTTAGCAAAGTTGGGTAATTTGCCCAGGTTTATATAGTTAGTAAGTTCTGGGACTCCAAATGAAGTCTTCTGATTCTGAGATCACAGCCTTTTCCACCACACCATACTGACTGTCCTGGGTACTAGAAATTCGGCCATCCCCTAGAGGCCCCTCTGGACACCTTCACTCAAGGAGGCCCCATCCATTCTGGATCCCATTTCAGGGCTCTGTCTCACCACTGGCTCTGTACGCAGTACTGGGCCCCCAGTTACCTTCATCCATCCCATTGAGGGCTTGGTCAAGATAGCTCTCTCCATAGCGGTCCCGATGCTCTTTCCACATGGAGCCATTCTCACTCCGAAGCACCACCAGCTCTCGGTCTCCTCGACCGTGGGAGGCAAAGTGGGGGATTTCCACAATCACGGGGCTAGGATCAAGAGCAAGACTCAGGAGGATATTAGAAATCCTGGGGAGGTCAGGGACCGAGAGGAAAGAAGCCAATGCTTGGCTGGAAGGAAGAAAACCCTCCCTTCCCCTTGTAGGTGACTATACATTTGGTGAGTTTGTGACAAAACCACCTGATTGATGGCAGGTTCCCACCAGGGAAAAAAAGATTTTTTCTCCGGTTGCTGGGAAGGGAAGAAAATAAGCATTTATTAAACACCTACTATATGCCAGGTACTGTGTTAAGTGCTTTACAGATATTATCTCATTTGACTTTCACAACAACTCAAGATGTTGATGCTATCATTATCTCCATTTTACAGTTGAGGAAACTGAGGCAGAGAAAAGTTAAGTGACTTGGCTAGAGTCACACAGCTAGTAAGTGAGTCTGGATCTGAACTCAGGTCTTCCTGACTCTAGGCCCAGCACTCAATCCACAGTGCTATCTAGCTACTGAATTTATGCCCCTTCCTTCCCTCATTTAAATATTCAGAATTTAGAACCAGGAGATCATCTAAATGACTATATAATCTAACTCCCTTGTTTAACAGCTGAAGAAATGGAGAATCAGAAAAGTGAAATGACTTGCCCACTGGCAGAGCAGGGATTTGAACCAAGGTCCATCCAATGCTCTTTCCACTGGACTCTGCTGCCTCCACATCTTGTACTCATCTGAGCTCTGCGCAACAGGTCAGGGCAAGGCAAAGGCACTAGCTTACCTTTCTTGCCTTACCCTAGGTTCTAGACAACCTGGAGGACTCATCCTCTTGCTATACTGCCAACATTCTCTCACTTCTAGGCTTTCTCCAAGTCTAGATTTTCCCAGTCTCCCATGCTCCTAGAATTCCTATTCCTCTTTTGAAGCCCAACTCAAATACCTCTTCCTCCAAGAAGTTTCCTCTGATTCCTCCTGTTGGCAATAGCCTTTCTTCTCTTGGACTTTGAATAACACTATGCTGGTTCCTCTTCCTTAAGTTTTCCTAGAGCTCTTTGTATAGATTTTGGCCTCTGTAATGTTTTACCTTGAATTATACTCACCAATGTGCATTTTATACCTTCCCTAGTAGACTGGAAGCTCCATGAAGGCAGGAAGAGTCTTCCTCCCCCCATCTTTTTATACCGAGTACCTAGCACAGTGTCTTGCAAAGAAGAGGCCTTTAATACATATTTCTTGAATTGAATATTGCCCTTGGGATCCATTATCTGGGATTGTCTTATAAGGGAGACTAGTTTAGAATGAGACTCTTAGTTAGTAACTAAGCCCCATTGGATGGCATCCCAGGCAAACTTTTATGTTGTATTTCATTAAGCACCACAATGGTCAGGTTCTAGGCATAGAGAAATCTACCAGGGTTATGGACCCCCAAGAAGGCAAGGGAAAAGAAGGGAAAATGGGAATAAAACCACCAATTTACTGGGGATTAAAATTCAACACTGTTCCTCCTCTTCATAAAGTACAGTCAGAAAATCTGGGGATGAATTTGATTGGCCTTCCCCCCAGCTCTCCTGGCTGTGTCAGTTACTGATGGTCATATTCCTGATGCCACAATCATGAGAGCAGCAGGTTGAAGGCAGGCTGCTCAGGGAAGGTGAATTCCATTCTGTTTCTCATCTCTTCCCATTATTCTTACCTCAGGAACTGGGCCCCTGTTGGCCCCAGTGCAATGATCCTACTGGCTAGGCCTTCTTCCTCAGCCAGGGGTGGTGGTGTGGTTAGCTTCTGAGGTTTGACCAGGCGGCAAGTAATGCGCGTGGGCGCTGCGCATGCCCGGGGTGGGATGATGACCCTCAGGCCATTGTGCCGACTTCCCCTCATGGAGTCTCCACGGGCATCAACCATGAAGCTCACCAGGAAGCTAGGAAGTCAGATGGAGAAATAGGTTGCTTCATGTCCTCTCCCTTCTCAGTGCTCTATCCCTCTCCTCTCCCCATACTCCCCCCCCCCAAAAAAACCCCACCCACCTCCAGCCACTGAGGACAGAGAGAATCTGCTATGTGACAGAGGCTGGAGAGTGTATCCAGCTGTGGGCTCCTTGAACCCAACACACTCACCCCGTATGTACTGGGCTGGCCACAGGACTAATATTATCTGATGTCTCTGTTGCTGGGCTGCTGGGAATCAATGAATCCTCATCAAATTCTTTAGATGCCTGAAGAGGAGATAAAAGGTCATATTCAAAAGTGATCTCCATTCCCCTTTACTGTCCATGGGGCTTTCTTGGCAAAGATACTGGAGTGGTTTGCCATTTCCTTTTCCAGTGTGTTCCTATTTTACAGATAAGGAAACTGAGACAAACAGAATTAAGTGACCAGGGTCACAAAGCTAATAAAAATCTGAGACCAGATTAGAACTTAGGTCTTCCTGACTCTAGGCCTAGTGCACTATCCACTGAGTCACTCAGCTGCTTTTGAACTCTGTAGCCTGACTTTTATTGCTCTGAATCAACTGGGTCACATCTTCTATACATTCTTATGTCTTATTGATTTCTTGTACTAACTAGGCCCGTCTCACTGTCCACTGGATGTACCAAGATCATTCTTGCTTTTGGCACCATCTGTTTAAGGTGCTTTTGCAGGTTTGGTCTCATTTTATTTTTACAATAACCTCCATGAGACAGGTGGCGCAAGGAGTAGTATCTCCATTTTACAGACAAGGAAACCCAGAGATGAGTGACAGCAGTGTTGGGCTTGAACCCTGACCTTATGGCTCCACCAGGTTCAAGGCTGTAACAGCTGGAATAGAACTCACATAACATCACTGCTGCCCTGAACAGGTGCACAGAAAATACATACCTTTCCCAGGTCTTTCCCTCAAACTTGCTGTCTCAGGAAGTCTGAGTCCTTGAAGATATCTTATCTAAAAGATGAGGGGACTGGACCAAAGGATCCCTAAGTCTCTTCCTGGCTCCAAATCTCATGATCCTATGTATGGGAATGAGCATAAATCAAGTGATGCATTTTTACCTGTTCTGGCTCCTCTGCTCTGATCACCACAGTCTCAGGTGTGACACACGGAATTCTGGGAATGGCTGGAGATTCTACCCTGTATTCAAATCACATGGAAAAAAAATCAGTGTGGGAGTTGGGGTCCATAACTTGATATTCCTTTATCTTTCCTGGAATGTCCTAATAAAATGACCCTCATTTCTTCTAATATACTGTCCAACCCTGCCCCCCACTCCCCTCTTGCACTGTAGTTGGTCTTAATGCCCACCCAGTGCATCAAACTTACCCTTCTTTGCACCCTTGCTTTTCATCCTCCTCTCAGACTAACAAAGTGAAGCCTGTTTTTAAGGCCTCTGCCCATTTCCTTAAGGCAAGGAAGTATAATAGAGTAGGGAAAAAGCAATGGATGAGAAGTCAGGAAACCTGAATTCTAGTCTTGGCCCTGACATTCATTTTCTGTGTGACCTTAGACAAGTCACTTTCTGTGACCAGCTTTCTGGTTCTCCATTTGTAAAATGAAATAGTTCTTTCTAATTTCAATAGTCTACAAATCTATGAATCTTGCATGAAACCTTCCTTCAGCCCACATTGTTTTCTCCTTTCTCTGAAGACATATGCCAATTGGATACACTCTTAATTTTGGCACTGGAATCTAAGTCTTTTATGCATCTGTTTCATGTGTGCCTGGTCTGTCCAGCTAGACTGTCACTTGCTGTAAGAAGAAGCCATGTCTTATTCTTTGGCATCCCCTATGATTGGGAGGGGATCCCTAGTGTTGGTTCCATTACAAGTGTCCAGATGATGCTAGCTGAAATTTTACCTGCCTCACAAATCTGCCTTGTTCACTTGGAGAATTCTTGGCATGATTATGTCTTACCAGAAAACACACACACACACACACACACACACACACACACAAAACTCGGTTATTGTTTTTAAGTGAAGAAAGGTTCAAGTGCAAATATCCACACGTACAAAGGCACCTGGCCTGGTTCAGTGCATATCTGTGAAGAAATGGGAGCCAACTGCCTACATCAACTGGGCTTGTCATTAAAGGTAGCAGATCAACAAAGGGCACTTTATACATGATCAGTGAAAGGAGGGGCCATTCATAACCCTAGTTGGGCAACAAATTTCAAATAAAAAACTCTACCAGTGATTTTTTTCCTATTAAGAAGTGAGGAGTATCTGTAGATGTGTGCTTGTGGTGGGGCTGGGGAAGGTAGGAAGGAGGGATCATAGTAGTAGTAGGAGCATAAAGAACTATTAATTTCCTGCTATAGATCCAGTGCTTGCCAAAGAATGGTAGATGGCACCATAATTCACAGAGTGCCAGACCTGAACCATGAAGACTGAATTAAAAGTTGACCTCAGATACTTACTTGTGTGACCCTGGACAAGTCACTTTGCCTCTGTTTGCCTCAGCTTCCTCAACTGTAAAATGGGGACAATAATAGGACTTAACCCCACCCCTCTTCCCAGGATTTTTGTGAGGGTCAAATGAGAAAACATTTGTAAAGTGCTTAGCACAAAGCCTGGTATGTAGTAGGTGCTTAATAAATGTTTCCTTTCTTCTTTCCTTCCTTATCTTTGTAGTAGTGCCAAATAAAAATCCTAGTCTAGGATATCAGTGGCCTACTGGGTCATGCTCATGGATCAAGCAGCCCTGTAGTAGACTCTAGCCTCTGATAGTGGTCATAGCAAAGACTTGACTTTCCTTTTTGTAGCATTTCAATTTAGGATTAGAAGTTAGGGTTAGGACTGGAGTTGGAGGCAGAGTCCCTAAGGTTCAGTTTACCATTCCTATGATTCTCCAAACTAAAACTCCCTTCCCAGTTCACATTACCCTACGTGTGGCATCTCTCCCTACTAGCATGTAAGTTCTTTCAGGACTATTCCCCTTTTGTAATTTTATCTCCAGTGCTTAGCATATAATAGGCATTTTAAAATTGTTTTCATCCATCCATCCATCCATCCATTCTTTCATCCATCCATCCATCCATCCATCCATCCATCCATCCATTTTTTCATCCATCCTTCTATCCATCCATCCATCCATCCATCCATCCATCCATCCATCCATTCTTTCATTCATGTAAATTCTTCCTCTTGGGAGGTAATTCTTACACTTGATCTAGCTTGGGCACAAAGTCCAGGAGCTCTTTCTCTTCATCTGTGTCCCTGGAATCTTGCTTCTCAGGTCTGGAGCCCACAAGTTCCTCCCCTGAAATGGACACAAATTTAAACTCAGGACAGGACAGAGGCAAGAAAACTTTTTTGGGGGGTTGGATGCTTGGTTGTTTTTGTCTTTTAAAGTGCTTTCCTCTGGTCTTCTTCCCAATACTTCCACCATAGAGAGAGGTAGAAGTTGGATCAGTGCTCAAAATGCCAGGACTTTTAGAAGAAATTAGAAACTGATTTGACTAGTTTATTTCCTGTAGCCGTGGGCTCACTAAGATCCTATGTGAAGGGACATACAAATCCCAATGCATCAGTAAGCTTGGCCAGGAAAAGGCAGACAGAAGATAGAAGGAATTCTCTTAGCCTGATGTACTTTGCTTCTTAGCAGCTCTTTTTGGGGACAGAATTTGAGATATCAGCACTCTCTGAGTTCATTCTTCCCAAAGCATGCATTAACAAGGGATAAATTGAATAATTGCTACAATAGAATTGAAACCCTTCATTTCAAAGCACACTAATGTGGTTTATATAAGACCCACAGTGCTATTATTTAAGTCTGGCTTGGACCCACTACAAAGAAGTGTCAAATATGATTGAATTGGCTGTCTACACGTCTAGTCACAATTGTCCTCATTCCCCCACCCCGGCTAGTTCTTGCTTAGGAGGCCATGACCTTGACCTTGTGGATGCCTTCCCCTGGTACCACAAAGTAGGTTTTCTGGCTTTGTGAATCTGGAGCTGACAGAATGAAAGAACAGCTCATGCACATAATACCACAAACACAGCAGCATGGGAACAAACACAGAGATGGGTGGGCAGGGACTCCCTGCCAAAGGGGATGGTTCTCATGATTATACAGTTCCTAATTTAATCAAGTTCCTTGCTCCTGGTCTGTTAGCCAGCCCAGAAAGCTGGAAAGCGGTGGTGGTGAGGGATGGGTTAGTGAGAGCTAGGGTTGCTTAGGGTGAAATGTACTCTGGTGACAAAGGACCACAGGGAACAGAAAGCGTTTCATACCCATTATAGTTACATGAGCAGTTCCTGGAAAGCAAAAAAGAGCCAAGTTTAAGGAAATACAGGATTCAAGTCAGTGTTACAGCAAGAGGCAGGTTATACAGCTCATATGTGTCACCCTACAAGCCAAAAGAAAGACACTAATTCACTTGATCGGCCAATTTCACCAATAGGGGTGGGAGAAGGTGAGGGCCATCTCCAAACTCAAGCTAGGCACGAGGACAGTGGCTTTTGGATATTTCACCATAAAGAAAGTGCCTGCAATTTCATCGACACATCAATTGTCCACAGGACAGCTTATTAAACAAAATCCTGAGTTCAAGCAATTTTTAAAAACCAGTTGAAGGTACATGGAAGGCACATGACTATTACATCAACAGTCAAGGATTTTTTATTTTGTCAGGGTATAAGAAATCAATCCACCCATATTGACTGTCCATAACCTAACCAATAAGCCTCAGAGAGTTGCCTAGGGCTCAGGAAAATTATATTACTTGCCCACAATCACATGGCCTATAATTATCAGAGGCAGAATTTGAACCCAGATTTTCCTGACTACAATTCCAACGCTATCCACTATGAGTGGAGAGAAGAACTCTGAGAGAGAAGGGATTCATCTATTGGGCAGGATATTGGATTAGGAAGCTACTAAGCAGTGATGTGCTGGTAAATGTTTAACAATTGGTTCTTGGTGGGGGAGAATGGTACACACAGTACACTTTTAAAATGTAATCTACATTATTAATGCCTTTCCCCATCACTTTCTTGAGTCTAGAAATCAACAGAACAGTAAATCAAGCCCCAATTTGTAGCATTTACTGATTTCTGAGATGGAAATGCTCACCCTGAAATTTAACCATCTGCTCTCAGGAACTGATGATTCAAACCAGCTCCAACACATTCCTGCCCCTAAGGGTCATTCTGATTCTAGAATTCTTGTGATTATAAATTGTCTCTGTGTGTGTGTGTGTGCGTGTGTGTGTGTCCGTGCACGTGCATGTACACGTGCTTGGGGAGGTAGTGGTAGATTTTAATAAGAGCAGCAGTAAAAGTGGGGGGAAAAGAGCTTTAGAATCTCCATTCAGATTCCCAGAAGTGGGAGTGTTGGAATACCCTTGAGAAGAGTAGGATAAGTATTCCTGTCCCTCTTCCTTATCCTGAATTAGCGACCCCAGCCCTTACCTTCATCTTCAGAGACATCCAGAATCTCATCCACTGTCTCTGGGAAGCTCATTCGGTGCTTGTCGCTGACTAACTGAAAGACAGAACCGCGGACTTGACTTCAGGACTCTTTAGAGACCCAACTGCTGCCAATAATAGGAGGCTAACAAATCTCTATACTTATGGTATTTCCTCATGAAACTAGGTAGAGTGAATTTCATTACCCCTCTCTTACATATGTGGAAACTGAGGCTCAGAGAACTTAACTGACTTGCTCAAGATCACCCTAGTAAGTGGCGAGACTTGAACACACATTCTTTGACGCTAAATTCAACGCCTTCCTCAATATGCTTCCACACAGCGACTTAGGACCAGGCTGCGGGAAGAAGGAGCAGAGAGATTACTCAATTATCAAAGTTGGAGCCAGCTGTTCCAGACAGCAAAACTAACCTCAAGAAAGGTCTGATTATTATCAGAATAACAAAACAGAAAACACCAGCTCCTATTCTCTCTCTCTTCTTCCTACACATCTTCATTTTAATACCCCGAAAGCCAGTCGCTTTGTGGCTTCCCAGTGACACTAGATGGCAGTAAGACCCTGTGTGGGGAAGTGAGAGAAACCCTTGCGTGTTATCAATATACTGGTCTGTTGCAAGTGCTGCAAAGGCCCTGATCCCTGCTCACAAATGAACCAGACCACTCCCATCAGTCCGTGGGTTAAGATTCCTGCAAATCATGGAATGCAAGTAGGGAGAAGCAGCTGAAGTATTACCCCAAGGTGCTGTATTTAGAAGGAAGCCTCATACCTGAGTTCTAGGATCTTTGTCTCCTGCCTGCCCCCACTCCCTCCAAGGTGATAACCTACTCCTCCCTTCCCTGTGCCCTGCAGAACTGATGGTGTGTTTAATGCTGCTTGCCCTAGGTGCAGTCTGTGGGACTCACCCTGAGTGCAAAGATTCCTACTGATGTCTCTGGGGTGACCTACAGAGAGAATTGTACTTACCACAACACCGGTTTCATCAGTCACCATTTTCAGTACATCGGTTACAGAAATGTAGCCAAGGCGTTTGGCAATGGCCAAAGGAGTGGTTCCATGCTGATGAAGGAAGAAAAGAAGGTGGAATTAAGTGGGGAGGAAGAGACAGGGCAGGGAGAAAACTAACCCCATTTCCATTGGGACCCATCTTTTTGTGTGCTTTCTTCACTGGGTCTGCATAGATTGAATCTGACTGCCATGAAAGCAAAAATCAGTGCAAATGTGGGAGCATATATAAGTTATATGAAACTTGTATTGGAAAAAGGGTGTGTTTTCCATTTCCATTTGTTTTCCATTTCCAGGCACTTCAGCCATTAGCACCTATCTCACAGGACTGTTATGAGGCTCAGATGAGATGATATTTGTAAAGTGCTCAGCACAGTGCCTGGCACATAGTAGGAGACGTACTTAAAAAACCAAGCACTTCTTACTCTGCTCTCCTCCATGTACTCTATTGTCTAAAGACACAAGCCTCCATGCTATTCATTGCAAAAGACACTCCTTCTCCCACCTCTGGCTCTCCTTTGTGCCTAGTATGCTTTCCCTTCTTACCTCTGTCTCTTGGCTTCCTTTGAGACTCAGCTCATATTCTTCTGCAAGAAACCTTTCTCTCTCCTCCTTAACACTAGTGCCTTCCCTCTTGATTTCTAGTTAATTCTGTATATGTCTTGTTTGTACATAGCTGCTTGCATACTGTCTCCCCATGAGAAGATTAAGATTGATTCTGTATCATTTTCTTATTGATCCTGTTTATCGACAGGTAGCATACCCCTGCTAATAAATGTTATCTTGCTTGGAGATCTGCCTCAGTTTACCCTTTTTGTATCACAACACTCATTAGAATGGGGGATCCTTGAGGGTAGAGACCATTTTTGCAACCTCTTAGTACAGCTCCTGGCCCATACTAAGTGCTTAATAAATATTTGTTGACTTGAATTTTTGACTAAGAAGCAAGAAATTCCTATATGTGATTTTTAAAGTCACAAAGATCCAAGAATCTGTCTATATGTTGTGCCTCCATCACTATGTATCAAAACATGATGAAACTTCAACCTACTGGAATAAAGCCTTCAAATAATCAGAATCAAGAAAAAGACATCCTCCGCATTCTACTTTTATGGGAAAGTGCCAAAGGATATTTTGAATGTTCAGTTCTAAGCTTCACATTTTAGGAAAGACATTGACAAGCTCTAGTCCATCCAGACAAGGATGACCAGAATGAGGACAATATAAAGATCGGTTGAAGGATCATGGGCTGTTTGATGTAGAGAAGAGAAGGCTTAGGGTGATTTGAGAGCTGCTTTTAATCATCTGAGGAGTTGTCATGTGAAGAGGGATTAGCCTTATCCTACTTGGCTTGAGAAGGAAGAATGATGAACAGAAGTCAGTCAATTAACATTTATTAAGCGCCTCCTATGTTCCAGGAATGGTGCTCAGCATTGTTGATACAAAGAGAGGCAAAAGATAGTCCCTGCCCTCGATCTGATAGGGGAGAAGTTGAAGGGAGGCTGAATTTGGCTCAATACAAGGAAAATCTTCCTAACAATTAAATGCTATTCAACAATGGAATGGGCTGCTTTGAGAAACAGTGAGTTCTCTATCACATAACATCTTCAAGGATTTTTTTTTTTATTTAGGTAGGTGTCTTAGGAACAAAATCTGCTACACACATGCTGGCCTGGTTTGTCCTTAAAAAAAGGTATTGGAAGCATCCTTGGGAAGTTATTGGTTCAGGGGACCAAGTCTCAAACCATTGATAGAGCTCCTAGTGGCCTAAATACAAAAGCCAGTTCTAGAGAAGGGGTCCTTGCTCAACCTTGACACATGCATATGACTGGTGCCCCAACACGGAGCTGGGGAAGCTGTGCCTAACTGAATTGATGCTGAATCCTTGCTGAATATCATTTCCATGCCATGGCTAAGTTTTGTTAATTGTCATTTTGTTCTACTCACAAACTGAAACAACCAGGCCAGTCTGAATCAGGCCTGGTCTACAACATAGAATAACGGGACTGGATAAGTTCTGAGGTCCTTCAGCAAGAAAACATATGGGCGGGAGGAAGTTATTAAGAAAAAAACGAATCAATATACATGGTATGTCCTAGAATCATTATGTGGTAGTTTCTATCTCATCTCTTAAACCTTCCATAGATACATCTCCAGAACTTGGTGAAGATGACTGATTCATAGTGATTCGATTCATTTTAACATTGAGGTTAATTAAATAAGACCCTGTTTCAGGCCCCATAGGGGATATAAAATAGCTACAATACAATGTCTGCTCTTAACGAGCTTAAACCCCCTACTTTTGGTTGCCTCAGGGAGCTACACTGGTGTGAAGACAGCTGCAACCCAGGTTATCACCTGTACTCATTAGGAAGGGCTGAGGGCAAGGACCATAGAACTAGGTATGCCAAATCTGAGGAAGGCTTCATCACAGCTGCTCTACTAATCACCCCTTGCTCTTCCTAAAGCCTAAATGGCCTAAAGCCCCATGTACCACCGGTCCTGGTAATAAACCGAGTTATAACTTTCCTTTGCTAAAAATTGTCCCAGACAGGCCCATATTCTTTTCTTAGACCTTTCTTTGGATGAGTTAGAAAGTGCTATAATGGGGCAGCTAGGTGGCGCAGTGGATAGAGTACCGGCCCTGAGGTCAGGAGCACCAGAGTTCAAATCCAGCCTCAGACCAAACACTTGACACTTACTAGCTGTGTGACCCTGGGCAAGTCACTTAATCCCAATTGCCTTAAAAAAAAAAGTGCCGTAATGAATGGCCTATTGCTTTCTGTCTAACTCTTATGCAAAATTCCTGAGTTCATAACTGCTGCTAAGGATGGGGCCACCATTATAGCCCTAATTTTTCTGAATATTCCAGTTTACTAAGGTTTTAGGGTAGTAAAGCTATCTGATTTGTAAGTACAGATTGTAAGGATGTTCAAGTCAGAGAGTTACAATTAAAGTCAATGTATGCCAGCTGAAAGAACCTCAGTGGTGGAAAGAATCCTGATGAAGTTGTCCCTGGCCGGCAGCCATCTAAGTAAGAAGACGGCCATGCCACTCACCGAGCTGACTTCATTGGGGGAAGCACCATTCTTCAGCAGCAGGGTCACGATATCCGTATGTCCTTGCTGAGCCCCCTGGTGCAAAGGAGTGTATCCTAGCTGCAATGGAAGGAGGGATTTTGTTAGGATGTGCAATTTCTGGAGAAGGGAGCACCTCCAGTCCTGGGGAGACTGTGCTCATTCAGTATTCTGGTGGAACAGCCAAAAAATTGCAAATGTTTATAGAAACATTATAAGTGGAAAAAACTTCCTTCCAGGTTATTTTTGCATCCCAACCTTGCTTTTCAATCTTCACCAGTAGGAGTAAAGCCACACATGCTCAGAATTTCTTCACAACCTTGCATTTAGCATGGGATAATACAAGAACTGAATCTAAGACGTCTCAATTTAGTTCAAAAAACATTTATTAAGAGTGCCTCCTATGTGCAGAGTACTGTGTTGGGCACTGGGATAGTTTCTATCCTTAATGAGTTTATGATCCCCTTGGAGAAGAAGTGACGTGTACATAGATGTGTGTGATTCGGGGTAGGGACTGATGGGGGGCAAAGGAGAGAAACAGCAAAGTGCTTTAGAAAAATTTGAGGAAGGAGAAAACATTTTTAGCTGGGGGAGAGAGAGAGAGGATTGGGGATGACTTCACAGAGGAGGAGAAACCTGAGCTAAGCCTTGAAGGAAGAGGTAGAAAAGATGAAGGAGTATTTTCCAGGCATGGATAATGGCCTATGCAAATATGGAGAGGAAGAAAATAATGTATTGAGTACAGGTAACTGCTAGTAGCTTAATTTGGCTAGAATGTGGAGTTTGTAAAGAGGAGTAATGGGAAATAAGGTTGAAAAGGTAGAGTGGAGTCAGCTTGTGTAGAGTGCTGTAAGTAAGGGGGTCATATTTTATCCTAGAGGCAAGAAGGAGCCATTAAAAGATTTTGGATGAGAAAGTGACAAGGGCAGAATGTGCTGTAGGAAGATTATTTTTGTTGCTGTGTGAAGAGTGGATTAGAGGCAGGAGAGATGAAACAGGAAAAATAATTAGGAAATCTAGGATGATGACTGAGTGAATGGAGAGGAGAGTGGATAGGAGATATTTTGTGGAGGTGAGAACTTGTCAGTTTTAGGGGATGGGAAATGAAGAAAGAAGAGCCAAGGATGATTGTGAGGTTTTGAGTCTAAAGAACTGGGAAGAATGTGGGTTCTGGATGGCAGCGGGGTTATGGGGGAAAGGATGGATACAATTTTGCATATGTTCAGTTGGAAATGCCTTTGGGACATGAAGCTGGAGATGTGGGACTGGAGGTTAGGAGTGAAATAAGGGCTAGATGTACACATTTGGAAGTCATCTCTGTAGGGGTGGTAACTGAACCCATAAGAGTGTCTGAATTCCCCAAGAAAGATACTCTCTCGTACCTTGGTCTTTGCATTAACATCTGCCTGGTGTTGTAGCAGGAACTTCACCAGCTTGATATTTCCATAATGGCTGGCCACATGTAATGGGGTATAGCCCATCTGAGGGAAAAAAAGGTAAAGATGAATTAATTCAATTCAATTCAATGAACATTTTTTGAGCCCCTACAAGGTCCGAGGTGCCGTGATAGGCGTTAGGGATACTCTTTCTTAAAAGAAAGAGAATCATTTCTTCTAAGCATGCTACTCATTGCTCATGATATAATGGAAAGACCCCTGTGCTGGGACTCAGGGGACTCATGCTTACTAGCTGTGAGTCTGTGAGTAAATAATTTCACCTCCCCAAACCTCAGTATTCTCATCTGTAAAATGGAGATGATGATACTTACACCTCCTACTTCACAGGGTAGTTGTGAGAATCAGATGAGAAACGTGAACAGGTACTCTTAGCCCTAATGAGTGTTTTCAGGGGACTACAGGGGATTGTTCGGCTTCCTGTCCTTTTCATTGTGGCAGCCATCACAGCTTTAAGGGTTTAATGTTAAAAGTGTAAGATAAAGTATGGTACAACAGAGGGTCTATAGAAATACTAGAGAGAGACAAGAAGGCCTGAGTTCTTATCCTGCCCCTATTATGAGCTGTGTGACCATGGGTAAGTCATAATTTCTTCGAGGTGGAGTTAACTGTAAATGTTAGGCAGCAAGGTTGAAGAGTGGGCATGAATGCTGGACCTGGAATCAGGGAGACCTGAGTTCAAGTCCCACCTCAGACACCTACTAGCTGTGTGACTCTGGGCAAAAGTCATTTAACTTTTCTCAGTCTCAGTTTCCTCATCTGTAGAATGGGAATAATAATAGCACCTAAAATCGCTGTGAGGGTCAAAAAAGATAACTGTATGGTCCACTCTTTGCAAACTTTAAGGCATCATGTAAGTGGTGTTATTATTATTAAATCACAGGTATCATTATTATTATTAAATCATAGATGCGTTCTGAGCTATGCAGTGATGCATTTTGGCATGCTAATATTATATAATAGATTTCAAACTCATGCGATGTTGTATAGTGGGAAAGGCACTGGTCTGGGACTCAGAAAAATGGGTCAAGTCCCCGTTCCAATAACTGCTGCGTTTCCTTGGGCAAGTGACTTAATCATTCTAAGCCTCAGTCCTCATCTGCAAAATGGAGATAATCGCATTTGTAGCAATGACCCCCAGAGGGCTGTTGTGAGGAAAACACTGATAAAAGTTTAAAGTGGAATTATGGGAATTCAGGCTGTTATCATCAGTTCACTTAACACATTCTTTAGAGATGCTTGGAGTCCTGACCCTGCAAAAATAATCCAAAATGAAAAGAAAAATGAAGCATGTTTGACTTTTCAACATATCTCAACCCTTGCCACTTTCTCCAGAAGACACTGTTTGCACTGAGGGATTTCAAAGTTCTATAGAAGAGGCTACCATAGTGTTACAATAGTAGATCAAAGGGAAGCCACATGAGGGAAGAGCATCAGTGTGTGCACGTGTGCATGTGTGCATGTGTGCATGTGTGCGTGTGTGCGTGTGTGTGTGTGTGTGTGCGTGTGTGTGTGTTGGGGGGTGGGGGGGAAGGGAGCAGGGAAGAAGAACACCATAGACGAAATTCATCAACTAAAACAGGTTCGTTGTTTTACCCGGGTGGTGGCATCCACTGTGACCCCCTGTTTGATGAGCACATCTGCTACTGCCACATGACCCTCTTGAGCCACCAGATGGAGAGGAGTGAGGCCACTCTGAAAAGAAAAACAGTAGCAATATTTCATCACCAGTGAGACCAACTTAAGTACCAGAGACCCATCCATTGAGCTTACTGTGTGTCTCAGATCTCTAGTTCAGTCTGCCATAGTAGAAAGAATGATTCACAATACTATTTATCTAGAGCTTTTAACATTTGCAAAGCACTTTTACATAAGCAGTCATTTTACATTGTCATTTACATTACATTTTACATTTACAAATCACCCCCATTTTACAGATGGGGAAATTGAGGCAGACAGCAATTAAGTGACTTGCCAGTAAGTGTCTGGGGCTGGATTAATAATCATAATACTATTAATAATAAAAATAACAAAAACAACAATAACTAACATTTATATAGTACTTAATCTGTGCCACGCACTTTACAATTATCATCTCATTTGATCCTCACAATGGCCCTGGGAGATAAGTGCCATTATTATCCCCACTTTACAGATGAGGAAATTGAGGCAGATGAGATTAAGTGACTTAGCTAGTAAGTGTCTGAGGCTGGATTAATAATAATACTAGTTAATATTTATTTAGGACCCACTATGTGCCAGGCACTGTGCTAAGTGCTTTACAATTATCTCATCTGAGCCTCACAACACACCTGGGAAGCAGGTGCTTTATTTTGCAGTTGAGGAAACTGAGGCAAACAGAGATTTAAATGACTTGCCCAGGTTCACACAGCTTGTAAGTGTCTGAGGTGGGACTGGAACTCAGGTCTTTCTGAT
The DNA here is from genome assembly GCF_900497805.2 of Vombatus ursinus. Taxonomy (NCBI): domain Eukaryota; kingdom Metazoa; phylum Chordata; class Mammalia; order Diprotodontia; family Vombatidae; genus Vombatus; species Vombatus ursinus. Next base: position 6,315,234 of record NW_020954556.1, on the reverse strand, counting down.
GCCAGGTCCAGCGCTGTATCCACTAAGCCACCTAGAGGTCTACTATTACTAGTGGAGAGAGAGATCAGGGTCTTAATGAATGACCTTCAGATAGTTATTTCACTTTTCTAGAGCTCAGTTTTCTCACTTGGAAAATGGGGGAAAGAGTATCTACTCTGAATTCTTCACAGGTTATTTTTGAGGATAAAATAACACCATAAATGTGAAAGTACTTTGAAAAATATGACTGCTACAGAAATGTTAGGTAGATGCCTAGGTGGCACATAGTGCACAGAGCCAACCACAAACACTTACTAGCTGTGTGACACCAGAAAAATCGTGTAACCTCTGTCTGCCTCAGTTTCCCATCTGTAAAATGGGGATATAATAGCATCTACCTCCTAAGGTTGTTGTGAGGACCAAATGAGATAATATTTATAAAGTGTCTTGCAAATCTCAAGGCACTACATATATGCTATCATTATTATCTGCTAGAATTAATACTTTTTTAGAATGTGAAATCTATATAGCGAGGAAAAAGTAGAGACTTTACAGTCAAATGAACATCTCCTCCCCAAACCATGAAGCTCTTGTTCTATCTTTTGAACCACTTCATTGCATAGCCTAGAATCAGAGATTTAACTAGGAAGGATGAAGATCAATAGTCTGGACAGAAAGAAGTAAGAGTTGGGGTATTCTGAAAATGGGACACAAGCTAAGCATGGTGGTGGAACATAATCATGATGGGGGACATCAATTATCCAAATGTCTGCTGGAATTCTTTCTCTAAAGCAAAGGAGCTAATAAGTTCTTCATTTGCTTTAATTATATTTTTCTTCCTTTAAAAGATGGAAGAACCAATGAGCAGAGCTAGTTCCTAGACTACATTGTCCTCAACAAGGAGGAATTGATTGTTGAAATACACATCATTGGCCCCTTGTGAGGAAGCCATTACTAGATCTTAGAATTTGTAATAGTAGAGGAAAGCTAGGTATAATACTCTGACGTGCACTCTGGATTTTTAGAGCAGATTTCAGTGGATTCACAGAAAGGATAAGGTAGGTTCCCATGAACTAAAATACTGCAAACAAAGTCAGCCCAGTTGATGTGGGCAGCTCTTAAGAATGAAACCCTGATGGCACAAAGAGAAAACACTGATGAGGAGGAAAAGGAGGAGCTGTCTGAAGAATCTGATGTGGATGCTGACTTCTTCTCTGTTCCTTACTCGTGGTACTCCATTCCAGTCTCCATACCTTTCCAAGGGCAGTTTGCTGGAATGCAGTCCTTCCTCACTGGTACTTCATAGAATCCCTAACTTCCTTCAAGATGAAGGTCAAGCATCATCTTTTATACAATGCCTTTCCTGATGTGACCAATTGCTACTATTCTCCCTCACTAACTTATATTTAACCAGTTTACATTTATTTTTGTATTTATCCTCACATACGGATTCTGCATATACTTACACATGTACATAGAAGCATAGATTTACAGCTGGAAAGATCACCTTAGAGACCATCTAGTCTAAGTCCTGCATACCAATAAAACTACAGGTCTAGTCCAAAGGAGAAGAAGGAGAAGGAGGGGAAGGAGAAGAAGGAGGGGAAGATGAAGAACAAGAAGGAGGAGGAGGAAGATGAGGAGAAGGAGGGAAAGAAGAGAGGGAAGAAGGAGAAGGAGGAGGAGGAGGAGGAGAAGAAGAAGAAGAAGAAGATGATGATGATGATGATGATGATGATCTAGGTTCAAATTCCATCTGGCCTACTCACTACCTGTATAAGCCTCAGTTTCCTCCCTTGTAAGATGAGGTGATTAGATCATCTCTAGGCTCTCTTCCTCTGCTGAATCCTATGATCCTTCCATCATATAAGCTAAGGAAGAATATTTCCTTCAAGTTCAAAGGATTTGACCAAAGTGGATGTTGTATATGAATGCAGAGTTTATCAGAGCAATACCACTAATCTGCCTCCAGGGGCTATTGTAGGGGTTAGTTAATGTTTTACAGTAGCTGAGGGCTGCCATCATCATTATTAACTCTCGGGCTAAACTGCCACAAAATAACCCAACAGGTAGGAAACCAGACACCAACGCAAATGCAGCAGTCACAGGGCTCCTGTTACATCCAATAAGCCTAATGCGCCGACTCCCTTATTACTGTCAGTGGTTCTGTTCTTTCCCAGAAAAAGAGCTTTTCAGCCCATGGCAACAAAAGTCAATGGGACTCTTGTGATTAGGAAGTCTAAATGACCCTTAAATTTTGTTCCCTTCTTTGACTTTCCAAAGACTGTACACAGAAATGCCATATCATCACAGCCTCCTCTAGACCACTGGTTTCCCGTTCAGGAAATGAGTATTTAGCGTTGTATGACTTGAGGTAATTGGTAGTCTGTAACCTCATGCTCAGAATTCAGGCAACTATGGTATAGAACAGATGATGAGGTCTACTTCTCTAGCAGTCTCTTTGGCTAACCTGGTTACCAGCCCCAACCCCCGGCACTGCAGGGCAGTACCCAACGATGCTAGGAACGCCAGAAGTTACCTTGTTTCCAAGGTTGCCATTAGCTTGTTTTGAGAGTAGCAGAGCTACCATTTCTGCATGACCCTCTTGGGCTGCAAGGTGAAGGGGTGTCACACCTTGTACTGACTCGGCATTTGCGGACCCCCCATATTGTAGCAGGTTGCTGGCAAGCTCCATCTGGTTCTGTTTGGCAGCGATGTGTAGAGGGGTGTAGCCATTCTGGAAAAGGAAAGAGACCCAGATAAGTCTACTACAAGGCCAGTGATGGAAAATCCACAGTGGCACCATAAATGGCAAATCTTCTAAAGAGATTATCCCTAACGGCCAAGTTACTATTATTTATCGTAGTACAGTGGCATAGAAAATTCTGGATTTGGAATCAAAGCATGTCAATTTGAATCCTGCTGCTGTGGTCTTGGGCAAGTCACTTAAATCCAGTCAATCATCCAACAAGCACCTATTAATCACTTACTATGTACAAGGCATCATGCTAAGTACAGGGAATACAAGGACAAAATGAAAAAGAGCTCTTGCCCTGGGAGAGTATTTATCCTACTGGGGGATACAGCATTTACCCAGATGAGCAAATTCAAGATAATCTGAGGATGGAGAGAGTAGCAGTGACTAGGTTATGGATTCTTACCCTGGGTTCATGAATGTTTTAAAAAATAACTGATAGTCTTTCAATATAATTAATATCCTTTGTATTTTATTTTATGCATGAAAAAAACTATTTGAGAAGTGGTCTATAAGATTTGCCAGAGTCATTGCCAAAAAGTTTTAAATACCTCTCTCCCCACCCCCCCCAAAAAAGGCTAAAATTTACTTTAAAATAGAGTAGTCCAGAAAACCCTGAGGGTCCCCCAGACCCTGTTAGGACTCCCAACATGAATATTTTTCATAACAATACTAACACTTTGCCTATTAAAACACTTCCCTTTTCCAACTGCATATCTATGTGAGGCTGGATTTTCTTCATATACTTCAACCAAAACAGACTGAATTCAGAAGCAGATAGGAGAGTCTAGCTGGCTTTTTTTTAAGACAGATATTAAAGAAATTTGTACAAATATGTAAAACAATACAATTCTCAGTAAATTTGTTTTGTTTTGGAAAATATCGTTATTTTTCATAAAAATGTTATTTTATACTAACCTGTAATTGATTTATTGTTGTTATTTTTAAATAAATTAATAAACATAAAAATTGTTAGTTTCAATTTCTAATATAGTAAATTTCAATCAACAAATAAACATTTATTAAGCTCCTACTATGTGCCTTCTCCACCGGAAAAGGAAATGGCAAACCACTCCAGTATCCTTGCCGAGAAAACCCCATGTGCAGTATGGTCCATGGGGTCATGAAGAGTCAGAAACAACGAACAACAAATGTGCCAGATACTGTGCTAAGTGCTAAGAATACGAATAGACGCAAAAGACAGCCCTTGCCCTCAAGGAGCTTACAATCTAATGGACAATATATATAACTCACATAAACAAAAGGTCTTTGAAGTCCTCAATAATTCCTGAGACCAAAAAGTTTAAGAACTGCTGGACTGGAAGGATCAAGAAAGGTTTTATGTAGGAGCAGCTAGGTGGCACAGTGAATAGAACTCTGGCCTTGGAGTCAGGAGGACCTGAGTTCAAATCCAGCCTCAGACACTTAACACTTACAGCTGTGTGCCATTGGGCAAGTCACTTAACCCTGATCGCCTCACCAAAAAAAAAAAAAAAAAAAAAGAAGAAGGAAACTTTAATTCCCTACCTACGTCAGTAAAACAAGTGGACTGGATTACATGACCTGAGTGTGGGTGACCTCTAGGGCTGTGTCATCCTAGGTCCTCTCCTTTTTTTTTGTATTTACTCCTTTAATGATTTCATCTACTCTTATAGATTCAATTAGCAACCATACACAGATAAATCCCAAACCTGTAGCTCTAGCCCTAATCTCTTCCCAGATTCTCATCACCACGGCATCATAGATATAAAACTAAAGAGGAGCAAAGATGGCAGGCTTTGGTCAGTCATCTAGCCCAACTTCATTGTTTTATAGTTGAGAAAAATGAGGCCGTTGCTGTTTAAGTGACTCACTGATGGTCACGTGGAAGTAAACATCAGAGAAGGATTTGAATACAAGTCCTCTGATTGCAAAGTCAGCTCTCTTTTCAGTATTGTTGCTGCTGCTGTTCAGTCATGTTCAACTCTTTGTGACCCCATTTGGAGTTTTCTTGGCAAAGATACTGGAGTGGTTTGCCATTTCCTTCTCCAGCTCATTTTACAGAGAAACTGGGGCAAAGAGGGTAAAGTGACTTGCTCAGGGTCACACAGCTAGTAATTGTGTGAGGCTCGATTTGAACCCAGGAAGAGGAATCTTCCTGACTTCAGACTTAGCACTTTAACCACTGCACCACCTAGCTGCCCCATGTTTTTGCCTGTAAATGCTCACAATGAAAAATTAGCAATCAGTTCTCATGAGCTGGTTTGAGGTGGCTGTAGGACACCCCTGGTAAATGTTTGCAAAGAGTTTTACATTCATTATCTTATTTGAAAATAGCACTGGAGACCATGAGACTTTAAGAAACCTGCAAGACTTTCCATTGAAAAGCAAATGAAGGGGACAAAGACAAGGATGGATGGCTAACAGTCAGTCAGCAAGCATTTATTGTTGTTGTTGTTTTTGTTGTTGTTATTGTTGTTGTTCAGTTGAGCAGACTCTTTGTGATCCCATTTGGGGTTTTCTTGGGAAAAATGCTGGAGTGGTTTGCCATTTCCTTCTCTAGCTTATTTTACAGATGAAGAACTGAAGCAAACAGTGTTCAGTGACTTGCCCAGGGTCACACAGTTAGCATGTGTTTGAGGCTACATTAGAACTCACAAAGTTGAGTCTTCCTAATTCCAGGCCAGGCACTCTATCCAACGGGCCACCTAGTTGCCCTAAGCATTTATTAAGCACCTACTATGTACCTGGCACTGTACTAATCACTGCTTCTCAACTTTTTTTTAATTTTTAATTTTTAAAAATTTATTTATTTATTTTTAGTTTCACTCAGCTATTTTTTACACACATATTCACTTCTTCCTCTGGAAAAAAAATGCCTCTAAAGGAATGCCCAGGAGAAAAATCCACAGACATTTTAATCAACATTAACATTGGATTTGTAAGTTGTTGGGGGTTTTTAAAAGCAATTTTGTGGTGCATACAGAGTTGCATGTGAAATTCTACAAAATTGTCAGACGTGATTTTGTAAAGTTTTTTTTTTTTTTTTTTTACCATGGAAACAAAAATCCATCTGTGTAGCATTTGTACTTTGATTCAGTGCTCTTTAAATATCATGAAACTGGCTCCCATTTATTTTATGGAAGTGGGAGGGGAAGGGGCCCACTTTTTTTTATTTTTGGAGACAAGAGTAAGTCAGCTGCGAGGGGCTAAATGTTACAAATGGCAAGGTTGGGTCTATGGCTAGAAGCAGCAGCTGGGGCAGGGATCCAGAGAGATAAAGGGACTTGGAGGTGGAACTTTGGGACTGACTGATAGGTATTGGAATAAAAAACAAAAACCAAGTAGCACATCCGTGTCAAGGGGCAAGAATGGAGGGCTGAGGATGAATTCGGATGAGCTGACTGCATCTACTTTGGAGACCGCCTGGTGTTAGCGGGGTGCGCGTGCTGGCCAACAGATTGCTCATTTCTCTGACGCAGTCAAGTCTGCACTCCAAGATCTAGCATTAGACCCTCTACTATTGTATGTTGTTCCAAGAGTATTTCCTGTGGCATCTCATCTCCTGAACTAACTGGAAACTCTCTGAGATCACAAATTCACAGGATTGGATTTTAGAGCCGGAAGGTGCCATCTAGTCTAATCTGAATCTGAAGAGTAGCATTCACCCATCTCCTTGATAAGTGTCAGGGTGGTGGAGTGGAAAGAGCACTGGACTTGGAATCCAAAGACTTGGATTTGAATCTTGGACCGTGGTCAAGTCACTTACCCTCTTCACTTCTACAATAATAAGTGTGCCATCTACCTCATAGAGCTGTTGTGACTTTGCACACCTTAAAGTGCTATAAAATATAAATTATGGCTAAATGGTTATCCAATCTCTGCTTGAGTACCTCCAGTGATGAGGAGCTCACTCCAAAGAATGAAATAATACCTACTTGCCATGAAACCAATCTATTTCATCATTGATAGCTCTCATTGCTTTGAAATTTTATTGGTATCATTTGGTTTTTTTGTCATATTTATTTCCTAATATATCCCTCTCCTAAGCCTAGCCAGTGAATTGTACCCAGTTACAAAACAAAACAAAATAAAACAAAACCAACCAACACATAAATCGAGTCTGACAGTGTAGTCAATGCTTCACAAGCACAGTCTCCCACATCTGCAAAGAAGGGAGGGAGGTGCCTTTTCTTATCTCTTCTTCAGGGACAAGCTTGATCATTATAATTACACAAACAGCTCTTATTATTGAGAAGTTCTAATCATGTTCAACTGAGATTTTTCTCCCTGCTAATTTCAACCCATCAGTTTTCTGGGACCAAGCAGAACCAATCTATTCATTCTTTTATATGACAACCCTTTAAATATTTGAAGACAGTTATCTTATTTTCCCCACATCTTCCCTTTTTCAGCTCATATCTAGCCCTTCCCAGCTCTTTCATGTAGGGCATGTTTTCCAATTCCTTTTCCATCCTGATCATCCTCCTCTAGACATGGTTTTACACATCAATATCCTTCCTAGAATGTGATGTTGAGAGCTAAACGCAATATTCTGACAACAGGCATTTATTAGATGTGGTCCAGATGAGGTCTGACTAAATGGAGTTTGGCATACCAACTGTTGCCATCCCCTCTGGACATTAATACTTCTATTGATGCAACCCAAGATGATAGCTCTTAACTGATGATCAGGGACCAGCCCAGGTTTCATCCTCCTCTAAGGTCTTTCCCGGGTTAAGATCTATGATCCTAAGTTCTTACGAAAGTCCCATTTCTGTTTACTTTAATTTGAACAAAAGCACCAGTTTGAAGAAACAAAAGGAACTAGTGGAGAAAAGTTAAGTGTACCCTATTATTTCATTGGGTCATAGAGTCTCTGAGCTGGAAGGAATCTCAGAAGTCATGTAGTCAGACTTCTGTCTGAAGCAGGAACACCCTCTAAAATATTCTCCACAATATTTTACATGATTGCCCATGTACAACCTCTATCGGATTGTTTACTGTCTCAGGGAGGGAAAGAAAGGAGGGATAGAATTTAGACCTCAAAACTTTAAAAAAATGTTTAAAAATTGTTTTAACATGTAACTAGGGACAAAAGTAAAATTATATATATATAAACTATCCTTCACAAAGGATCGAGGTCCTCTGCTTGAGGACCTACATCAATGAGAAGTTCACTACCTCCTGATAATAACCTCTTCCATTCTTATTTGACTCTTATTGTTAGGAAGACTTCCTTTATAGCAAGCCAAAACTTGACTCTGCAGTGTCCACCCAAGTCTCCTAGTTTGGCCCTTTATGGCCAAGCAGAGCAAAATAGCCTTTCCAATTCTTTTCTACCTACTTTTTTTTTTTTTGTGGTTTGGCAATTGGGGTTAAGTAACTTGCCCAGTTAATGAGTCTTAGGTGTCTGAGGCTGGATTTGAACTCAAGTCCTCCTGACTCTAGGGCCGATACTCTATCCACTGTGCCACCTAGCTGCCCCCTGCCTTTCAAATTCTTAAAGACAGCTATCGAATCTTCCCAAGTCCTTACTTTCTTTAGACTGACTAAGCTAAGTTCCTTCAACTAGTCCTTGTGTGGTATGGTCTCAAGACCCCTCAGCCTGCCTGAGGGACATAAAAATTAAGGGACTTGTCCAGAGTAACACAGCTAGCATGTGTCAAAGGTACAGGTCTTCCTGACCCCAAACTCTACATTCTCTCTACTACTCCAGACTTTCCCCACAGTTGAGTGTGGGTTATATAAGTAAAATGCATATGGTGCATAAGATATATAAGCTCATCTCATTTTAAGGAAAATAAACAATAAACCAAATTCATAGTGGCAGCATGGAATAGTGGGCAGTGAGCCAGCCTTGAAGCTGGGAAGCTAGGGGCTCAAGACCCATCCCTGAGATAACACTGGCTGTATAACCTTAGGCAAGTTACTTCACCTGTCAGGACTCTAGCCAATTCTCTAAGACAATTAGTTATAAAGAAAGTGCCAACCTGAATTGGTAGATGAAGTTTTCTCACTTAAGAGTTCCCTATGCCAATAAAGGGCAGCTAGGTGGCACAGTGGATAGAATGCCAGATCTAGAATAAGGAAAACTCACCTTCTTGAGTTCAAATCTAGCTGTGAGTCCTTGGGCAAGTTACTTAATTCTGTTTGCCTCAGTTTCCATAACTCTAAAACGAACTGAAGAAGGAAGTGGCAAACCACTCCAGTGTTTTTACCAAGAAAACCCCATATGGGGTCACAAAGAGCCGGACACAGCTGAAACAACTGAACAACAACAACAATACCAATGAAATCACAGGTTTAGTTTCTATTCTTGTCAAATAGACAAATTTTGGGGGTGATCATTCCTATGATATATATATATATATAATATACATACATGGTGTGTGTGTATGTATAAACATGTGCACACACATTATAAATATATATGAATCCTTCACTTTACAATGGATTAATTGTAGGAGTCCAAGTGCCTTTAACTAACAAGCTCATTCAGTTCATTTAAGACATAATTCAATTTGCAAATGATGTTTTAAAGGAACACATTTGTTGTAGAAACTGAGTTCTATTTGTATGGTATGTGGAGATCTGTGGTTGAAAAAGATCTATTTTTCTACTCATTCATAGTCGAAGAGCAACATTAACCACACTGAGGATTTTTAAATCCTGAAATTAAGAAGACACGTAGGGCCCCCCAACCTTCCAACTGCTGCCTAAATCTCCCTCCCTCAATAATCCTGGCCGACATCCAGCCCCCGGCAGTCAGGATGGAGGTGCTGCCAGGCATGGAGGGGCCTTACCCAAGCAGGGCTGTGTGGAGAGCCGCCTCGAGGGAGGAGAAGTTTCACAATCTCCAGGTTATTGTGATGGACAGCCACATGGAGAGGGGTGAGGCCATTCTGCAGAGAAAGAGAGAGGAAAAAAAGTCACCCCATCCAGGTTGAATACTAGTTCATTTTCTATGGGGAACTCCTAGGCACATTTCCCTAATTGAAGTCTGAACAGGGACAAGTCACACTATGGGCTCCGTCTCCCTCCCTTCTCTTATTCACTCCCAAACAGGGCAATCTGAAATAAAAACAAGGTAAAATGAAGACCCAGGGTAACCCTGAAGAGGAAATGAGTGCAATGTGCACTGGGGGAATGGGGGAAGAAAAGCTATTCTATTCTTGATTGCGTAACAGAGATGGCAGTGGTGGAGCTGAAGGGATTCTGGGCTGGTTTTCTGCACATGAGGCTCAGGTCTCCTTCTGTCTGTTGTCAGAGCTATGTATTTCTCACCCACCACCTGTCTCTCCTGGTCACTGTCCAATTGGCAATGCCAAGTGGGAACAGTGTGCCAAAATGCAGAGCCCTGATTCACAGTGCCCCCGGATTGACTTGGCACCAGAAAATTGGGGTTCTGATCCTGGCTCTGCCACTTCCTAGCTGTGTGACCCTGGGCAAATTAATTCCCTTTTCTGGGTCTTAGTTTTGTCATCTATAAAATGGGGGGTGGGGGCGAGAGTAGACTAGACTAAGGTCTCTTCCAGCTCTTAATGATTCTAGCTATAGGTATAGCTATATAGGTATATTGGGGGGAGTGGAGGTGGAGACAGGAGGGATGTTTTAAATTTAAAATATTCTTGAATGAGCCAAAGAAGGGAATGGGTTCTTGACTCTAACTGGGAAAAAGGAGGGATTCTGTGAAGTTCAAACTCACTTTTCCAGCTGCGTTTGGATGGGCATCCTTCTCCAGTAGTAGCTCAGCCACGTTTACCTTTCCATATTTAGCAGCAACATGGAGAGGGGTAAATCCTTTCTGAGAAGAAACAAAGAGCATTAGAATCCTGAAGAGAAGGAGCAACATTATGGGGGAGCCCAGGGGATCAAAGGGAGGAAGGTCAGATGCTCTACCAAACTAGATACTCCAATGCCCATTAACTGGGGAATGGCCAACCAAGTTGTAGTATATGATTGTGGTGGAATACTCTTAGGTGAGAAGAAATAATGAAGGGGATGGTTTCAGAAAAATCTGGAAAGACTTACATGAACTGATGCAAAGTAAAATAAGTAGAACCAGGAGAACATTTGTTCAGAGTAAAAGCAATAGCCTACAAATGATCAACTGTGAAAGACTTATCTACTCTGATCAAGACAATGATCCAAAACAATTCCAAAGGACTTGGGATGAAAAATGCTATCCACCTTCAGAGGGAGAACTGATGAACTCTGAATGTGGAGTGAAGCATACTTTTTTTTGCTTTCTTTATGTTTCTTCCTTTTTATTTATTTATTTTTCAACATGGCTAATGGAAAGATGTTTTACATGACTTCAAACGTGTAATTTATATCATATTGCTTGCCTTATTGATGGGTAGTGGAGGAGCAGGAGTGAGGGAGAGAATTTAGAACTCAGAGTTTTAAAAAATAAATGTTAAAAATAAATAAATAATAATAACAATAATAAAAACTAGACACTCCAAGTTCTTAGAGCATGGAGAAAGGGCTAGTTACTAAAGAGGTGAGAGTAACCGCGGATCACTACCTCACAGATTGAACCAAAAGCAGTCAGGAGATCACCAAGCTTCCTGCAAATCTAATTAATTGTGCTATTGATTCATCATTTATCACATGCTGCCTGGTAAGGTTATTTAACTCTTCCTGTGAATATGCCTCCCCAACCCCACCAAACAAACAGGCTCCTTCAGAATAGGACCATGCGTTGTGCCTCTTTCGTATTTTCCTCAGAACCTAGCATAATTCTGGGCAACTAGTACATGGCCAATAATTAACCACTGATTTATGTACTGATGTACCATTTTGGAAAAGGAAGGCACCCATCCAGTTGACAAACTGGAGCACGTCTGAAGGAGTGCGTATTTGTTGTCTCTCCAGTTAGAATGTAAGTTCCTTGACTGCAGGGTCTATTTCCACTTTTTCCTTGAATCTCTAGTATTTAGCAGAGAGTTTGGCACAAAGCACAAAGTAAGTGCTTAATAAATTCGGGTTGATTGACTAAGTGAGCAAGTGACTGAAATGATGAAGGTACTCAATATCAGGAGGACTGGTTGAAGAAACTGGGCTGGGGTGTCTATACTTATTTACCCTGAAGGGATGACTTAGGAGGGCCATGATATCTGTCTTTAAATGTTTGAAGGGCTTGGAAGAGGGATTAGACTGGTTTTGCTTGGCTCTAGAGGACAGAACCAGAACCAATAAATAAAAGGCACAGGTGGGCAGATTGGGGGGCTTGGCAGAAGGAAACACTTCCCAACATCTAGGAAATGAATAGGTCATCTCCCAAGGTAGTTGAGTTTCCCACCATCGGAGTAGAGGCTGAATGACCACTTGTCAAGGATGTGTAAATGGGATTTACCCTACCCATAGGGATTGGACTAGAGGCCTTATGGAGCCCCTTTCTAGATCTCAGCTTCTATGACTCTATGACCTCTCACGACAGAGCCAAGATTGAGGATGCCAATGTTTCCCAGCTGTTCCCAGAATCACCAAGACAGCAGAGATGACTAGACAGGGATCCCCCTCTCACACAGTCAGCCCGGCCACCCACTTGTCTATTTGTTTCTCAGAGGCACAGAGAAAGAGATGAAAACCTTGGTCATGCACGCCTGGGAGGCTTCCTTCTCTAGTAGGGCCTGGGCTGTTTCCATATGACCCTCTCGTGCTGTGATGTGCAGAGGGGTGTGTCCAGCAGTCGTGGAGAGGTTAGGGTTGGCTTTGTTTTCCAGGAGAAGCTTCACCATGTTTGTATGACCGATGCGAGCTGCACAGTGAAGTGGGGTCTGGTCATCCTGAATGGGGAGGAAAGAACCAGGTGAGGAGGCAGGTACCTTATGTGATAGGCAGCCTCCCTTGGGGGCATGAAGGAAGAGCAAAGAGAATCATCCTGAGTAATTCCATGCTTCCTTTGGGACATATGGATAGCTATCTTGCTTCCTTTCTTCCTTCTCTTCTTTCTTTTTGTTCCTTTCTCCTCTTTCTTTTCTTTCTTTCTTCCTTTTAATCTATCATCTTTGTATTTATCTATACATCATCTTTCTATCATTTTCCTGTCATTATCATCTTTCTATTTGTCTATATATAATCTTTCTATTTACCTATTAATCATCTTTCTATGTATCTATCTACCTATGTATCTCTGCATGTATGTATTCATCCATCCATCTATTTACCTATCATCTATCACAAAAGTGTTACGAAGTGAGGTCCTATAAACTCTAACAGATGGTCCATTTCCCACTCTGCTTTGGATTTCCCTGATGTCAGGAACCAGGACTTACACAGAATTGCTCAAGGGGAAGTCATTGAACTCTCTTGTTTACACCCTAAGGTTGCTGGGCTTTGTTCAGCCCCAGAGATCTCTGAGTTACTGAGCCAGGATTCACTGTTCACATAGCACTCGTCCAAGATCACAGGTCACACTGTGCATAGTGCCAACCTTCTGTCCCCAACAGGCAGGAGGGGAAGGAAACACTGACCCTGATCTTAGTCAACTGTACAAGTCCTCCAGTTATTCTATGACTTGCTCACGCCTTTAGCACTTATTTCAAAGCAAGGGCAAGTCATTCTGAATCAAATAATGTATGCTCTTGTTACACTGGGAATACAATCTCTGAAAGTTGCTGTTCTTTGTGTTCTCAGGAATCACCGCTTTCCCTTTTTGACCCCTTAGAATTTATAGACTTTGTGGCATGGGAGACAGATACCTGGCCTCAAAGCCAGGAAGAGCTGGGTTTGAGTTCTGCCTATTACTTGTACTGACTCTGTGACTCTGGGGAAGTGATTTCACTTCTCAGTGGCCTAGGCCAATAGCGTCAAGCTCAAATAGAAATGGCCACATGCTTAGAAAACCACAAGTTAACATTATCTATGTTTTATCGTATTTTTATTTATTTTAAATATTTCCCAATTACATCTTAATCTGATTGAGAGTTTTGCTGCATGCTGGTGTGGGCCATGAGTTTGATAACTCTGCCCGAGGCATCTCTCTAATTATTTAAGTTGAAGAAAGAGTGCCTACCTCCATTGGTGGAGGAGGTTTCCTGATCTGGGAGTTCCTCTAACAATGAAGTCGCAAGTCCAAAGCCTATCCCTTGATTAAAGGCTACCAATAAAACATGAGTTAGATGGAGGCAGAGCTCTCTGGATTAAGTCACTTTCTCTCTCTTTCTGAGCCTCAGTTTCCTCTTCTGTAAAATGAGAGGGTTGGATTAGATGATCTCTAAGATCCCTTCTAATTTTAAATATTAGGAGCCCATGGTCCTAAGAACTGCTCACAAAACCAATCCCTTTGCCCAACTTGAGTGAGAGTGATGGATAAGTTTTCTTAGGAAGAAATGCATTTCACTGAAATGGAACTCTTGATCTTCCTTTTCCTACAACCTCCCCCCTTTTTTTTCCTTCTGAACTCACCTTGGCCTTGGCATTAACTTTGGCTTTGTTCTGGAGTAAATATTTGGCTACTTCTGTGTGCCCAGCTCTGGCTGCCATATGCAGTGGTGTCTCCACTTTCTATAAAACAAAAAAAGTTCTCAAGTGTTCATGGATGGTTCATTCCCACAATGACACATAGCAAGCTCTCAAGTTCTTCCTTATTGTGTCTTAGGGATTTTATTCTTAAGAGGTGGCATTCTCCCAGAAGGTACCTCTTTTATTTTAGGAAGCCTTGTGAGGAAATTGTTGTGCTCCCTTCCCTAGGATAGTGGGGAGAAGGTTGGGGAAAAGTGGGTCATGAAAAGACCAGAGAAGGTTAAGACGTCCATGGAAATGGGGCCAATGTAGGCCAAGCACAATGGCTGTTACAGAGAGATCAACAGAGCAACCAATTAGATGGTATAATGGAAATGCACAATATGGCTGGGCAGGTAAATGTGACCTGAGTCTAGGAGCAATGGGTCCTAGGTGGTCCTAGTCAAAGTAGTCCATACAGAACAGGACTGAAAAGCAGTAGAAATGGGGGAGCCTAGGGTCTTAACTTGTGATGAGTTGCTTTGCAGAAGGAATTAGCTAAGGCAATGTGAGTTCATGGTGACAGCTGAACACATTAATTCCCTTTTGTCACCCCCCTGATTCAGTTTCCCTTCCACTTAGTTAGAAGAAATTAAATTCTGGATTAAGGCATACACACACACACACACACATATAGATACATACGTATACATATATGTGTGTGTATGTATATATTCTAGATATAATAAAAAGTATATGTAAGTGGATTTCTTTTTTCTTTTCTTTTAAACAATTTATCATTTTTATGATTAAACATGAACAAACAGGAACATTTCCTTACATTTTAAAAAGTCACAAAAAAAAGAATTGCATAAGAAATTGTGAATCTCTATTACGTGCAACTTCCTTTAAATGTACTTTAAAACTGTACTCAGATAACCTACATAGGGCATTCCCAAGCTGCTATCCAGAACAAAAGACTGACACTGCCCTCACCATCATTATTATATTTCTGCTCACCTCCGACATTCAGAGGTTCTTTCTGTATATCTAATTTGAAGGGAAGTCAGTATAAAAAGGGTATTATGCCCCAGTCTGAAGGTTCTATTGCTCTGGGAATCATACTCATATCCCAAGAGACATGATCTCACAAAGCTAATTAAAGCTCTTCCCTTGTCTCTGGATGCTAAGATAACAGGCCCTAGACCTTACCACATTGGAGACATTAGGTGATGCTCCCCGCTGAAGAAGATTCTTCACGATGGGAAGGTGCCCCATGAAGGACGCTACGTGGAGTGGGGTCAGTCCAGACTGCAACAAAGAAAAGGAATGTAAAAACAAGTTCGCTGTTCAATTGGGCAAATGCCAAATGGAGAGAATACTTACCTTATATAACCTCTGGTGGTGGCTTTTGAGGGGCTGTGGGGGGGGTGGCTTTGTTTCTTGGGTATATAAGTGTTTAATTTGCATTTTGTGCCCTGGTGTTTTATGGGAGTGAGCAGATGATGAATTGGGGTGGTCTGGTAGCTCCTGAAGAGCAGGAGTGAAATAATAGAAACAATAATAATAGCTAACATTTATGTAGTGCTTACTATGTGCCAGGTACACTGCTTAGCACTTAACAGTTATTATCTAATTTGATCCTCACAAGAACCCTGGGAGGGAGGTGTTCTAAGATGAGGAAGTGACTTGCCCAGGTTATCCTTTGGGAAAAGGACACTTCTTCCAAGCAGGACTGGAGGGACAGCTAGGCTGAGGTGAAGTATTGGTCACCCTGAGTCTGCCTGAGTCTGTGACCTTTGGTCAGTGCAGGACAAGATCAGTTTCCAGAGGTCAGTCCTACCTACCAGAGGTATGTCCGTGGAAGGGGAATACTACAGCCTATTCCTGACTCCCAGGGCCCTGGATGTGGTAATAAACCAGGAGTGAGGATTAAAGCCATGTGAGAATCATCCACAATTTGGCTGAAGGACTAACAAAACACTGAAACTACTTTCTGGTAACAGCCTGAGTGTCTAGAGGAGAGCTGTGGACATTTTGTGGAAAGTCTGGAAAAGGCCCTGCGCTGGGATGTGTTTCATCCCACCAGCAGAGAAATACCTCCTGGAATGACCCACCTCAGATGAGGTCAAAGCAGCTTAGGACCTGGGAGCTGCACAAACCCACCCATGAATGGGAAGCACGTCCTTGAGAGACAGGAAATCTCTAGTGGGCTGGGCTGTGTAATAAGATATCCATCCCCAAAGCTTCCAGGCTGGGGGCTCAAGCAGAGGCAGGAACAAAAATCCTCCAAGGGAGGAATCCTACAACCTGCCAGAGAGCAACCTACATCCTCGCTGGCCTATGAGTGCGGAAAAGTGAGTCACCTACCTCAGTGACTGCGTCTATGGAAGCTCCCGTCTTCAGCAGCAACTCCATCACGCGGATGTGATTCTTTTTACAGGCGATGTGTAAGGGCGTGAAGCCGTTCTACAACACAGTCAGACAGGAGATGCCCACACACCAATCAAGAACACACAATGTCACCTTGTGTCTAGACTGCAGCCTTCACAGTCATCAAGTCAGAAAGTTTCCACATATGAAATGCAAATAGATGTAAATCATGTGGCATACAGGTAGGCCTCCCTTTACGCACTAAAATGTGCCTGAACAAGCAATAATCATAATCATAAGCTATAGCTACAAAGTGTTTTGGTAAATCTAGTTGTGTTTTTTATATACTAGGGGAGGTTGGGATTTTGGAGGAGTTTGATTTTGAGACTAGGTCTCCCTATCTCACTCAGGCTGAAAGTAGGGCCAGCTAATCACAGACCCGATCCCCATACTGATTGAAATAGAAGTTTTAATCTGTTCTGTTTTTCTGACTTGAGCCAGCTCACTTTTTCTTAGTCAGCTTGGTGGCTCTTTGTTCCTGGGGGCTCACCTTATTAGTGTTGGACTTAGTGTGGACATCTGGTCAGCGCTAGCCCTTTTGCAGCTCAGAACTCCTGAGCTCAAGTGATCCACCAAGCTCGTCCTACCCCAAAGCAAGGAGTGTAGGCAGGGGTGTGCTGGAGCCAGCTCAAACCCACTCATGAGATCTGACTGTTAAGTTTTCAGTGTGAGGATTCATACCTCAGAAATTGACCAGTGCCATACATCATGATTTGATTTATTCTTTTTTGATTGTTTAGACTTAATAAAGTGATGGAGAAAATGTCAATAATGCAGATTAAACTTAGAAGTGTGTCATGCATACATTCCCTCCCTCACTCCCTGCCCCAGGAGCCAGTTGTTAAACATTTATCAGCCCACCATTAATTACAGGTATGTGCCACTGTGCCCAGCTGGGAACATGTTCTTTTAAGGAACTCCTTGCTGAATTCTTCTATATAGTGAAGAATCCTTTTGTAAAGCAATTTATGCAGCTCTCCCTTCCAATTTTATAATTTGTATAAATTGAGATTTTTGTAGCGAGGTGCATTTGTAATATGAGCCAACAACTTGTGTAAGGACAGGGAAAATTCAAAAGCCTTTCCCTTTTCTTCCTTCTTTCCAGAGTGGCAAAGCTAGGTCCCTGGGCACCCAGGATAGAGTGGCGTGAACACTCAAAGACATGCTGAGCTGACCACATACTGGAAGGGCCAAGAATAATTTCAACTTAGAGGGGGTAGGGGAAGATACCTACAACCTCTGGAGGGTTATTACTTTAGATCTGGACTCATTTCTAGGAATTGTGAGTCCCCTTGGAAAGGCAAAGGTTTGGCCTGGGCACATACGCAGAAAGATCCCGGAAACGTTTCTGCTGTCCGATGACATCTCATGCAGGCTCTCCCCATGCAAATTGCCAGCTGATATGAAGTATTCTGGTCCAATCTAGTTGAAAACTCCACTCTGAATAAGGGCATATCACCCTCTGGTATTCACCGAGGATAGGGCAATAATGCAGAACGTCGGGGCCTTTAGAACTGGGTGAGGAGGGATGACACTTCACAACTGTCAGAGTCCTGTCGAATGTCCCATAACTCATGCTAACTGCTACGGACACCTTTAGGACAAAAACCCCTCCCTCAGCCCTCACCCTTTTCCATCATCCTGCCACTCACCAGCGCTCTGGAGTTGGGTTTGGCC
Source organism: Vombatus ursinus (assembly GCF_900497805.2). NCBI lineage: Eukaryota > Metazoa > Chordata > Mammalia > Diprotodontia > Vombatidae > Vombatus > Vombatus ursinus. The sequence goes on along the minus strand of NW_020954556.1, from coordinate 6,296,957 downwards.
CCTTTATCCAAAAGCACCTTGGCCACTCGATGGTGACCACAGTGGGCCGCGACATGGAGAGGCGTCAGGTGGTCCAGGGTGATATCGTCTATTTCTGCATTGTACTGTAGCAGGAGCCGCACGCAATCTAGATGGTCACCCTGAGCCGCCATGTGGATAGGGGACAAGCCATTCTGGGTAAAGAAAGGAAAAAATCTTGCAACTTCAGAACCACCTTTCCAACGTTCTCTCCAAATATCCCAAAACGTGACCTCCACTCTAGCCAGTCCATCTCTCAAGATCCTGTCTCCTGAATAACCCCTACAACATGAGCCAGTGGAAAGAATACTGGATTTGGGGTTAAGAGACTGATTCTAATCCTGGCTTTGCCATTTATTACCTGTGGTATATAGGACAAATGTCTTAACCTTCTTATGTCTGTAAATTGTGGTTGCTTGTCTTTTGTTCTTGGAGGGGACCAATGACATCATGAGGGTGATGTCTTGACTTGTGCGTGAATTGGGTTTGAGTGAGGCAGAGCTGGGCAAAGTCGCCCTCCCCTCTAGCAACAAGACAAAACTCAGGATGATTGGTGATGGCCTGGGACACAGTGGACGGCCTTGGCCTTTCTGAATTAAGGTCTTTCCCAGCTCTCAAGCTGTCTTGAATATAGATAGCTATGAATTGAGGGTGGTGGACTAGGTGATTTCTAATGTCTATCACTGGCAGCACCGGACTTGGAGTCAGGAGGATTCATCTTCCCGAGTTCAAACCCAGCCTCACACACTTACTAACTACGTGACCCTGGACAAGTCACTTAACCCTGTTTGCCTCAGTTTCCTCATTTGTAAAATGAATTGGAGAAGGAAATGGCAAACCAACTCCAAATGGGACCACAGAGAGTTAGACACAACTGAAACATCTAAATAACAACAAACTGCATGGGTAGAGGGAATTTCCTCCTCTGGGAGTTCCCTCTACTAGTGAGATCACAACTCCAAGTCCCTATATTGATACTACTTGTCTGTTCGAATCTTTTAGCATCTAATCACTCACTGCCTGATACTTTAAAAAAAAAAACAACTTTTCATGAGTGTGTGTGTGTGTGTGTGTGTGTGTGTGTGTGTGTATCTTACCTTACAGACTATAAATTTCCTGGGGGCAGGCACTTTTGATCACAGTGATCAGAATATCTAATGAGACAGGTAGGTTGATGCAGTGGCTACAGCAATAGGCCCAGAGTCAGGAAGACCTGAGTTCAAATCCACCCTCAGATACTTACTAGCTGTGTGACCCTGGGCAAGTCACTTAACCTGTCTGCCTCAGTTTTCTCATCTGTAAAATGGGGATCTTAATAGCACCTTCCTCTCCAGGTTGTAAGTATCTAATGACATAATATTTGTAAAGATCTTTGCAAACCTTAACATACTATGTATGAGTTAGCTGTGATTATGAATAGTAGTATCATGCATGGGAAAAGTGCTCAGCAAATGTTTGTCAGTGGAGTGATAGAATGTGAAAACTGCATACAGATGAAGAAATTTAGGCTAAAGAGGTAGAAGGAGAGGTAGAGTGACCTACCAAAGCCATATAGATGGTATGATGTCAGAGCCAAGACTCATAACCAGGGCTTCTGTCTCAGTCTAGCACTCCTTATACTACTACCACTACCACCAACTAGTAAACACTACTACCACTACTATTACTACTACTGCTACTACCCCTACCACCACCACCACCACCATTTATGTAGTACCTACTGCTTGCAGGCACTGTGTAAAATATTTTACAATTATTATCTCATTTGATGCTTACAACAACCCTGGGAGGGAGATGCCATTATTGATCTGATTTTACACAAGGGGAAACTGAAGCAAACAGCAGTGAAGTGACTTGCCCCCAGGTCACATAGCTAGTCAGTGTCTGAGGCTGCATTTGAACTCAGGTCTTCCCGACTTTAGGCCTGGCTCTCTATCCATTGCACTGTGTAGCTGCCAATGGAATTTGGGATGAAATCCCTTTGCTGCTCTAAACATACAGACACACACACACACACACACACACACACACACATCTTTTCTTACAGTCTTACTTTTTGTTTCTCAGCAATTCAATTTGGTCAGTAAATATGCATCTTGTTTTTATGGATTCAAAGTGACAGCATTTTGTTTTAATATTGGGTTAATTTGATGTTAAATGACATTAAAGATAGACAATATACATTACAGTATAGTGGTAGAATATTAAAATCTGGGACCAGAAAGAAAATCTTCTAAAGGGTCGCTCATATATATGAACATTAATATTAATAATAATATTAATAGTGGCAGTAGCATTACCTTCCATTAGCTTGGTGCTTTATACTTTCCAAAATTCTTTAAAAACTTTTTTTATTAGTATCTTTTTTTTGTTTTTAGATTACCTTCATTTCCAAATATATCCTTTCCCCTCCCCTATTTAGAGAGCCATCCCTTATAGCAAAGAATAAAAAAGAAAGAGAAATACAAAGCACTTTCACACACAGGGTGCAAAGGAAGAAATGCTGGATTTGGAATCGGGAGATGTGGGTTTGAATTCTGGCTCTGCCACTTACAGCATGTGAGACCTTGGGCAGGTTACTTCCTATGTGTGGGACCCAGTTTCCTTATCTGTCATGAAGGGGTCAGGCAGATGGCCTCTAGTTCTGTGATCCTGTGACCTAGCTCTAACCCTTTGGTTCAAAGGAAGAAGAAAGTATGGACACCACTCATTTGATCTTCACAACAATCCTGAGCAATGCCCTTATTGGACCTGTCTTCTAGATGAGGCCCAGAGAAGGTCAAGCGACTTGTTCAAAGTCACAGGACAAGTCAGTGATGGAACCAGAACTGGGTAAGCAGATCTAGCAGAGAAGGCCACATTCTCCCTGCCCCTTTAAAGGGAGGAATCCTCAGGCAATACAAGATCTTGCTTAGGTCTTATGAATGATGTGGAACAATACAGGCGTGTCTACGTAAGTTTAACAAAGAGTTGATGGCAGCGAGCTGCTGTTCTTAAAAGAGAAGGTTCACAGACAACAGTGGAGGTGGGCTGGGATGGTGGAAAGAGCACTGGGCTCTCTCTTTAGGTCACAGTGTTGCCCCTTGTTATCTATCTGTTTATTTATTTATTTATTTTTAGGCAATTGGGGTTAAGTGACTTGCCCAGGGTCACACAGCTATGCCCCTTGTTATCAATGGGAGCCAGCATGGTGTAGGGTTGTAGTATCAAACTCAAATAGAAACAGAGGCCACTAAACCAAGTCACTCAAGCTCTTTGTGCCTCAGTTTCCTCATCTGCAAAATGGGAAGTTGGGACTCAATGAACTCTAAGTTTCCTTTAAGTTCTAAACCTGTGATCTTAGGAATACTTATAATTCCCATTTTATACAGTTACTGTAAGGAAAATGCTTTGTAAATCTAAACAAGGCATATAAAGATGAGTTATTCACAATCTTCTGCCTCTTTTTGTATTCCCAGCACTTGGCACAGTGCCTGGCACATCTGACCATCGTTTAGTCATTTTCAGTCATGTCCAACTCTTTGTTACTCCATTTGGGGTCTTCTCAGCAGAGATACTGGAGTGATTTGCGATTTCCTTCTTCAGCCTATTTTAGAGATGAGGAAACTGAGGCAAACAGGGTTAAATGACTTGTTCAGGGTCACACAGCTAGTAAGTGACTGAGGCTAATCATCTACTAAGATGCTAAATAAACATATATCAAATGGAATTGATAGTAATAGCAAATCTGGACACAACCTTCAGATTGTGACCTTGGAAAAGGGCCTTCAAACATGAACGAGGCACACACCTTGGTCTTGGCCTGGATGGGTGCCCCATGGTCCAGCAGGAGCTCTGAGATTCGCACATGCCCATTTCTAGCTGCACAGTGGAGAGGAGTCAATTCATCCTTAAAAAACAAAACAAAACAAACAAAAAACAACCCAATTATCAGAAGCCACTCCAAGATGACAATGAGCATCCTCACGGTCACCCTTTATTAACATGGAGTGCTGCTGTATCCGTAAGGATGATCTCTTTGTCTTCATCTGCACTGTGGCCGCACACTGTTCCGCTAGCCTTTCTGGTGCATTGTTAATTAGGTCACCAAGAGAGCCCACTGCTCATCCAGAGAATCTGCCTCCAGTGCAAAAATCCCTCCCCTTGCATTTCCACAGCCGAGCTCCCTGGCGGGTGCAGCAAGCTCAGAACCTACCTTGGTCCTCGTTTCTATCTCAGCCCCGCGATCCAGCAGGAGTCGTACCATGATCACATTCCCTCTACGAGAAGCAATGTGCAGGGGAGTGATGCCATTCTGGAAAAGAACGGGCCAGGAGAAGTCAGAGAGGTATCTTAGACACGGGCGCCATGCTGTCCTGGGGAGGACAGCTCCCATTCACTCTGAGTCTGGTGCAGAAGTCTTCCTTCCCTTAAGAAGTATTTCAAAAACACTTAAAACTCGGAACCAGCAAGGCTGACCACGGTAACGCAGGTTAAATTCAGCCGCAACCGACACTGATTGAGATGAGCTCTGAGTTTCCTCCCCACTCAGCCAGATAACTCCTCCTAAGAAGTGGAACTCTCTTTTTACCAGATTCTGTCCTGTAGCAGGGGTGTGGTAGTGGCCCCAGCAAATCTTTATTGCATAGATCTGGTGATAGCACTCTTCTGACAAACTTCAGGTGACTCCCTTTGGCCTACCCAGCAAACTTCCTTGTATGGCATTCAAGGCTCTGCACAATCTGTGGCCACCCTCCCTTTTCAGCTTTACTTACCTCTCCCTCTTGATGTCTTTGATCTTCTCAGAGAATGAAGGACGAACAATATGATAACAGCTATCGCCTACTCTCCAACACCAATATCTATGCTTCTGCCAAACTACACTACTCCCTGTATCCTATACATGCCTTGTCCTTTCCCACCTCCAAGCTTTTGCTCATACCATAGCCAAAATTACCTTCCTGATATCTAGGACTGTTGGATTCCTACCCATCATTTTAAGCCCAACTCTAATACCAGCCTTTCTTAATCCTGGCTTCCTGCTTCAGACCTCACAAAATACTTTCTTCATACTTCTCTAATGTACTTACACATTATTCTGTATCATGGTTGTGTCTCTCTCTGTTATAACCCTTACTAGATGATAAGCTCCATGAAGGCAGGGATCATATTTCATTCAAATGTTGCATTTGCCTCAGGGTCTAGCCTTGTGCTACACGTAAGCACTGTATACACACCATGAATGTTTGCTGAATTGGAATGAAAAACTCAATGATAGGAAAAAAACCTCAGTGGTGTATCCCATTAAGTCAAAGGGAGAATGTAACAGATTAGTACCAAACAAAGCCATTATCACCAAAGGGTCAAAGCCTACAGAATTTGCCAGAAAGAATGAAAAGGACTTTAACAGGGACCAGAGATGTACTTGACTATTAATAGCTTCTTAGTATTCCTGCTTCTTGTCCAGGGGTGGGGGACCTGCCACCTCGAGCCCACATGTGGCCCTCTAGGTCCTCAAGTGCAGCCCTTTGAACGAATCCAAACTTCACAGAACAAATCCCTTAATAAAAGGATTTGTTGCTTGGATTCTTATAATCTAGCCGCTGCTCAGATTTTACAATCTAGCCAATAGCTCACAGATGCTCAGATTCCTTAAGAGTCTGGCTAATATGGCGGATCCTTAATGAACCTTGTCTTGGGCTGAAAAAAAAATAAAAGGATTTGTTCTGTAAAACTTGGACTCAGTCAAAAGGCCATACCCAAGGACCTAGAAGGCCACATGTGGCCTCCAGGTGGCAGGTTCCCCCACCCCTACAATCTCCCCTCTCCAATCCATCCTCCACACAACTGCTAAATTAATATTTCTAGACAAATGGGTCTGATGACGCTACACTTCTGCTCAGGAACCTTTAAGAGCTCCCTATTGCCTCTAAGATAAAATACAAACTTATCAACGTGGCATTTAAAGCTTACCACAACAAGGCTTTCACCTACCTTCCACACTTATTTCATACTATTTCTTTTTGTACACAATATGTTTCAGCCAAACTGACCTACTAGCTGTTACTCAAATTTGGCATTCTATTTCTACACTTTTGTATACTCTCCTTGCCTGGAACACACTCTCTCCTTATCTCCAATTCTTAGAATCCCCAGCTTTTCTCAAGCTTCAGCTCAGTCACCAACTCCTACAGAAAGCCTTTCCTCCCCATTCCACCCTGAGTTGTTTGTGCTTTCTTCCTCCTCGAATTATCTTATATTTATTTATCTATATACATGTTGCATACCTCTCTCTCAGTAGAATATAATCTCTGTGAAAGCAGGATCTGTTTTGTTTATGTCTTTGCATGCCCAGAACCTAGTACTACAGTGTCTCACACAAAACAGACCCTCAATAATTATGAATTTTTGAACGGCAAAATTGAAATATTCTCCAACAAGTATCTCACTAACTGTCAGAATGAGAAAGAAGAACACCCAGACTCTCCTTAAAAGGCTACTACATTACCCAGACCCCCCAGGGCTGATCGCAAGAGGAGGTCTGGTTCAGCTGTTACCTGGGGAGTAAAGTTGACATTGGCGCCCCGGTTTAGTAGTAATTGGGCCACATTGAGGTTCTCATAGTGGGCTGCTATGTGGAGCGGGGTGAATCCTGTCTGTTAAACAAAGAGAAGAAAAACTGATCAGTAGAATCTGACTTTTTGAAATGCCAACTAGACTGCCTTGGTACCTGGGGACGTCGAATGTGATCAGAGGAGCTACCAATGTACTACAGCCTGGGGCCAGACAAAAAATATTTCCTGTTGGGGGGGCCAAATGTTCACTGGTAGATCCCTGCTTGGTGAGTTACCAGAACATAGCAAATGACCTTTGTTATTTATCTCGTGGCATGTAGGAATCCTCCTGGGGGTAAGCATAGTATATAGAATCATCCTGAACTCACTTATCTATAAGGATCCAAGATCTAAATGGGATTTTTTTCAACCTAATTCATGGACTTGATGGTCAGTTAGCTCAGCTGATTAGTGAATGATGCTAACCACATTGAAAGGCAGGTAAGTGGTGCAATGGATAGAGTGCTGGGCCTGAAAGTCAGGAAGGCCTGAGTTCACATCTGGCCTCAGACACTAGTAGTGTGAGCATTGGCAAGTCACTTCACCTCTCTTTGTCTCAGTTTCCTTAACTGTAAAATGGGGATAATAATAGCACCTATCTCTCAGGGTTGTTTTGAGGACCAAATGAGATAATATTTGTGAAGAGCTTAGCACAGTGCCTAGCACACAGTAAGCACTTAATAACTACTTGCTTATTTACTTCCCAACAAGGCCAAGATAAGTAGGTTGGTTCTTTCCCTTCTAATTGTTATCTGTCTAACTCTGCCTTACCATGTTGCAAATACATGCATATGGTCACAAGAGGGAGCAGGAAGGAGAGAATATGAATAGCAAATCCATCCTTGGTCCTGCAAAAATAACTCAGTGAACATCCCCTAACAATGATAACTCAAAGCACAGTGCCATGTGCCTGATGGGGGCCTCATAAATATTGAATGAATAAATGAATGAATGGAGTTATTAATGTAATATTCTTCACCTATATGGATGATAATATCCAAAGGGGCAGTGTGGTGCAAGGCAAGGACTTGGGAATCAGAAGACCCAGTTCGGGGTTCCACCCTCACATTTCCTTACTGTTTGACCCTGGATAAGTTCTCTCTCTGAGCCTCAGTTCCCTCATCTATAAAACTGGCATAACAACTGAACCATCTACCTCACAGGGCTCTTGTGAGGAAAGTGCTTTCTAGATTGCCTAGTGCGAGATAAATATATACTATTATGGCCCAGGGTGGCCCTGGTCCATTGCTCGTCATTACTCATCATTTCACTTTGCAGCCTCCACCAGAAGGCAAGCTGAGTAAAAGAGAAAGGATTAAAAACTCAGCGCTATATCAGTCACATGGCCAAAATGACCTGGCTGGACAAATTTATGGACGACATGGGGTGACAAGAAATACACACTGCTTGCTTGTGGTATTTCTACCACAATGCTAATTGTGATATATAGTTTGGGGGTTGTCTATTTTGGTGCTGAATTTGCATAATATTAATTTTCATCTTTGGTCTGGGTTAATTCATGCCCAACATCTCTAGAATTATTTGCAAGAAGGAGCCTCTGTTCAGTAGCTACAGACAGTGCCTCTGTCCCACAGATTTAATGGTCCAGACATCTGAATCATCTGCTGTGCCATTCCCTTACCTTGGACAGCACATCTGCATTTGGGTCATTTTGGAGCAGGACAGCGGCTGTTCTTGTGTCGTCGTTCCGGGCTGCGATGTGAAGGGCTGGCAGACGCACCTTTCCCTTCGTCCCATAGTTGATCAGGTGAGCCACCACATTCTCATGACCCTGCTGCAGCGCCACAGCCAATGGTGTGAAGCCATCCTGGCCAGAAGAGAGAAGGAGAAGATAAGGGGAGCAGGGTGACTGACTACAAATATGACTTTGAGCAGTTCACATGACTTTTCAGACACTCGGTTGCCTCATCTGTAAAATGAACAAGTTAGCCTTACAGCCCTGAAACCTTGTCATTAATAATAATAATGATGATAGGAACAACAATTGATTTTTAGAGCTGGAAGGGACTCTGGAGACAATCTAGGGAAATTACCCTTTTTAAAGATGAGGAAAAAGGCTCAGAGACATTGTCACTAAACTAAGATCAGTCAGGTATTAAGCAGTAGAGTTGGACATCATAGAATCACAGAAGCTCAGGATTGTAAGGGACCTCAAAAGGGCCCATCTGCTCCAACCCAGAAAAGAGGCAGTGTGGTACAGTGGAAAGAGCGCTGACTTGAGTCAAAGGAGCTGAATTAAAATCCCACCTTTGATATTTATCCCCTGTCTGACCTTGGACAGGTCATTTAGGGACCTTGGGGCTTTTCCTTATCCAGGTTTCTTCTCACTCTGAATCTGTGATTGCTATGAATGAGAATCCCCTCTACAGCCTACCCAACAAAGTGGTCATTCCAGCCTTTCAATTGGAATTTCTTCCAGGAAAGAGAACCAAGTGATCAACTCCTGAGGCAGGCTATCTTATTTATGGATAGCATGATTATTAGGAAGTTTTTTTTCTTACATTAATCCCAAATTTTCCCCTCTTTTTTGCCACCCAGATCTCCTGATGCTTAGTCCAATGTTCTCTCCACAACAAGATACAACCTTTTGCCGGGCTGGCCCTCTCTCCTTGAAATATGAAGTAACTCAAAGCTGATTTATTGTGGAAAATTTACACACGTGGGCACTTAGGTTCAAAGAGGGCATGCTATGCAGACTGACCGCCAGGACAGAACTTTGTTTACTTGATAACACCACATTAGAGGCTTTCTGCAGAACTCTTTTGAGTTTTAATTGGTTACATCCATAATTAGGACTGAATGAAAATGGGAAACAGAGTTACCACAAAGGCCTATATCACTGTATTGAAAAACCTAGAACTGGGAGGTGCCATAGAGACCATACAATTGAAATCTCTTATTTTGTAGGTGATAAAATAGACTCTGAGAAATTCATTGACTTGCCCAAAGTGATAGAATTATTCTGAAAAAAGAGGGTACCAGATGCTCTGAAGGTCCCTTCCACCTCTCATCTTTACCGTCGTTATCCACAAACATTAGATTCTCTGATATTTCTGGTAATGAGGGCCCTTGGAGGGAGCTCTCTCTCTCTCTTCCCTTCCTCCCTCTGTCCGTCTCTTTTCTATCTCTCTCTCTTTTCTCCTTCCCCCTCTGTCTTCTCTCTCTCCTTTTCCCTTTTCTCTCTTCCCTCCCTCCTTCGATCTCCAGCTCTCTTTTCTCTCTTTTTCATCTCCCCCTGTCACTTCCTCCTCCTTCCTTTCTCCCCAACTCTGTCTGTCTGTCTCTTTCTTTCTCTCTCCCTCCCTCCCCTCCCTTCCTCTTTCTCCCTGTCTCTTTTCCATTTCCTTCTCTTTCTTTTCCCTCCCTCTCTCTGTCTCTTCTCTCTCTCCCTCCTCCTCGCCTCTCCCTCCTTCCATCTCCATCTGTCTTTTCTACCTCTCTTTATCTTTTCTCTCTCTTTCTTTCTCATCTCTTTTCTACATCCCCCTATCTCCCCTTCCCTTTCTCCATCTCTCTCTCTCTTTCCATCTCTGTCTCTGACATTCTGTACTTTAGCAGTTTGTGCTATAGTGGGCTCTAGTGACTCTCTCTTGGTGTTTTTCCTCTCTTTCCCTTCAGATTCTGGAATGTCAGTTATCATGTACTCTACTCCCCGGGCACCTTTCCCACAATCACCATGAGAATCCAGTAGTCTCCAAAAAGCAGATGCTCAGTAGAAACATCCTTTCTCCAATAATGGTGGTGACTTTATCAAAATGTAGCCAACCATCAATGTGTCTATGTGGACAAGTACATTTGCACACTAGGCTTGGGGCTAACAGGGGTGATGACATTTGACCCAGGTACTCACTTCTGTAGCAACATTCTGATTTGCTCCATTTTCCAGCAGAAACTTAACAACTTCCAAGTGATTTTCTTGTGCTGCCATGTAGAGGGGCGTAAAGCCTTTCTGTGAGCCAAGAAAATAAATCATTATGGAAATTAAAGTAAGACCCTCTATTAGCCTCCCTTTGAAACAGGGACAGGAAGAAGCTTGCCTTGAATTCCATTTCATCAGGTACCAAGAAAGGCTCTTCCATTTTGGTCTACAGTTGCAAAAATGCACAGTAGTCTTGAGATTTTTAGTGGCACCATCTTTGAAGGCTAGAGCATGTGTATTACTCTTTCTATTTTTCTTTCTCTGCCTTCATCTCTGTATCTGTTAGTTTCTTTTGCTCATCCTCCACTTTTTCATTTTGTTTTCTCTTTCACCCAACCATAACTAAAATGAAGTTTATTTAAAAAAAATTTTTTTTTATTAAGTATTATATTGATTGTTGAAAAATAAATGAGTGGATACTTTCCAACTTTCTTTTTTAAAAAAAGCAACTGACTGAATTTGCTTTTTATTGCTTGGTCCTTAAACCATTTCTGTAGGAAAACAGAATCTTTGTCTTAGAGTCTTCAAGAGCATGAGAGAGAAGATTTGTGATTCTCCTTCACACATAGAAATGTAAGTCTCTGTCTGGGCTAGCAAGGTGATTCCTCCAACCACCTGATAGTTGACAAAGGGACACAATTAAGAAAAATCCTGTACCCTGTAGTTGGAGAAAGGAGGTTGGTTTTGGTTGTTGTCATCACCATCATTTTAATATGCCATTTATTATAAACTTAACTTTAAACAGTAATAAAATTTTTAAAAAAACTTAAAAGTTTGCAACAAATTAAAAGGAAAAAAAGACCATCAACATATAGATATCTATATTGACAGTTGCTCCCTCCCTTTATGCCTCCTACCATTGTCTTAGCTAATCCACCCCTATGATTTGTGCATATATACTGTTCTTTCATATGGTCATAATCTGATCTGGTTTTGTTTTCTTCATTTACTTCAGCCACAAGAAAGATATACCCGAGATGGAACTCAGTAAATGCTAGCCCAGCAGAGTCATATCTAGGAATCCTAGAACCTAGGGCAAATTTAGTTGAAGAGGTAAAACAATGGCACGGGCCACAGCAGTTTTTAGGAGAAATGGTCTGACTTTATATATGTTCATACTTGGAGAGAGGGCACCTCCTATTGTCCTCTTCTCCTGACCTCCACAAACCTATGACCTTATACTGTTCTCACCCTTTCCTCCAACTTTGCAAGGGGATGAGCTAATCCAGCACTATAAAGAATGGGGATGACATTCTCTGGACTGCTGTGGGGAGTGTTTCCCCACCAGTGATGCTGGCAACTGGGACAAAGCCCTAGCTGCTTTGCCCCAGTTACACCTCTGGTGTTTCTCTGTCCCTATCCCACCCCTGAGTACCCTATCAACCCAGTGTGATGAAGCCCATGGTGGTGACCTAACTTTGGCATGCCCAGAAACTTGTGGTTTAAAATTCACAGAACATGATGACAATAGAAATGAAGGAAGAGCAAGAAGTAGTTTCTTGGAAACCCTGTTATAATCACCCCTGGAGGCAGAATTAAAGAAATAGATTGTGTTTATTTGAGCAGGACCTTATCAGCACATAATTGGGTGAGGATGGCAGAAGAATAACCAAAGAAGAAAGCTATTACCTTCCAGGCAGTCAAAACATGACTTGGTTGGTTGAAAAGAAGTATGTTACCTGAGACTGTGCGTTGACATTAGCTCCATAGTTAACAAGTTCCCGGACCACTTCATCTTGACCTGCTAGGGCAGCAATGTGCAAGGCTGTGTTCCCCTTCTGAAACACATCATGGATGGAAAGGGCAAAGGTCATTTATCATACAGACATCACAAACAACTCCTCAAATATATTTGGACAAAGAAGCCAGGTAGATGGTCTCTAGGGTGCCTTCCGCCTCTAAAATTCTATGAGTCTAGAAGAGAGGGTTCAATTGACTTTCTTTGTGTGTGTGTGTGTGTGTGTGTGTGTGGGTGGGTGGGTGGGTGTGTGTGTGTGTGTATGTGGGTGTGTGTCCCCAGCATTCCTCTTGGACAGAGATGCTCCTGCTCCTGGCTTGACAAATAGTCAGCATTTCTCCAGATGCCCACTGCTTGGGTAAGCCCACCAGGATGTTTTCCTCAGGTCCCTCTTGCTGTCTTGTCTGTCTGTGGTTCTGCTGGGTGACGGCATGTGCGTAGGACCCTCAGCCAAGCCTGAACAACCAGAAAGAGTAGGCCACCAGTGTGGTCTCAGAACTCAGGCTTGGGAAAATACCCATAACAAATACAAAAAAAAAAGTTCATGCCTAAGTGAAGGCCAAAGAGAAAGGGAAAGTTGGGAGGAGGGCAAATTAGGGGGAGAAGAGAAAGGGAAAGAACAAAGACATGAGGTTTGTGGGCTTCAGATTATATGGAGAAAATTGGAACGAAGGGAGAACCTAAGAAATAGGAAAGGAAAATGTTAGAGGAAATAAGAAAGAAAAAAAAAACAAAAGAAAAAAGAAAATGTGAACTGATTATAATGAGAACAAATGAAATAGGGAAGAATTAGCCAAATGAGGGAGGAGAAGATGCCAGAGAATGAATAGTGGAAGCAAAATAGGAAGGCAATGAGAATCTAGAGAGAAATGTTCTTTAAGAATAAGGAGAGATAATAGAGAGATCAGAAAGTCATGTAGGATCCAAGAAAGAGACAGTAATTTTCTTCTTCTTTTTTTATTTTTTTGCTTGCCCTGAAATGGTCCTTGGTATATTTAAAACCAAATCAAAAGGCAGGAGAGGGATTAGTAGGCCTTGCTTACTGAGCAGTGATGGAACCCAGGCTGCCTGCCTGCCTGGGAACTCTTCCTCCTCTCAAGAGAATCCCATGGGGACATATCAGCATATTATAGATAGTGCAGTGGATAAAGGGCTGGGTCTGGAGTCAGGAAAGCCTGAGTTCAAATCCGACTTCAGACACTTATTAGCTGTGTGTCATGACCCTGGGCAAATTATGTAACCTCTGTCTTCCTCTGTTTCTTCACCTATAAGATGGGGATAATAATGATAGCAACTTCACAGGCTTGTTGTGAGCATCAAACTAGTTCATAGGAATGTAAAGCATTTTGCAAACCCTTAAAGCTTAATATAAATAAATCCTGCCTATTCTTTGGAGAGGCTGGATCACCACCACCCACGTGACCCCCTTAGGATGCTGACTAGGGCTGGGGATGTTGGATTTGTCCATTCTTGTTAAGTCAGGGGCAGGAACCATACCTGAGCTCATTCAATTACTAAGTAATTTAAGCAGCAGAGGGGTGATCTGACTTCATTTTTTACAGCTCATATATAGTGTATGGATTTTAGCCAACAGCTGGCTAAACACTTAATTGATCACAGGAAATTTAGGACCAGATAATCAAGGGACTTTAAAAAGATACTGTTGCTAACTATATGGTAGCTAAAGAAACTTTGTTGCAAGAGACAGAGAAGTGCTTAACAATTTACAAAGGGTCCTAAGTGCCTGTGTAAGGATCACGTTTTTAAAAAATCCAAGTACAAAAGGTGAATGAAGATAAATTTCATTGAAGGGTCACTGGCTATTAAAACTTCCCAAATACCTCATTCAAGCCCCCCCAATTGTCTTTCTTTGTTTCCTTTAGCTGGGAGAGTAAAGAGGATCTGGAGAGATATACCTTAGCTGCTTACCTACAGCAGGTGCTCAAAAAATGTCTGCAAGGGCTGATAGGGTCAAAGCTGGGCTGCTGAGGTCACCTCAGCTGTGGGAATGAAAGGCAGTGGACTGCACTCCTTAGATCCCATCCCACTCAGGTCAGTGGACAGGAACAGTGGCACCACTGTGTTATCACCCAGGGAAGTGAGCCCAGAAATAAGTCTTCCTTTCAGCAGACCTGGCCTTCTCTTTGATTTTTTTCACAGGGCTCCCACTACATGAGCAAAAGGATTCTCCCCCCACTCAAAGAGGTCATTACTAAGAACTGAATGCACAGAGACTAATGATTTTTCATAGAAGACCAGGCTCTTATACTTTTTTTTTTCTGTAAGAGGTTTTGGCTCTTGCGTGAGGCTCGCTTGCTATACCAAGCGAAACAGGTCTGTTGGCCAACACAGTGTAAGAATCAGGGCTTAGAGTGACTGTGAGCAGTCGTGGAGTTTACACCCTTTTCTCCATCTGGGATGAAAGAGGAGAGCCTAGGTCTGACTAGCAGAACCTCCCAGTTTCAAGGTAAATCCACTTCCCATTTTATTCAGAAATCGGTATTTTCAGGGAGGAGAAGGGCAACCGTGGCTTCCTGACCTCTGACTCCATAGGCAAGAGGGGCAGTACTGAGTTAGTGAAGGTCCTGGTCCACACCAGAACTCAGTGGTGCTGAAACACCCTTGGGGGAGGAACAAAAGCAACCGGAAGACTGGGAAATTGACTTACCCCCAAGACATTCTGCATGTGCTCAAGGACAAGGTCACCCTACCCCTAGATCAGGGGGAGAGTCGCAGGGGGAGGGGTGTGCTAGTAGCTCTTCTTTCTCTGCTTGATCTTTCAGCCTGAGGTAACAGCTGCCCTTGAAGGAGCCAGGAAAAATTATTTAGCTGTATTTTGATGCACAAAAATAACCCGGTTTCTCCACTTGTAGGGAGTCAAGAGATCTCGTGGAAGGGAGGAGGGTCAGCAGTCGGTGCTGAGTGGATGGAAATGGAGGGGAGGCTCCCATGGAGATTAATAAAAATGATGGAGGAGCACAGCCCTGCTCCGCTGTCTGTCTTCATGGACAGCCTTGGAGCCACCAGGGAGCCGTGGCTCTTTGCTCCTAGGGGGTGTGGGATGGAAGGGAGAATGCAGATGCTTCACATTAAAAAAAAATTACTAACCATGGCTTATGGGCATGTTGAGTGGATTTTAATATTTTTTTTTTTGTTCTTTGCATTTACATCACGCCAGTGGGATGCTGCGTGTTCTGAAATCTATCCTGACTTGGACTATTGTTTCCCAGATTTCACTTCTCCCCATCACCACCCTTCCTCTCTTCTGCATGAAATTTTGAAACTCACATTGGCTTAGGAAATTTCTATAAATAAAGAAGGATACACCAAGCATTTGCTTGCAAAAACAACCACTGAAAGGAAAATTCAGAGACAGTCAAAAATGATGAAGTGCACTGTCTTTGGAGCTCTTGGGAACTAGCCAGAGTGAGAGTTTTGGTCTCTGGTATCTCAGAGCCTTGTCAGATGGCTTGTCTCCTGCACCCAAGGCAGGTGATAGCATCAGAAGAGGGAAAAACGATGAGTTTTTTTTTTTTTTAAATCTCACAGAAGGGACACAGAGGAAACCATTTAAATTGGCTACAGGGTTGGGGAAAAACTCCTTCACAGGTTTACAAAGCCATCCCCAAACCTTGCAGATCTGCATGGCAAGGTTCTTTTTCACTTTCTGTGAATGACATGAAAATTACAGAATTTTACCTCAAAGAGATGATTCCACTGTCACAATATTTTGGTGGCTCCCTTCATAACCATAAATTATACCCTCTTCTCTCTAGTGCTGTTCTGGGCTCTCTGCGCTAAAGGCGGCAAAACGTTTACCACTTGATACTGCTGCCTGCAAAGCCATTTAATAAAGAGCAAAACTGAAAAATAAGATGCAAATGGAGAAAAACTCAAGGAGAAAAAAAAAACAGAAAAAATCAAAAGAAAGGAAGAGGGAAAGGTGAGAAGGGAAAAAAGGAACTCAAGAGACAGTATTGTGGAAATCCAAGTTAGTTTGCTTTTCAGAAAGATACCTGTGTGTTTATCAAAATGGAATAGAAAGAATGAGGTGTGACTATGGAGTAATGAAAGTTAACCCACAAGACAGACAGACACACAAATTAGTTTCATTACTTTATAGTCACACTTTTGTTAATTGCATTTCTGAATTGTTCATGTAATTTAATGTTTAGAATCTACTGGAATGGGGAGACCCCTCTGTTACTGTTACATCTCTCTTGAACACCAAGATCTATTAGCATATTCCAAATTTCTCCTACAATCACTCTTGGATAGAATGTAAGCTCCTCAAGGGCATATCACAGTTTTTCTCTGTATTCCCAGCACTTAACATAATGCTTGGCATAAAAGAGAAACTTAATAAATTTTTCTAGATTGGTTGATCAGAGGATGATCAATCAAGCCCAGGGTGTCTAGAAGGGGGTGGGGGTGGGAGTAGGATGTCCAATAATGGAGGTTTTCATAGAGAAAGATAAATAATAAGGGATTGGGCTTCTGTAATGATAAGAGGTTTGTACTCTCTACTCTTGTTCATAAAAGTAGGCCAGTCAAGGGCCTAGAAAAAACCAACCCTAAAACCATGAGACCATAAGGAAAAGGCTTCACATTTCCATTTAAAAATCTAAGTATATGGATAATCTGGAAGACAAATGCATACACAGCTCATGAAATTCTGCTGAGAGTTTGTGATGTCTGGCTTCAGTTTTGTCTGAACCACACGGGTGTGGTTCTTGTGGGTTCCTCTAGTTCTATTCACCCAAGTTAATTCAAAGAAGCAATATGGCAGATTCAAAAGCTAAAGATGATCCCATTGAAACAAATTTGTTAGTACTATCTTGTGAATATATGAACTACATGGATTGTCATTTGGTGCAATGTATTAGTTAGACAGTTAGAAGCCCTGACTTTTCTATGGCATTCCCAGTCCCTCCATTACTCACCTTTGTTGTGGTTTCTAAAACAATTTCCTTGTGCAGAAGCTCAACCACCATTTTCACATGGCCTTCTTTAGAAGCCAGATGTAAACCATTCAACCCATTCTGAAAAGGATAGAACATAGTCAGATCAAGTGCTTCATGCTGCTGTCTATAGGAGCTGTAAGAAGGCCTGCTCCCAGGGATGAGAGGTTTGGAGGGCTAGAAGGAAAGAATATTAGTGGCTGTAGAGTTAAATGAGACATGGTCACAGACTAGGGTCATTCTACAATGGCTTTTAGCATCCATA
Organism: Vombatus ursinus; assembly: GCF_900497805.2. Taxonomy (NCBI): domain Eukaryota; kingdom Metazoa; phylum Chordata; class Mammalia; order Diprotodontia; family Vombatidae; genus Vombatus; species Vombatus ursinus. Next base: position 6,279,442 of record NW_020954556.1, on the reverse strand, counting down.
TTTTCTACTCTCATTTAGCAGTAAATTTAGGAATACAAGAGGTAGAAAAGAAAGACAGGGCTATGAATTCCACTGCTGTGAGGTATGAAGATCAAGAAGTGACCTTTGATCTTATATTTCACCATAGCTACAACTAGGGCAGTGCAACAAGGGCTTTGCCCCCGGACTCCAAAATTTAGAGGATATTGACAGAGCTTTCAATCCTGTACAGGACTGCAGCATAGAAACAACTGACTTTTGCACATAGCAAGAAGAATTCGTCAGAATAAAGGGGGACTACCAGTGTTCTGTGGGTGTCTCTCCTCCAAAGTCCAACTGATTTGTCTTTCAAAGTTGATGCAAGGTTATGTTTCCCACTGATTTGCTCCAGGCATTGACAATCCCTATTCTAGCTTTAGAACTGGCACTGAATAACCCACCTCACTGGAATGGCTGTGTTACAAATTCTGAGGACAGCAGCCTCAGACCAGGGGAAGACGGGACCAGGGAGCATCAGGGCCTGACTAAGCCTTTCTCAGAGACATAAATATTCTGTAAAACATGAATTCTGAAATCCAGGCAAGGGTGAACTAAATTTGAGTGCACAGCTGTAAGTGTACTAGGGTACTCATATGATCTCTGATTTTGTCCACATGGGCACTCCCTTTCTTGGTATAGCAAAGCCCCTATAGGCTTTTTTTTTTGTTTTTTGTTTTTTTGGCAATTGGGGTTAAGTGACTTGCCCAGGGTCACACAGCTAGTAAGTGTCAAGTGTTTGGTCTGAGGCCAGATTTGAACTCAGGTCCTCCTGACTTCAGGGCCAGTGTTCTATCCACTGCACCACCTAGCTGCCCCTATCCCTATAGGCTTTATAGATAAGGCTTTGTCTATGATTTAAAAATTCATCTTCCTATACTAGTCTGGTAATGGGTCTTTCCAAGTTTAGTTGGATTGGTCCTTGGATGACAGAAATGAAGTCTGAGTGGCTTTTACACAGAAAGGATGTGGTTAGAATAGAATTGAATGCGGTTAGGAAAGTCTAGAGCAAAGAGCCCTGATAAAGTAGGGACAGCTATGGTTTTTATTGGAAAGGCTCCAGGACTTAGGATGCAGAAGCCCTGGATCTAAGTTTTAAATCTGCCATTTGGCATGGAACTATGGACAAGTTGCTCTGCTCTCTGAGTCTCAGTTTCCTTATCTATAAAATGGGAATAGCAATACTAGTATTACCCCCTTCACAGGACTTTCTTCAGAGAAGAGCTTTCCTTGAGCTTAAAGGTCTATAGAAATGGGGTCTATTTTTGAGAGGTATCTTGGGAAGCTTTATCTACTTCACAATTGTATCTATGATCATCCTAGCTTCCCCAAAGAACATATTATAACTGCATTCTGAGGTGGCATGGCTGGAAAGACAATGGGAGATTTACCTGCTATCTCTGAAGGGGGGGCTGGGGTTAGGGTTGCACAGAGGCACCCCAAGATCGCGGGGAAAAAGCCCAAATCACGGCGCGAATCTGCCTGAATGAATTAAACTCAGATCTTCTTCCAGCCAGAGAAAAAGTTTATTAAAGATATAGCATATAGGCCAGACTCCAAAGGAACCCAAACATCAGTGATCTAAATGGGGTTTAAGGTGGTTAGGTGATGCTCGCAAGGACAAGCAGCGTGAGGCAGTCTAGAAAGCTCAGCGTCTGAGTGGGGGCTGGCGTGGATAGGCCACGTGACGCCTGTTAGGATGAGCAGGCATGAGGGGTCTCAGCTTCTAGGCTTGAAAACAGCTCAGCATCAGAATGGGGGAAAGGTAAGCCTTAAGTACAGACTGAGGGAGGGGCCGTGCAGTTTGGTGAGACGAGAGGAGGGGTCTAAGGAGTGGCCAAGCATTTTGGGGTGAGGGGAGGAGGGGTCTAGGGAGATCTGGATGGGGGTGGCCAGCAAGCTGGGGCGGAACACTTGCGCCTAGCTAGGATTAAGGGTGGGAATGGCCTGGAAGGCAAAACAATGGAAAGCCAGTTGATGGGGGAGGTGGACCGTTTGGAAAAGGGTCCAGGTGAGAATCTCCGTTTGGAATGTCTGAGTGATTTGAACAGACAATGAGAATAGATAATGAAGGGAGCTGGAAGGGGAAGTTTGCTTTCAAAGGGAAATAAGGCAGTTTCTAAAACGTTAAGGGTTTCCTGGGACCGGTAAACAAAACTGAAGCCAGCTTCTTTTTGTCAAAGAGAGATAAGTGAGTCTACAAGGAATCTAAAAGTTTTAAGGTTTTTCTGGGAATTGTAGGTAAACCTCTTCATTTCTATGCAAAAAAAGTCTCCCAAATCCCTCTTAATTCCAGGGTCTTTGCTCTGTTGATTCTCTCCAATTTATTTTGTATAGCTCTTTTTGGTATAGAGCTTTTTATATGTTGTCTCCCCCAATTAGAATGTCAGCTCCTTGAGGGTGTGGACCACTTTCTGCCTTTCTTTGTATCCCCAGCACTTAGTACAGTGCCTGGCATACAATAGGTGCTTAGATAAATGCTTATTGATTAACTGATATTTTAATATCTGAAATTCTGAATGTCATTCCTTTATCTGAAGATAAAAATTAAAATGTAGAACTCCCTTAGAGGTATTGCACACTAAATTTTGTAAATCATTTATACTTCAGTGCGAATGAATTTATCAGCTTACAGCTAATTTAGAGCAGATGAGAGGGGAGAAGATGGAAAGAACATAAGGGTACTGAGATAAAAGAAAGGATTTGGGGAGAAGAGTTGAAAGTGAATGGGATATAACCTCTGTGAAGACTTCTCAGGGTGGTGATGAAAAGACTGTCTCGAAACTAGAGACAGGCTCCGAGAAAACGAACAGGCCCTAAATTTAATTCGGCCCTAAACCCTCTCCTGATTGCCACTGCCACGTCCGCACTAGGTATACTAAATAAGGACATGTATGTTTGAATTGGCTATACCCTGTTTCCTTGTTCTTTGGGAATGGGAAAGATTTTGCACCTAGAATGTAAGCCCACCTCCCAGCCAATGGGAGTAAGGGACAGTTGCGGAGTGGGAGTTTCTTATTTGCGTTAAGATATATAAACTTGCTTTGTCCTTTGTGCCTAGCCTCTCTCCTGCTGGTAGTGTACTGGAGGAGTAGACGCCCCTTCTCGCGAGATTGTAATAAAGAGTAATTTTTGCTTCTTTGAGAAGTCTCTGAGTTTAATTGTGTTAGAGTCACTGTACCACACAGCTTGTTCTTCAGAAGTCATCAAGTCCAGCCCATGCCCTATTAGGAATCCTCTTGGCAACACTCCTGATAAGAAGCTATCTAGCTTTTGCTTAAATATGTCCAGTGATAGAGAACTTGCTGTCTTCTGAGGCAGCCTCTTCCACTACTGGATGGTTCCAATTGTTAAGATTTTCCTCACATTGAACTGAAATGTGTCTCTGCAGTGCCGAACCCCATTGCTCCTCTGGGACCAAAAAAAAAGACCAAATCTAATCCTTCTTCTGCAAAATAGCCCTTCATATACTTGAAGTCAGGGGTCATGTCCCCCTGAGTCTTCTCTTCTCTAGATTAAATAGCCCCATTTCTTTCATTGTTTCTATGACCCACCATCCAAGGCATGTGATCTGTTCAGCTACTTCCTTTATACTATCATCATTACATAGCCCAGTGCTACCACCCCCAATCGCTATCTTCTCCTGCCCTTTGGAACTCCATTTACTTGTTAACAAATTATCTTTTATTCTTGATTTCTTATTATAACACTCCCTACATTTACTGAAACATGACTTTCCCCTGAGAGCTGTGTGTCTCTGGTAACCCTCTAATGCTGCTCATGTTCTTACTTTCCCTGACTCTCAGGACAGGGAGTCAGCATACTCTTTCCCACTCCTACCAATTCTAAACCCTTGCTTTGTCACTATCATTCAACCATATCAACCTACATTTATGCTGTCCAACTGTACCACCTTCTCTATACTTCTCACCATCATCTAGCAGCCTCTTGGTTAATTTCCCACCTTCTTCCATGATTCCAGCACCTGGCCAGAATCCTCCTCTCTATATTTTCCTTTGTTATCATCCTTGAAGACCTCAAAATTGATACTGATGAGACATATCTTTATAACACCCTTCTGCACATTTTTTTTTAACTTAAATGACTTTGATTTCCACTGTCTTTAGTCACTCAGTAAGATGTGACCACACAGACCTCTCTATCACTAGAAACTTGCTCCACTCTCAAGGTTCTGCTCTCTAAAATTCTCCTTCTGGCTATATTTTCTTGCCCTTAAGTCCCCCCTAGAAGTATTGTTAAATCTTTTTTTTTGTATTTATTTAGTTAGTTAGTTAGTTTTCAACGTTCACTTTTATAAGATTCTGAGTTTCAAATTTTTTTCTCCCTCTCTTCTTCCCCTACCCCCTCCCTCCCTCCCTTACCCCCTTCCCAAAATGGCAAGCAATCTAATGTAGACTACACATGTAAAATCATATTAAAAATAATTCCACATGTTGTGAAAGAAGAATCAGAATAAAAGGGAAGAACGAGAGAGAAAAAACAAAAAAAAGGTAAAAAATAGTATGTTTTGATCTGCATTCAGACTCCATAGTTCTTTTTCTGGATGTGGGTAACATTTTCCATCGTGAGTCTTTTGGAATTGTCTTAGATCATTGTATTACTGAGAAGAGCCAAGTCTAACAAAGTCAGTCATCGCACAATGTTGCTGTTACTGTGTACAATGTTCTCCTGGTTCTGCTCACTCCACTCAGCATCAGTTCATGTAAGTCTTTCCAGGTTTTTCTGAAGACTGCCTGCTCATCACTTCTTATTGCACAATAGTATTCCATTACATTCATACACCACAACTTGTTCAGTCATTCCCCAATTGATAGACATCCCCTCAATTTCCAATTCTTTGCCACCTACAAAAAGAGCTGCTATAAATATTTTTGTACATATGAGTCCTTTTTAATTTTTTATGATCTCTTTGGGTTATAGACCTAGTAGTGGTATTTTTGGATCAAAGAGTTTGCCCAAAGATATTGTTATATCTTGAGGACTTAGCCCAGTGTCTTACAAAGGTATAGCACCAGACCTGTGGTTTCATTGGTATATTTCACTGGAAGAAGAAATACTTCTATTGATACAGATGGGCACCTTCTTGGCAACTTAGAATCTTAGAGAGTTGCCTAGGGCACCAAGAGAATAAGTGATTTGTCCAGGGTCACATAGATAGTATGTGTCAGAGGTGAGATTATAAACCAGGTCTTCCAGATTCTAAGACAGTCTCTCAACATTATACTATCCTGCCTTTCAGCCTTGCATATGGCAGATGATTAATATATATTTGTTGAAATGAAATGAAAATACTTTCAAGTTTCTTCGCTATCCTAGTTGCCCTAAGCTGCAGATACTCTACCTCATCATTGAACTAGAACGAAGCACCTAGAACTGAGCATCATGTTTCAGATGTGATCAAGGCAGATGAACATGGGAACATCATCACCTTATGTGCCCTGAATACCATATTTCTATTAACAAAGTCCAAGAGCACAGGAGAGTTCTTAAAAAATTAAAGCTTTGACTGTTTCAACATTTTTCTTGGGGTCACTTTAGTATAATAATAGCTGACATTTATACAGTGCTTACCATGTCCCAGGTACTGTGCTAAGCCCTTTACAAACATTATTTCATTTGATCCTCAGAACAGTCCTGGGAGAAAGGTGCTATTATTATCCCCATTTTACATATGAGGAAACTGAGGAAGGCAGAAGTTAAATGGCTTGCCCAGGGTTGCACAGCTAATAAAATGTCTGAGGCCAAATTTGAACTCAGGTCTTCCTGAACTCCAGGCCCAGTGCTCTAGCCACAATGCCACTTAGCTGCCCCATCAGTGTAAGCATCAGATGACCTCCTTACTCTTAACAATCTGATTTTTGAGCCAGTTAACATACGACATTTCTACATCACTTGCCCCTTAAACTCAGTGGGTCTGACCTCTCTACAGATGTGGTGACATGCAAAGAGCCCTAGACTTGAAGCTGGAAGACCTATGTTCGAGTCCTAATTTTTACCCTCAATCACTTAGGTAAGCAACTTGTCCTCTCTGGGCCTCAGTCTCCTCATTCAGAAAATAAAAGCGTTAAATTAGAATGATCTCTAAGGTCCCTTCTGGCTCGAGCATCTTGTGGTTCTATGCTTCTGGAATTCTGCAGCCAATGTTCCAACAGGGATGCTTCTGCAGTCAGCTGGGCCCTAGAGGGAAATGCTTCTGCAGCTGTTGCAGTCTGCATTGAGCAGGACAGCCCCTGCGACCTCAGTGAATTGTGACTGGTCGACTGTTGCTTTTTTTCTTAAACCCTCCCCAGGGCCACTGAGCTGGGCATTCACTATACACCATACTCCACACCAAAGCTGGAGATCAGTCTGAGATTGAAGAACAGTCCCAGATACTTCCCATGACTGCTCCTGTTTTGGCAGGAGAAACTTATGTTTATCTTTGTCAGAAAACCTGGATTCATTTTCTGGCTATAGCACATTATGGAAGAGATGTCGAGATGGTTCAGTCCTGTCCCTTCATTTCATAGGTAGGACACTTAAGCTCACAGTAGTATAACAGGGACCAGAACCCAGGTTTCTGTAGTCACAGAATAGTGCTCTTTAACCAAATGAAATCTGCTTGCTGGGATACTACCAAGTTCATCATAGCTGATTTTCAAATCCTCTAATAAAATTCCTACACTTAAGAAATCCCCTTTAGTATAGTTAACAAATATATGCTCAGAGAGACCCTGGGATAATAACATAATTCATAGCTAAAACTAGGGTTGGGAGACAGAGTCTTTGTACCAAAATGTCAAAATTTAGAAGGCTTGGAAAGTTACCATAATTCACTCTAGCAGCATAGAAGCCACTATTGTAATGAATACCCCCTTTTGCTCAACTGACTTTATCTAGGTCTCTTTTTATATTATTTTCACATCATGAATAATATAGTTGATGCAAGGGTACCATTCATGTTGCTTGCCCAAGGCTTATTTCTTGTTGCCTGCTTTGGGTGCCAATATTGCTGGCCTTGGTCCTAACAATTCAAATCTCTATTAAACTTTAAAGTTTACCAAAGACTTTCCACCTACAACAGTCTGTGAGGTGGACAGTTGTGAGCATTATTGTGCCCATTTTACAGATGAGGCAACAGAGACATGAAACAACTTGTCTATATCCACATAGCAAGTAAATATCAAAGCTAGGACTCAACTCCAAATCTCCTGACTCTGAGGCCATTGCTGTTTCCACTAAACCCCACTGCCTCTCCACTACAGTGCAGGAACAAAAGAGTCTAGAGAGCATTTATGTAAATAGGCACTCGTAATGCATCACAGGTTTATTCACTCCGTTGCTTTCTTAGTTCCCTAGAGAGCTTAATGCACCAACATTTATTAATACTAATTGGAGGGTAAGCAGTGGTATCCGTTTAAATCTGGTCCCCAAACCAAACTTTCAGGATCCTTCTCTCTCAGTTTCATCCTTTGTTAATTACAAAACAAAGAGATCTGCATTGGAAATAAAGGATAGCCACCTTTTCTAAATAAGATCCCACATAGCAATGCAGATGAGCAGTTGCTTTTGTCTCAGTAATAGTCTCGCCTGGATGGTAATAGCCTTCTAATAGATTTTCCCAGTCATTAGTCTCACTCTCTGCACTCACAGCTCTTTACACAGTTGCCCAAGGAATCTGTGATTTTAAGCTTGTCGGTGTTTATTCTACTGAGACGGATCATGAACTCTCTCTGACTTAGTAAATGGGTCTCCATGAATCATCGTCTTCTCCTCCCACCTCCTCAAAAACAAAAACACTGGTGCTGAGCCTCCTCAAACTTAGCCAGGCTTGACCGCCAATTATAGACACCCAGGGTCATTGCCGTGCAGTACTTGGAGACTTTTCAGTTTGGTAGAGCCTGCCAGAGGGTATACTTCCCTGGCATACACTCTGAGAACCTGGAGCAATGAGGCATCATCCACTTTAGTGGAGGCCCCATGGCCTACCCTTGAAAATACAACATGCTTGGCATTATTGGTTTGGCATTCAAGGCCTTCCAACAATTTCAATCACTCACACAGCCTCCTTTGCATTTCCTTATCTCTGTACAAATGATACTCTAGCTCTCTAAACTTCCCTCGGGGGATTGTCAGTTCCTTGAGAGATGGTTTCATTTTTGTCTTTTGTCTTTCCAGCATTAATGGTACTTAACTGCCTGCTGGATTGAACAATTAAACAACCTTTGAAGGGAAGTTAGGTGGCTTTGGGTAAGAGCTGCTCACTAAATTTGCTTCCCCTTGGAGCATCTTTGGAGTCTAACTTTCTAGACTTATTTAACAGTACTCTCTATGATTCTGTCTATGCTCCATCCAAAGACCACGAGCTCTTTTCCAGTGTCGTCCCACCCTCACTCACCTCAGTGCTTTTGTGTACATTGTCCCTCATGCTTGGGATGGACAAATCTCTACCATCCCATTTCTACCTCTTTATAAACCTCACTTCTTTTAAGGCTCAGGTCAGGTGATACCTCCCCTGTGAAGGGAATATGCATTTATATAGTGCTTACTACATGCCAGACCTTGTGTTAAGTACTTTACAAATATTACTTTGCAAGTTAACTATTTCATTTGATCTTCACAACAATCCTGCAAAGTAGGTACTATTAGCACCCCCATTTTAGAGTCAAGGAAACAGAGGTTAAGTGACTTGCTCAGGATCACACATCATCTTACGATGCCTTCCTCTGTCCCCTAGCTAGAAGTGATCCCTCCTTCATTCCCACGTCTTATCTAGAGCCATAACTAGCAATTCTGGCTCCCGGGGCAGGAAACACAAAAGGCTCTCTTAAATTATATTTTTAAGACAAACCTAATGTGGAGGGTATAGAGACCTTAAACCTCAAGATTAAAATCCCCTCAGAGAAGAGACCTCAGGATATCATCCTGCTGCTGCGGAGGGAGCAGGGCATTTCTGGCCAGGGAGCAGTTGATCTGATGTGTTTATGGGTGTCAGGGAGGAAGTTACTATCTGGTACTTTCCTATTTTAACTAAGTATTCTTGCTACTTAGGTGCTAAATTCAGTTATTTCCACCTGCTGAAGGAGTGCACATGCTGCCAGAGCCCTCTGCATTTTGGCACCCCAGAGAAAAACCCTGATCCGCCTCACCTTAGTTATGGTTTAGAAACCATAACTAAATCATCACCCATAACCCATAATTATCAAACCAGGATTTCGTTATCACCCATAAACTTAGTTATGGTTTGGTTTTCACCCTTCTCTTTCTGGCTTCTATCATATTCTAATTTGTATTATGGACTCTTTGAGAGCAGGATCTATGTTTTATTTCATTGTTGTATCCCCAGTGCATAGTAGTTTGCACACAGTAGGTATTTAATAAGTATCTGTCATGTTGATCAGCAAGCAACCTGTTTACTAGACCGTAGAGATTTAGACAAAATTATAGTGCCATCACAAAGTGGTGAAATAGTGGGTTGGAAGATTTTTCTCCTCCACTGGATTTGTAAAATTTCCTAAAGAACAACAATCAGTCTTAATGCATATGCAAGAAAGTCAGCCTAAGGGGGACAGTCCATCATCTAAGAATATGCTAAATGTAAATATCATAGTTATTCCTGCAATTTCCCTCTTTTTAAGCAGACAGCTTCCTACTAAAACAAGGAGGAATTAGAAGGGTAAATCTCTCTGTAATATTTGTGGACATGACTGTGAAACACACATGTGGGCAGGCATGGACTTCAATTTCTCCTTGGCAGATCCTCTGAAGACTTGGTCAGAGCAGGTGAAGTAGGGCTGTGGTTTAGATTCCTTCTTTTTCCTTTCAGCAAGTAGAGACTAAAAAGCTCTGACCAAACCTGCTGAGTAACTCCTCTTGCTGCTGACACTCAGACAGCCTGCCAGGGAACTGGGTAGAGAAAAATAAATCATCTATTTCTTTCTCAAAATAACTAACAAGGTGGAGAAAATTGGTGAGAGGGAGAGAGAGGAGTGAATACTGTGGCTAAATTAGAAGTCCAAAATGAAGAGCTAACTACTCCTGGTGATCACTTTCAAATATTACTCTATGTCTCTCTTTAGAGAAGATATCAGCTTACCTAATTCATTTTCTTTTTTTCTTTTTTGTGTGTTTTTGACTAGGCAATGGGGTTAAGTGACTTGCCCAGGTCACACAGCTAGTAAGTGTTATGTGTCTGAGGGTGGATTTGAGCTCAGGTTCTCCTGACTCCAGGGCTGGTGCTCTATCCACTGACACCTAACTGCCCCTTACCTAACTCATTTTCAAACAGACTTCCTAAAGGGAATTTCCTGAGGCCACTTGACCCCATATGACCTGATGCCACATAGCACTAGAAATAGACAAAAAATAGAAATAGTCAAAAAAACTTCCAGAAACTCCTATTGAAAAAATATTCATTTATTCTTTGTCTCAGTTTCCTCTTCTGTAAAATGAGGATACTAATAGCACCTACCTTCCAGGATTACCATAAGGATCAAATGTAAATAAAGCATTTTGCAAATAGAGTACTAATGCTAACTATTATCATCAGCTCCATTTGTATTTCTTGGAATTCATAAATGCTTGTTGGATGAGAAAAAAAAAGAAAGAAAAGAAAAGAAAAAGAAAAGAAAAATATTTCTGCCATTTGCTTTTGCACTTTTTTTTCAGGTAAAACATCAGTTCTGAGAAGCAATCTGTCTGCTGGAGGGTGGGGAGAATAGCCCAGCCAGGCTATGTTTCCTTTAACATTTTGCAAGGTGGAAGGAACAATAAACTTCATTCAGTCTGAATGATTTAATTTGGAGTATTTTCCTGTACCAACTGTGAGAAATACCATTGGCAAAATATGCCATTTCAGACATTTGTTCTCAGTAAATTATTCCTCTGTTTAGTTCCTCTGATCGCCCCCAATTCCATTAGTCAATTTCCAAATGTACAAATATGATAGATATGATGGAGGAAATTAACTCTGGTCTCGTTAAACAGAAAGTAGCTCTTTTCAACAGACAGGAATCACGAACCTGAATTCCTCAGAAGATAGAAAAGTCTTTGAAATGCCAAACTATAGCCAGAGCCAACACTGACTGTTTTAGAATTATATACAACCTCGCAATCATTCTGCTCATGGCCTTCTGGATTTTCAGTCAAAAGGAACAGGTGATCTCAAGAGGTATCAATACATGACCCTGGCCCAAAAGTCTCTCTTAAAATATCTTTCATTAGTCAATGCTAGAGAAACTATGGAAAGACAGAAGCAAGAATTGTTTTGTTGGTAGAGCTGTGAATTGGGCTAACCATTCTGGAAAACAATTTGGAACTACATGACAAAGATCACTAAACTAATTATACCTTTTGATGTGATGATCCCATTCCTGAGCATGGACCTCAAAGAGGTCAACAACAGAAAGAAATATTCTATACAGAGCAAAATATTCATAGTAAGTGCTTTGTAAGAAAATAGTTGCCTATCAATTGGGTAATGACTGATCAAACTGTGGGTATATGAATGGAATATCATCAAACTGTAAAAACTGACAAATTTGAGGAATTCAGAGAACATGAGACAATTTATATGAAATTATCTTAGAAGAAGAGAAAACAATATACATAGCAACTACAATAATATCAGTCCTGGGGGCAGCCAGGTGGTGCAGTGGATAGAGCACCAGCCCTGTAGTCAGGAGGACTTGAGTTCAAATCTGGCCTCAGACACTTCCTAGCTGTGTGACCCTGGGCAAGTCATTTAACCCCAATTGCCTTAAAAATTATTAAAAAAAATCAATATAAGCATGATAAATATTTCAGAGATGATGATGATTATCAATATTAATAACAGCAACCTAAAATAATAAATAACAGTCTAAACCATGGGAAGAATAAGATTATGACAATGATAATATTATTATGCATTTGAATAATGATTTAAAAAGTGCTTCTGCGTATATTATTAAGTATTAAACTGGGAGTCAGGAGTTCTAGATTCTAGTCCATAGGAACATTACATGTGACTCTAGGCAATCCACTTCTCTTTCCTCTGCCTCACTTTCCTTTTTTGTAAAAAAGAAGAGACAGGACTAGATGATCTTGAGGGTCCTTTTGGAGGTGGAATTCTGTGATTCTATCTTATTTGCTCCTTACAACAGTGCTGTGAGTAGCCAATGCAGCTGCTGTCATCTTTTTTTCCTTCTTCCTTTTTCCTTTTTTCTTTTTTCTTTCTTCTTCTTTCCTTCCTTCCTTCCTTCCTTCCAAACTGAGCCCCTGAAAGTATCAGTGACAATAGCTAGATTGCTGATCATTGTCCAGGGCAATACCATAATGACGACAGCTGGGTCATTGGCCATGACACAGAACCTCAGGGGCTTTGGCCTATAGACAGCAAAGATAAACTAGACTGTAAGACCCTTCAGAGCAAGGACAGAGGCTGGGTTTTTTTGTTGTTATTTTTTGTTTGTTTGTTTGTTTGTTTTTTTGCCTATCTTTGTATTACCGGTGCTTAGCACTTAGCTTATCAAGTTGACTCAACTGCCCACACTGTTTTGGCAGGAGAGGTAGCTCCAAACACAGACCAGACAATAGAACCAACAAGGGGGACCTCAATCATGTTGTTTATCTCTGACATTAGGAGACCCCTAGTCAACTGAGGGGGTTTCTGTAGCATGGTATCTCAGGGAGTTTTGTGTATAGGATACTCTTGCAGGACTGAACATCCCAAGGAACTGTGCCCTTACAGCATCTGATCATGAGCCCTGCATTTATGAAACTATGTACTATGTGTGTGCTGCTACTTGCCTAAAGGTAGCTGTCCTATGCTCTGTACACCTAGGAGAATGCCTTTGCAGTACCTCGCTGATTTTTTTTTTTTATGTCAGTGAAAAGCTAGAGAGATTCTGGGCCTGGTCCTGGGATACCCGAATCATCAACTGTTTAGTGAATTTGGCTAGATCTTTCTTTAAACTCTTACCTAAGTTACAAGTTTCTGAAGTTCCCTCCTCAGACATCAGTAATGAGAGAAAATATTGATAATCGTCAGTAATGAGAGAAGACATTTGATAGCTATCAAACAGAGATTTAACTTGCCCAAAGACACACAACTAGTAAGTGGAAGACCTGGTATGCAAATCTAGGCCTACTAATTCCAGGTTCAGGGTTTATTTCATGATACTATTAAGACTCTCAGTTAAGTATCGACACACAAAGAAACTGCAAAACTCATTTTTTTTCCCTTTTGGTGCTTACTGAGAAAGGAACAATATTGGAAGCAATCAGTAATGCAATATTTTAGCAAGATATAAGTTTTATATATCTGTAGGATTGCAGCTCCAAAAGAGATCAAGGTATATATATGATCAAGAATTGAAAAGGAAAAAAGAAACAAACAAAAAAAAGACAAAGCTTCATTCCTAGCTTCATCCCTGACTCTAATATCTTTTCATATATCACTTGTTGTTCATCCTTCATTCTTGAAAAGGATCAGTGACATCATGAGGGTGATGTCTTGACTTGCAAGTGAATTCAGATTTAAGTAAGGCAGGGCTGCACAAGTCATCAGCCTCACTCTCTCCTCCAGAGTGATAGGTGTCCAGTGATAAGACATAGGTCAGGATGATTGGCAATGGCCCCCGATGTAGTGGGAGACCTTGGCCTTTTAAAGCTAAGGCCTTTCCCATATCTCAGTGTGTCTGAGGCAATACCTCTTCAATATATCACTTGTGGCTTTGAAGTAGAGAAGGTGAAAAGATGAAGAGAGAAGAAAAAGGAAGTAAGTAGAAGAAGGGGAAAGAAGGAAAAGAAAGATTAAAAAAAGTTAGAAGAAGAAAAAAGGAAAGAGGAATGGAAGGGAAAACCAAGGCGTGATAAAGGGCCTAGCAAGGGCCTCTTGCTAGAAGTCAGCAAGGGAGCAGACTTAAAGCCATCCAAAGAATTTCCCCATATTTTAAGCACTATGTTTCACCCAATTGGAAATTTATGTTGGGCAGTAAACGGACAGCTGGCCTTGGAGTTAAGAAGCCCTGGGTTCAAGACCCGCCTCTGACACAGGTTTGCCATGTGCCTGAGGGAAAATTCTTTAATCTCCCAGTGCTCTAGGCAACTGTCTATGACTATAAATTACAGATTAGTTGCTGATATTCATCCGTGGAGAGAGCTTCACCCAAAGGGGTTCCCTCTACTAATGAAATCAGAGGTCTGGACTTTAAGAAATAAAGGAAGCAACGAAGGGGAGGAGTTGGTGAAGGAGGTGAAAATGTTGACAAAGATGCTAACCATGGAGATCAGATGGCATGTTAAGGTCTCTGCGTAAGAATACAGGGCCTGTGGGATAGGTCCAAACGCACATAGCCCTCTTTATTATATACAGGACATGTAAGGTTGGACCTTTTCCATAGGTCTGATATTCCCCAGGATGGAAGCCCCAAAGTGCCATCTAACCATGATGAGAGAATCTAGGTCAGACCCTTAGAAAGCACAAGCCCAGCATCAATGTAAGAAACCTTTTCTAGAGGTCAGGCCTTTATTTTCCGTCAAGTCTCCCCAATCTTCAACCTCTTCCTACTTGGATATTTTATAATTCTACCAAGATTTGTTGTTGTTTAGTTGTTCCAGTCATGTCCAACTCTTTGTGACCCCCATTTGGGGACTTTTTTTTGGCAAAGATACTGGGGTGGTTTGCTATTTCCTTCTCCAGGAAACTGAGACAAACAAGGCTAAGTGACTTGCCCAGGGTCACATAGCTAGTATCTGAGGCCAGATTTGAACTCAGGAAGATGGGTCTTCCTGACTCTAGGGCCCAGTGCTCTATCCACTGCGTCACCTTGCTGCCCCTACAGAGATTACTCAGTGGGAAAAGTCTGCTGAAGATATATAATCTTGGAATCTAATGAATCAGAAACCAGACAAAGCTGTACTAACCACCTTAACACCAGTGGATACCTGTATTTTATCTCCTCAGGTGGGAAGAAACAAAATAAAATCAGAGGAAGAAGCAGAGAGCTAAACTCAAACTCCTTCAAACTTGAATGAAGCTGACACCAATGGAAAGAAGCAAGATTGGATCTTTGCATTTGCTCTACTTTCTTTTCCTGAAATCCAAATTTAGCTCTTTTACCAAGGCAGTTCACAAGATTGTGGTTTACTAGATAGTCAAGGAGAGGGAAAAAACCAGGCAAATCCTTTTCATTACCTTTTTTTAAAGACCACAAAAAAAAAAACCCAAACACATTTTCAGAGCTGTGACAAACTGAATCAACCTCATATCATCTTGTCTTTATTTCCTAATCTCATGAAACTAGCAACAGCTTCCAAGCTTTGGGAAGCCAGTGCGGCTCAGCAGCAAATCAATTGCAAGGGTTTGCAGACCCCTTGGGAGCCTGGCTTGAGGGGGAGAAGTGGCAGCTCGAGTTAATGAATGGAAGGGGCTCGCTAAGAATATTTTCAGGGGACCAGAAAGAGCCTGGCATCAATCAAACAAGCAAGCATTTATTAGGCATCTACTATGTCATTGTGCTAGGCACGCTGCTGATACAAAGAAGGAAAGTGAAAGGGTCTCCACCTGCCCTCAAGGAGTTTACAATCCAGCCAGGGGAGAGAGCAGGTAGATATATAAGTAGATACAAAACAGGCACAAGATGATTTGCGGGGAAAGGTGCTAGCAACTGGGGGATAGGTGGATAGGCAGGTAGGTAGATAGATAGAGGATAGGTAGATTGGTAGGTAGCTAAGTAGAACAGTTATTAAGTGCTTACCATGTGCCAGGCCTGTGTTAAGTGTTGGAGATACAAATATAAGTGAGAAAGATAGTCCCTACCCTCAGGGAGTAAAGTGTAGTGAGTCTAACAAGGCAAGGTGGGTCTGGGTGGCTAAGATTTTCTAGTAAATCAGGACCGTTTTGGTAACATGCAGACATGATGGAGCTTCAGAAAGTCATAAAGTAGGGTATAATAGAAGAAGTATTGGGATTGGGATTCAGGAGACTTGGTTGTATGAGAAGTAAGGTTACTGGAAAGAGAGTCGACATTATAGGAGACACTGCCCAGCCCTGGGGATGCCACGTCTCTGATGACTGAGCAGAAGTTCACAGTTTAATCTCCTGTGTATAAGAACAACATCTTTTGGAGCTTTGAAAAGGTTGTGTTGTGTGCTGATGCCATCCATGCCAGAAAGGCAGTGAGTGGAGCAGGTGCTTTGGAACCATCGACATCAAAAGGGACACTCAAGCAGGCCGGGGGAAGATTTCCAAGGAGGCTTGGGTCCCATCTCTGAGAAGATGCATAGCATTCCCAATCTATACCCAATTTACCTTCTGAGATAGTTAGGCTCTTTGGCACCAGAATGCTCGTATCTATTCTGGTCTTGTCAATGATAGTGTTTCTTTTAAACCTTAAGAGAGAACCTTTACGTGCAGGTTGTATCCTCCTAGAAGAATGTAAACTCCATGAAGGCAGGGACTTTTTCACTTACATTTTGGTATTCCCAGTACCTTGGTTAGTGCTTTGCATGAATTAAGTGCCTGATAAACATTTGTTGTACCAACTTATCTTTATTTTGTCTGAGAGACCTTGGTGTCTTCTGCTCACCTACATAAAGTTCTAGAGCAGAGATTCTTAACTTTTTTGGTTTTCATGGGCTTATTTGACAGTCTGGTGAAACCTATGGATCCCAGAATAATGCTTTTAAATTCTTAAGATAAAATACACAGGATTACAAAGGAAACCAATCATATTGAAATGTAGTTATTAAATTTTTTCTTGAAAGTTCACCAACCTCAGGCTAAGAACTTCTGTTTTGGAGGAAGTGGAGGAGAGGAGGAAAGACCTGGGTCTTTGCCTTTGTTCTGCCACTAATTTTCTATGTGGCCTTGGGGTAATCCCCTCCCCTCCCCTCCCCTCCCTGACCTCAACTTCCTTTTCCATAAAGTAAATAGGATTATTTCTAAGGTCTCTTCCAGCTCTGAAGTTCTTTGTTCTAAGGTTCATTACAGTCTGAACAATCTGGATTCAAAGGTCCCTTCCAGGGCTGACATTGTATTTTCTAATGTTTTTTCTAGTGCTGACATTCCATATTATAAGGCCCCTTCCAGAACTGATATTCTATGTTCGAAGGTCCCTTTTAGTGTTATACTTCTAATCGAAACAGAGCTCTTAGAAAATAGTTGACATTAGCCAAAGAACCCATGATCAAACATAAACCTTCATATATATATTCATAATTTGGAGATACGCAAATTAGATTTAAAGGTCAGGGTACTGAAGAGGCAATGAATCCCAAAGCAAGCTCTATCCCACATAAATACTGTATCTCTTACTCCTTTCGGCTCTCTTGTTCTCTCTCCTCTGTCTCTGCTGTCTCTGTTTGTCTGTGTCTCTGTCTCTCTCTCTCACAAACACACACATACATATATGCTCAGCACATATATTTTGTGTTTCTCAGATGCTGAGGTAACTTTCATATTCAAGTTTACAGCAATTAAACCATGAAGAAGAACATATTCTGCTAGAGACTACTATCCTAGGTATAAATTTCAATTCATATTCATACATTCATTCATTCATTCCTCATTCTATTAAGTGCCTACTGGGGGCATACAAAACTTTGATAAGACACAGCTCCTACTCTCATGGAGCTTATAATCCAGCAAGGAAATCTGAAAAGTAAAAATATGTAGCAGTATGCAACAAATATACAATAATCATAGAGCAGGCAGGAGCATAATGAGTACATATTTACAAAATATTATGTGAGGCTGGAAGATGAAAAGATCATTGCCCACTGTGGGGCTCAGGAAAGGTTTCCTAGACAGGTGGCATTTGACTCAGGTCTTAAAGGCTTTCAAAAGGCAAAGAGCATTCTAAAGACAGTGAATGGCATTAGCAAAAGCTTGGAGGTAGGAAACTTCAGGGTATGTATAAGAGATAGTAAATGTCTGGTTTGTCTTTACATAACACTCATGGATAGGAGTGATGTAAGAAAAAGCTGGAAAGGTAAGAAGGTGCCAAGTTGTAGAGGACTTTGATGAATTGAATTCAGATCTTAAGGAACTTAATTCACTTTTCTAGGCCTCAAGCTCCTCATCTGTTGAATGAGGAAAATAAAAATATCAACTGTAAGCATGAAGGTTGTTCCATGGATTATATGAGATAATGTATCTGGAAGCACTTTGTAAGTTCATTCGCAAATGTAAACCATTGTTCTTTTATGTGGTGGGGTAATACATCTCACAAGAAACAGCTGAATGTTTGGGTAAAATAAATCAGGGAGGAATAACTCACACATTGGATGATAGAATTGAAGTCTTAAAGAATTTCAACATGTTAGAATTGTGGGCCAAATCAGATAAAAATGAAGTGTAGTGCATAGCAGAAAACAAAAGAAAACTTACAAGGAAGCAAAGAAAAGATGGACAGCTCGAAACCCAATGTGTAGCATTTATTATATTGGCTTTCTTGAAATGGAAATTTATTGTTGTCTATTCTGAATCCTCTCTCATGTTCTGCTGTGCATATGGCAATGCTTCTTTTCTTGTTTTGTATGTAAGTTTTACTATTTCAGTTTATAATGTTTCTTTTTTTTTCTTATTGTGTATTTAAGTTTAAAATAAATTTTAAAAAAGAAAAAAAATGAAGTATAGCAGGTATAATTGTAAAGTCCTTCAACTGGTTCCCCCAAAAAAACAAAAAACATTTGAACCGGTACAGGATAAGGAAGATGTGCCTAGACAAGAGCTCGTATTTTTCAGACAATCACAGAATTGGAAAGTTCAAAGGGGCCTCAGCGGCCATCCAGGCCATCCCATGAATGTTATCTCTGCTATATACCACGTCAGATAAGAGGTTATAGGATCATAGATCAGAGCAGGACCTCAGAGGCAATGAAATCCAACTCTCTCATTTTACAGATGAAGAACTTCTGCAGAATAGCAAGATGAAGGGAATGTGCAAAGGAGATTCCTGTTCAGGTGGAACTGGATTAGATGATCTCTGCTACCCTTTCCAACTTTGAGCTTCACTGCTCCCATGAATTAACCTACTTTTAAGAGCACAAATCAGAATAATCATGTCTACGGAATTATAATTAGCAAAATGAGTCTTAAACATTGTGTTTCCTGTTAAGATATAAAAAAGCGAAAGAATGTTTCCTATTCAAGAGAAACTGGAGCAAGAAGATCTCTGAAAGGCCAAGTTCCACCTTTTTCATTAATTTCTATTTTGAAAGGTTATGAATAAATGGGAATGAAGCATGTTAGAGGAGAGTGCAGGAATAAACATGGATGCAGATATTCAGCTACCAGTCTTAGGGGATGACTTTTACCTAAATCTCTCTAGCTTTATCAGCAGGGAAGGCTTGAATATCCTCTCCTCCCATCTCCCTCTGACACTGTGTAAGCACGGTTAGATGTAGTGATTTGAAATGAGAGAGAAAATGAGCAGGAACTCGTTAACCGCTTCAAGGAATTAATATTCCCTTTTTTTGGGGGGGGAGCATGGAGGAGGTCAAGTAAATCACTGAAATATAGACATAATACACTAGAAAGGACCCTGAATTTGGAGTCAGCGGATCTGGGTTCAAAAATTGAGTCTACCATTCACTCCCTCTATGGCTGTGGCCGAGTGCCTTAACCTATCATCTATAAAATTATGGAGTGGGGCTAGACTGTCTCCAAGGTCTCTTTGACTTCCACATGATTGTTACATTTTCAGTATGAGCCTTTACACTTCAGAAATGACATCACTATGAATCAACACTTGGTTTATTGTTTTATGGATTGTCCAGACTTAAGAAGGTGTCAACAATACAGATTCAATTTAAAAGCATGTGTGCATACATTTTTTTCCCTGGAGACCCCATGTTAAATATTTACCAGCACACCCCTGGATTGCTCTATAAACATTGTTTGAGGTCAGCAGAAGTACAGTAGAAGGCTCAGGGAATGAATTATCACCAGATTGGAGACCTGGCGATTGTAGACTAGCAACAACGACAACAATGATAATAATGTTAATATTAATAACTAGCTCTCCTATAGTCCTTTAAGATTTTCGAAATACTTTATAACTGTTATCTCATTTGAGTCTCACAGCATTCCTGAATTTAGCACTTCCCTAGTGGGATAAATGAAAATAGAAACAGCAAAGAAAAAGTCGTGTGTGTGTGTGTGTGTGTGTGCGTGTGTGTGTGTGTGTATGTATATGTACATACATACACATATATTCTATATATAATACACACACACATATATACACACACGCGCACACACACACACACACACACACATATATATATATATATACACACATATACATACATATATATTTCCCCCCAAAAAATCTTCTTGGGTAGAATAATGAGAAGGACCTGGGTTGTTTTTTTTTTAAAGAGCAAATATCCACTTTTTCTGCTTCCGTTTTTAGTCTCAGTCTCCTATTAATCACCTAAAGGAACAAAATGATGATGGCAAAGGATAAAAGCCCTTCACTAAAAATAAGAAAATACTATAGCTCAGCTGCTACTTCCTACCCAAAGCCTTTACTGAGTCTCTCTAGAAATTACTCTCCCCTACCTTGAAATTACTTCATATAATAACAATATATGTACTTTGTATGTACTTACTGGTATACACAACGCATCTCCCAGTAGAATGTAAGCTTTCTAAAGGCAAGACTATTTCATTTTTATACCTTGCACATTTTTGAGGGAATTTCATTATTATGTGGAGCTCTGAATGAAAAAATTCCCTCTATTAATGCAAATCTGCAACTGTTCTTTTACAGAGAGGGTTGCCTGGGGCCCTAAGAGGTCTTGTAAATTATCCCAGGATCAAACAGACAGTACTCACAAATGGTGGAAACTGAACTCAGGTCTTCCAGACTCTGAGGTCAGCTGTGCAGTCACCGCACCAGGTAGGCCTCTGACCTTGCACATAGTAGATGCTTAATGAATATTTGTGAAATTGAATTAAATAGGCATACTGATTAATGTGGTGTGTAGGAAAGCACACTGGATTTGGATTCTGAAGATGAGGGTTCAAATCCTTCTGCTAACACTTACTTAAGGTCTGTGTGACTTTAAGCCAGTCACTTCACTCTCTGAGCCTCAGTTTTTTCATCTGTAAAATGAGGGAGCTTAGACTAGGTGGCCTTTAAGATTCCCGTCTTCTGTAAAGCTATGATCGTCTCCAGAGTAAGGAGATGTGTGACTTCCAGTAAATCACTTCCTCCCTCTGAGGCAGAGGTGGGGAACCTGGGGCCTGGAGGCTACATATGGCCTTCTAGGTCTTTGGGTGTGGCTTTTTGACTGAGTCCAAGTTTTACAGAATAAATCCTTTTTTTTTTTTTGCTAGGCAGTTGGTATAAAGTGACTTGCTCAGGGTCACACAGCTAGTGAGTATCATGTGTCTGAGGCCGTATTTGAACTCAGGTCCTCCTGACTCCAGGGCTGGAGCTCTATCCAAACAAATCTTTTTATTAAGGGGATTTGTTCTGTGAAGTTTGGACCTCTCTTGAGACACAGATTCCTTAAGCGCAAAGTGGTGCACAACCCACCTCCCAAGACTGTTGGACCAATTAAATGAAGTAAAGTGTGTGGAGATGCTTTGTGACTGCTATGTCCTGTATTAGTAGCTCACGATACATTAAAGAGAGACATTGAGGCAAGAACTTTATTCTTGTCTCCTGACACCTTTCTTCTGATACCTAAAGTCATAAGGCTAACTCAATAAACAAAAGTAACTTCTCTGGGCCTCAGTTTCCTTATGTGTAAAATGGGGGAATAGGATCACAGATCCAGAGCTGAAGGAGTCCTCAGGCCATAGAGCATAGTAGATAACGTGCTGGACCCGGAATCAGGAAGACCTGAGTTTGTATCTCACCTCAGACCCAGCCCAGCTGCGGGACTTCACAGTTTCCTCGTTGATGGAACGAGAGTCCCTAACACAAGGAAGTCAGACTTAACGACCTCTACAATTCTTTCCATCTCTAAATCTGATTCTTATCCAACCTTATCTTTTCACAGGTGAGGAAACTAAGGGAAAGTTAAGTGACTTGACTAAGTTCATACAGGTAGTCAACATCAGGTAGTCTGGTATGAATTTAATCCAGGTTCTTTGTCCTTAATGCCAGTGCCACTCTTTCTACTCCACCATCTACAAACAGGATTTCTAATGTTTTTTTTTTTTTTCTGGGCCTAAGATCCTATGACTTGGAAAAGTAACAAACATTACCCAACAAACTCATGCCAGCAACCCTAACATCTTTCTATCTGATAAATGTCCAATTCTGGGAAACTCACTGTTATAGCCCTCCCATTTAGTAGAAACATTACAAAAATCAACATGTTAAATATAAACAAATGTGTGGCTTTGACAGGGCTGAGCAATGGGGGGTGGCCTCTTTCCATTAAAATCGTACTCATCAGAGTGGGATCTTAAAGGCCTGTCAACTTAATATGAGCTGGAGGGCCCTTTGAATTACAGGCCTGGCTATGGACCACATATATGTCTGTGCTGAGTCAAATTCAGGGAGGCTTATCACCAGGACACTGGCCACCAGGGGAGGAAGCTTTTTGTTCTCAGCATCTCATGTAGACTACCTGCTAAGACAATGAAGTGTTGCTATCTGCATGGGAGGAAAGATAGAAGGAAGGAAGAAAAAAAGGAAGGAAGGAAGGAAAGATAGAAGGAAGGATGGAAAGAAGGAAGGGAGGAAGGAAGAAAAGAAGGAAGGAAGGAAAAAAGGAAGGAAAAATGGAAGGAACGAAGGAAAAAAGTATTTAAGTACCTACTACTATGTGTCAGGCACAGTGTTAAGTGATTTCCATATTTCCATGCTCATTTAATACTCACAACAACCCTGGGAAGTAGGGGCTACTATGAACCTCATTTTACAGTTAAGGAAACTAAGACAGAGGTTAAGTGACTTGCCCAGTGTCACACAGCTAGTGTCTGAGGCTTGATTTGAACTCAAGTCTTTCTGATTCTAGGGCTAGTGGTCCATCCATTGCACACCCAGCCGCCTCTGATGGAAATGGGTAGAGGAGTGCCCAGGCTTATGAAATCATGGCTCTTTTGAATGACTGAAGTAAGGCTGCTTCTCACACACTAATTGGATGTCATAAAACTTGAGGTTCTAATGTCCTCTGGAAATAGTTCAGAAAATTAAACTTCTAGATTTGCAGACACCAGGAGATTCTTCTCTCTCTCGCGTGCCACCTGGAAACTCTGCAGGCCTCAATTTTCTTCACTATAAAATGAGGTGGATAGACTACATGACCTGAAGACCCCTTCCCTATCTCACTCTCTGTTCCCGTGCTCCCTGCTTCATGCCGTTGTCACTATCACAGCCTTGGCCAGTGGAATCCATTTTGTCACAATGAGTTAACATTAGAAACTGTGACAAGGCTCATCAGCTTCATTGTCATGTACTTAAAATAATTTGCAAATCTTTCCAGTGTTTTGAAAACATTCATTAATTCAATTCAATATTTATTAAGCACCTGCTACGGTAGGAGAGGAGTATCTGGTTCACCAGAAAGAATGATGAGTTTTAGAGTCAGGGGACCTGATTCAGCCTCTTCCTGCCTGTGTCACCTTAGATAAGTCACTGTACCTCTCTCTCACCTGTGGGCCTCAGTCTCTTCCTCTGTAAAATGACAGGGTTAGAGCAGACGGCCTCTAAAGTCCCCTTTTGCACTAAGACCATGATCCCATGATCTTCTACGCAAAGTACTGTGCTGGACTTAGGAAACAAAGACAAATACCACAGTCCTTGTCCTCGAGAGGCTTTCATTCTACTGGGGAGGAGGGAAATACAACACATGCACAGAGAGGAGCACATATAAGGTAATATGAAGTAATTTCAAGAGCTGGAAAGCACTAACAACCCAGGGTGGTGGTGGTCAGGAAAGACCTTGTGAGGAAGGGAGGAGGAGGAGGAGGAGGCAGCTAGGTGGCACAGTGGATAGAGCTCTGGCCCCGGAGTCAGGAGGACCTGAGTTCAAATATGGCCTCAGACACATAACACTTACTAGCTGGGTGACCCTGGGCAAGTCACTTAACCCCATTGCCTAGCCAAAAAAAAAGAAGAAGAAGAAGAAGAAGATGAAGGGAGGAGGAGGCAGGACTTCCAGACCCAAGGGACAGCAAAGGAAGAGAGATGGAAAGCCATGTACAGGGAACAGTTAGGAGGGACTTTGTCTAGAATGGACAGTGTTTGTGTGATCTTTAACATTCCTTTATCAAGAAATCATGATCATCTCTGTCAGTCATTGAGATAATATGTAAAGTTTTTAGCACAGTGTCTGACGCATACTAGGTGCTATATAAATGCTTGTTGTTGTTCAGTCGTTTCAGTCATGTCTGATACTGGAGTGGTTGGCCATTTCCTTCTCTAGCTCATTTTACAGATGAGGAAACTGAGGCAAACAGGGTTAAGTGAGTTGCTTGAAGTCACACAGCTAGTAAGTCTCTAAGGCCAGATTTGAATTCGAGAGCCTGACTCCATGCCCAGCGCTCTGTGCACTATGGCGCCACCTAGCTGCCCCCATATAAGTGTTAGCTATTATCATCATCATTATTGTCATTTAGGAAAATAGCTGCTCTCTCTTATTTCTATCTGTACTTCTATAGATATCTATAGAAGTATAGATAGCTGGTTCATTTATCTGTCTGTATATCTATCTATCTATTTCTATCTATCTATGTCTGATTATCTGTCTGATATATCTGTTATCTATTGCTCTATCACTATCCATCCATCTATGTCTGATCTCTGTCTCTCTGTCTCTGTCTCTCCCTTTCTCCTCCCTCAGGCTATCTTTTTTTATCTGTGGTAAGGCAGTCTCACTATTTCCAATGCTTTTCTTCAGGCAGGAAATGTTTCCTCTTCAACATGAAAGACTCTGCCAGGGTCCTAGCCTACAATGCTCTCCTCTCCACTGGAGAGAGCAAGGGAGCCAACCTTGTTAGAGTTACAAGAATAGAACAGAAAGTTAAGATAATAGGGCTTTTCACTCCTGGGATTACAACCCATGTCTTCTGATGGAGGGCCAGTGATGTATTAATAATTCCAGGAACTCCAGAGGAGCAAAGGTTCCTACTATTCTCATCTCAGTTCCCTCTTATTGAGCCAAATGGGTTGAAAGGCTGTGTGTGAATCTAATTAGCCACTCAAGGAAGTGTTTTTTGATGGGCGTGGCCCAGCTACTGAAGTGTGAGAGGTTCTGCTTTGAGAAAATGTCTATTAAGCTGACACCAAAGTGGAAGAGGTATGCTTTAAAACCTTTAATGATGATCCCAATGCCCTCCACAATCTGGCTCCAACCTACCTTTCCAGGCTCATTTCATATTACTCCTTTTCATGCATCCTATGTCCCAGTCAAGCTGCAATGTTATTCCTTGAACTCAGCATTCCATCTCTTACCTCTGTCTGCCTCAGTTTCCTTAACTGTAAAATGGGAATAATAATAGCACCTACCTCCCAGGGTCGTTGTGAGAATCAAATGAGATATTATTTTTAAATAATATCTTGGCACAGTGTATGACACATAATAAAACATTATATAAGTGCTACTTATGATGATGATACTAAGTGTCTGAAGCCAGATGTGAACTCAGGTCTTCCTGACTCCAAGCCCAGAGCTATATCTACTGTGTCACCTAGCTGCCTCCTAGCAGTATGACCCTGGGCAAGTCACTTAACCTCTGTTTGCCTTAGGCCACTGGAGAAGGAAATAGCAAACCACTCCAGTATCTTTGCTAAAAAAAAAAAAAACAAAACACCCATAGACAACTGGGATTGGTGTGCTATGATCCACAGGGTCACAAAGAGTCAGATATGACAGAACAACTAAAGAACAACATATGATTGTGATAATTATGATTATTACATTCCCATAAGTCATCCCCATGCTGGGAGGGATCTCTCCTCACTGCACCATTCAGAATCCTGTTTTCCTGCAAGTTAGCGTAAACATCACCCCCTCCATAGAGGCTTCCTTGATGTCAAAAGTGTTCTTTCCCTCCTTAGATTTTCATCCAGCACTTCTGTCTCCACCATACCCCATTTGTATTGTATTTATTCTTGAATATGTCATATCCCCTCCTTCTACCTTAGTAGAATATCAACTCTTTGAGGTTAGGGGTTGTGTCATCTTTTCTGCTTGAAAACCTGAACTCTAACACAATGCCTTCTATACAGTAGGCACTTAATAAATGTTGTTAATAATAATGGTAGGTAACATTTATATGGCACTCTAAGGTTTGCAAAGCACTTTACAGATATAATCTCATTTTATCCCCACAGCAACTCCTGGGAGGTAGGTGCTAGTATTATCCTCATTTTACAGGAGGAAACTGAGAAAGACAGAAGTTAAGCAACTTTCTCAGGTCACACAGCTAATAAGTGTCTGTGGTTGAATATGAATTCAGTTCTTCCTGACTCCAGGACCAGAGCTCTATCCACTGTGCCAATCCAGCCAGCAATGGAAACTATGAGCTAACTATGTGACCTCAGTTGAATGACTTCCCTTTTCTGGTCTTCAGTTACCTCCCCTATAAAATGAGGAGAGGAAACTAGATGGGTTCTAAGATCCCTTCTAATTCTAGAATATTTCATGATTCTGGGAACTATCAACACCAAGATAAGCTTATATGTGTAAACATAGGGCAGTGGGGCTATTTGAGAATCTGCATATATATTGGGGTAAGACTATACACGAATCAGGTGGTGTTTTATATATTTGTCTTTGAGCTGTAGTGGTGATGATGATGATAATTATACCATGGAATCACCAAAGCTCAGAGACTAAAGGGTCAGCTAACCCATTTGAACAAAGCTCCCTTCTATACATCTAACAAATGGTCTTTCAACTCTTCTTGAAGACCTCCTGTGAGCAAAAACCTATGTCCTCCCAAAGCAGTTCATTCCACTTTTGGACAACCCTGATCATTGGGACATTCTTCTTTGACCTCACGCCTAAATATGCCTTTGTATACCTTGTTTCCAGTTCTGCCTTCTGGGGGCAAGACGAAAAAGTCTGATCTCTTTCTCACATGACAAGCCTTCTAATGTTTAAAGGTAGGTATCATGACTTCTAATCCCTTGCCAAGCCTGGCCTTCTGTAAATTAAACATCCCTAAGTTCCCTCAACTAATCCTCCTATAACATAAATTTAAGATCCCCCTCCCCTGCTCTAACAAGGTGCTGGATTTGGAGTCAAAGGTCTCTGGTTCAAATTCCAGCCTTGACCTGGGCGATGCGAAGAAAATAACTGAATGCCCTTGGGCCTCAGTCTTCTCTCTGTCAAATGACCCCTAGGCATTCTCCCAACTCTGAATCTATGACCATCCTGGAAATCTATTCCACTCTTGAATAGTTCTAATTGTACTTAAATCTAATTCACTTGCATGTCATGGCATCACCTCCCTGATGTCATGGTCCTCTTCGAGAACAAAGGACAAACAACAACTGTTCTAATTGTTTGGAAGCTTCTCCTTACATCAAGCCTAAAGTCTCCTCTTTGTGACTGTCCTCTCTCCTTCCCCTCTCCCCTCTACTCAGGTTTCCCCCTTCCACAGGCTAAATACCCCCATTTCCCTCAACCAATTCTCATATGGCGTTATGTTAACGCCCTTCAGTAGAGAATAATGAAAACAGCCCATTCTTAGTCTATATTGAGAAGCAAATCATTATCTGCCTTTCCAGGATAGCTAACAAGTATAAATCAATACAGAAATAAATCTTCATGTAGTTTTATGAAATGAATCACTATCCCATGAAACATTCTAATAGATTTAATGAAGCTAGAAGCTCACCTCCTCTCTTCTGCCCTGTCCCCCTTCCCAAAATTAAGCCTACAGACCCAGCAATTAAACTCCAGCAAAATAGAAAATCTCTCTTCCAGGTGTAACCTGTCTGCAGCTCTCCATCACTGCAGCGCTTGGATCAATAAGAAAGATGCAGGCAAATAAAGCCCCATATTGGGAGGGTTTCTTGGGCAGTAGATTCCCCAGCTGGGAGTTTGCAAAGTCTTCCTCTTCCCCAGCAGAAATCCAGGCCCCTGATTCTAAAGCTCTCCTTTCCTCATTCCCCTGGGCGTAAAATTGGTCTCAAAAGAATTGGGCAAGGGCCCGCAGCCTCAAAATCAAACCAAAAGGGCCCCTCTGGGGCTCTCACAGAGCCTATTATCTGCTCCTTTTGGCCCAACTCCAGGTCTGAGACGTTCTGTCGATAGAGTGTAAATAATTCCTTGGTGGCTGCAGCTCTCAGCATGCAAGGAGCCCATGAGGTGACCTGATACTCGCTTATTGAGTTAGGGGTGAAGACAGGCCAGATACAGCACAGGACACTAACCACACCCACAGGACACATTCATCGGAATCAAATTCCAGAGTCATGTTCCTAGGGTGTCCCTAGAATTCCCCAATCCAATACGTGGCCTTGGCGTTGGCTAGAGGTTGGCAAACATTCTCTTGTCCCCATTTCTGCCACTGTGCATGGAATTCTGGAGACCAAAATATGACTCCTGAGAATATGAGCTCTCCAGGCCTGGCACCCCAGAAGAGGAACTGCACTGCAGTGAAACCCACTACCCTGCTCCACCATTTTCCTAATGGTACTTCCCCGTCATCCCCTTGGATACATCCCTACAGATTTCCTGGGAGAGCAGCAGGCTTGGGAAACAGTTTCACCTTTACCAACTCACAGGCCTGACACTGTGGGACTCACATCCCATGGAGGTGAGTAGGGTGTCTATGGGGTCATGGAAAGAATATTAGGCTTGGACACAGAAGTCTTGGGTTCAAGCTCTGACCCTGTCATTTAAAAGCTGGGTTTTTGTTATTGTTGTTCAGTTGTGTCCAACTCTTCATGGCCCCATTTGAGGCTTTCTTGGCAAAGATATTGGAGTGGTTTACCATTTCCTTCTTCTCCAGGTCATTTTTACAGATGAGGAAACTGAGGTAAACAGGGTTACATGACTTGCCCAGGCTCACACAGCTAGGAAGTGTCTGAAGCCAAATTTGAACTCAGGAAGAGGAGTCTTCCTGACTCCAGGTCCTGCACTCAATCCACTGCACCACCCAGCTGCTCCTAAAAAGCTAGATAGGCCTGGGCAAATCACTTTGACCTTTCATCCATTCTTAATTGAGGGGTAGGCAGAGAGGGGTGTGATAAAGGCACTGGATTAGGAGCAGTCAGGAGACCTAGGTCCAAGGTTGTGCTCGAGCCAACTCAAAGCTTTCAAGAATCAATTGTTAAATTTTTAATGTGAACATTTATACCTCGTAAAGCAGCAAATGCCACAAATCAGAGCTTGATTTATGGCTTTGTTGATTGTCTAGAATTTAAAAAGTGATGGGGAACATGTTAATAATACAGATTAGGATAAAAAATGTATGGCCCATACATTATCTTTTCTTCAGAGAGCCAATTGTTAAACATTTACCAGCACACTCCTGCCTGGGTCCAATTCCCCACTCTACCAAAGCACTTTAAAACTGTAAATTGTTGCAATAGTTATATTATCTACCTGGGAGAAACAAGCATTTACTAAACACCTACTGTATGCCAGAAACCATGCTGAGAGAGTTACAAGTATTATCTCATTTTATTACCTTACAGGGTTGTCATGAGGAGTAAAGGAGACAAGTGTTCTTATCATAATAACATTTCTTGAACTGAATAAAAACAGTACATTTCACTATATGACTTTGATGGTTTCTATGAGATCATGCACATAATTCTATCACAGACCACATATTTAGAGTTAGAAGGGATATTAGTCATCATCAAGTCCATCAAATCAATCAGCCTCATTTTACAAATGAGGAAACTGAGGCCCATAGGGGTTAAGTGACTTGCCCAGGGTCACACAGCTAATAAATGTCTGAGGCAGAATTTGAACCCAGGTCTTCTTGATTTTGAGTCCAGCACTCTATCCACTTCTAACACTGCACCATACTGCCTCTCATGCTGCATGTAGCCATGTTATAATAATAAAATTTTTATTGTATTTTAGGGTTTGGGGGCAGCTAGGTGGCATGGTGGATAGAGTGCTGATCCTAGAGTCAGTAAGATTTGAGTTCCAATCTACCCTCAGTCACTGTGTGACCTTGGGCAAGCCACTTAACCCTGTTTGCCTCAGTTTCCTCATCTGTAAAATGAGCTGGAGAAGGAAATGGCAAACTGCCCCAGTATTTTTGCCAAGAAAACCCCAAACGGGATCACAAAGAGTCAGACATGACTGAAACAACTGAACAACAAATTTTAGGGATTATGCAGCACTTTCCTTACGAAGAAAGAGAATCAGTGAGCCTGGCACAGAGAGCAAGTTGAGTTTAGGAAACCAGGAGACACTTTTTTTTTCTACCCAGGCAGCAAGATAGAAAGAAGACTCACTGCATTTGGATTCTGAGGATCTGGGTTCCAAGTCTGGCTGCATGACCTTAGGCAAGTCACTTCTGGGCCTCAGTTTCCTCTTCTGCAAAATGAGGATGCTGGACTAAATGGTCTGTAAGATCTCTTCCTGCTCTAGGTTCTATGAACCAGTGAAACCTCAACTGGAGCTTCCTTTCTGCAGCTCCAAATTACACGTCTTTCACCCCCACACGTCTCTGATTGCGATCTCGTGGAAGACTTAACATAGCGAGAGCCCAACTAGCCCTTGGTTCAATGGTCTATATCAGGCTTTGTATTCTCTGTATTTGTGGGGAGGAGGGAAGAGAGAGGGAGTGAGGAGGCAAGAGGTGGACAGAGCTGGAGAAGTGGTGGCCCGCTGCCCTTGGAAACTTTGGCATTCTGGGACTCTGCCCAGCTGGCTTCGTAGAGGTCATCGAGTCCACGTGCTCAGCTGAGCCTCTCGTCTTTTGTTTCGTCTTTCTGAGAGTAGTCATCTCTCTGCTCCTGCTAAAGTCCAGATCCCTGTGGCCAGGGATGCGATCCTTCACCCTCTACCACCCATTTGAACCCAAGGATGTTAGCTAACTTCTTCTCTCCCAAAGAAATAATCATCTGCAATTCATTCCTGGCTCCCACAAGGCTGGTCTTTGCTACCCTCGTTCCTCCATGCTCAATCTGAAGGAGAATCCAATTTTATCAACATCTGATATATCAAACACTCATTCACTTCTCTTCTCCTCAACCTCAACAGAATTCCTAGATAGGTTGATGGCCAGGACAGTAGATTATCTAATCATCTTCCAAAGACTCCTCTTCCTCCTAACTTTCCAAGATCATTTTCTAAATGCACTGGCAGGGAACAAATGGACCGTCTCAAAGAAGCCTCGGCAGGAGACATGAGCCTAAACATTCCCTTGGTTTTAGCCGCAGCCTCTACCATTGAGGAAATCATTTGTAAAGGATTTCGCAAACACTGATGGGAAGGACCCCTCTCTGGCTTGGTACCCTTGGCCCACTGCTAAGTTAATGAAGGCAGTTTCCCAACGTTCCCTAAATTAGACAAGGCAAAAACTATTCTCCAGAAAGAAGCAGTCCAAGGAGATGCCACCTACCTGGTTACAGGTGTTAATATCTACCCCATTCCGCAGGTGATCCAAAGCTTTGTCCAAGTTCCCCGATCTTGCTGCCCTCAGAAAACTGGTAGCAGCATCGGCCTATGGAGAGAAAAAAATGACCGACCGTGAGTCGCTCATCCATCCCACTGCCGACACCATCAGATTACGGGCCACAGGCCCAGCAAAAGTAATGGGAAGCAAGATAAACCTCGAAGCCTTTAGCAGAAAAGCGAGAAGGTCAAATAACGACACTCCATGTCTGTTTGAGAACCAAATAAAGGAGCACTGTTCTGTGCCTCTGACAGACAGAGAGACAGATGACATTAAATGCCAGGCCGAGGGGGCTGAACAAAAACTGACAAGTTGAGACTAGCCACTGGAGTCTTCCTTGTGGCTGGGGAGCAATTTGTCCTCTTAGAGATTCAGCCAGGAGAGGCTTTCACCCACAGTGCCCTCAGAATGGATTTCACTAAAGTCCTCCTCCAATGCTGAATCATGGCTTGGGGGTGGCTTTGAGTTCTCAAAGGCTGAGTCAATGAAACCCAGTCCTGGAAGGCCCTATCCCCTGCTGGAAAAATTTGGAGTAGAGGCACGAGGACACACTGTTTCTTTGGATATAGGACCAGCCTAGCGGAGTTTCGAGAGGCTCACCATTAGGTTAGCAGCTGATAGAGGAATATTTTGTCCAGTGTAACTCTTAAGGCCATCTATTAAGTTTGTAGAGGGGTCGTGATCGGCATCATTGTAGACAGCACCCACACGGATGAAATCACAGTCTTAAAGTACTATCTAATATATAATGTACAAAGGTATTTATGTGTGTATATCTATCTATCTCTGTCATAAAATATGGGGCAGTTAGGTGACTCAGTGGATAGAGTGCTGGGCCTGGGGTCAGGAAAACTCGTATTTGTGAGTTCAAATCCAGCCTCAGACACTTACTAGTTGCGTGACCTCAGGCAAGTCAATGAACCCTGTTTGCCTTGTTTTTCTCATCTATAAAATAAGCTGGATATGGAAATGGCAAACCATTCTAGTATCTTTGCCAAGAAAACCCCAAATGGGGTCATGAAGAGTTAGATACAACTGAAAAATGACCAAACAACCAAAATCATGAAGTATAAGTTTACTAAATGTTATTCTTCTTTGCAAAAGAACCTTTATTAAAAGTGAAACAAAGTGAAACAAAGCAAGTTACTTAGTTATGCGTATGATGTGATCAGATCATCTTGAAAGTATTCCTCTTAGTATGAACTCATTGTTTTCAACTCTTGGGATGGTCACAATTTAATATTACTCCAACTACTTCAAAGGTCTTTCAAATTCCTTTGGCTGCTAATGTTTATTTTTAATGAAGTTTATGTTACCATCCTGTTCAAAGTACCATAATAATTTTTAAAGGGAAAGGATACTAGAGATTCCTATAACAATATTATAACTCACATACGGGAATGTGAGTGTATATAACAATACACCAAAGGTATAATTGGCTGACTCTAAAACAAACCTCTAAGCTTGATTTTTCCTTTCCGAATCTCTAAGTTGTTATGATATATGCCCACTAGATTTTCAAAGGAAATCAAACCTTTCCCTCCACTGCTGCAATGAAGGAAGCAATAAATTTTATCTCTTTTCTGAACTATTCAACTCAAGTCAAGCTATAGTTATTGAACACCTACTATGATTAAGATTATTGTAATAACTTTTTAACTGGTTTCCCTTTTTCATTCTTTCTCCTTTCTAAACTATTTTCCACAGAGCCACCAAAACACTAGATTCATCACTCTACTGCTAAAAAAAAAAGAAAAAAGTTTTGGTGTCTCCCTTTTGCCTCTTGGATAAAATTCTTTGCCTGGCATTTAAGGCCCTTTACTGTGTATTTCCAATATACTATGATATAGTAGAAAGGGGACTTAGTTTCAAATCCTACCTCCCCAAGCCTCAGTTGCCTCATCTATAAAATAAGGGGATTGGGGGTAGGTGGATTCTAGGGTTCCTTCTAACTCTAGAGATCTATAATCCTATGATCCTATACCTTTTTAGTCTTATTTCATTTTATTCTTCTTTACACACTCAATATTCCAATCAAATATGACTTACTAAGCTATTCTTTGAACTCAATGACAAATCTCACTGCCATGTATTCACAAGGCCTTCCCCTTTCCTGGCACATACTCCCTACCCATCTTTGCTAACATCCTTCTCTTTCTTCAGAATTTTAGCTCAGGTACCCCATCCAGTGAAGATTAGAAGGCTATTTGCTGGAGATATTGTAGTAGTGATTCTAGTTCAGATATGTGTTGGATCTGATGAGCAGTGAGGTACCTTCCAACTCTGAAATTCAATGTTCATAAAAACCACAGGGGACTGAAAGGTCTCTAAGGGCAAATTTGTGGGAGAGGGTGGATCCAATCACTGTTGGGTGAAACCAAGTCTCCTGACAGCCCTTCATTTGATTTTTAAATCTTATATCTCAAGATTCCCATTCTTCACAGAATTTCATAGTTGGAACAGACCTTAATGGCCATTGGGTCCAATCCATACCTGAGCTACAATCCCTTTTGCAACACACCCAGAAAGTAGTCATCCACCCTTTGCATGATGACCTCCAATGAGAGAGAACTCATTGCTCTCAAGGCAGCCCATTCCACTCTTGGATAACTCTAATTTTAGGAAATTTTTCTTTATATCAAGCCTAAACTCACTTCTTTGCAATGTCTACCTGTGGTCTTAGTTCTGCCTTCTGGGGCCAAGCAGAACAAATCAGATCTAATCCTTCAATAGCCCTTCAAGTACATGAAAATGAATCGATCAGTAGGCAAGCCAGTGTTTCTATGGCAGGTGCTGAAAATACAGAAACAAAAGTGAAAAAGTCCCTACGTTGTATCGGAGACAATCAGTCAGTCAGTAAACATTCATTAGGGGCCTACTTCAATTGAGCTAAGTGCTGGGGATACAAAACTTCATTGAGCGAGGGAAGGGGGTGACCATATTCAGACCCTTTGGAGGCTGTGAGGAAAATGTATTGGAACTTGGGGAGGCTTGAGACAGGGAGACCAAATAGGTGCCTATTGTAATAGAAGTGATGAAGTCCTGAAATAGGGTAGTGGCCAAGAGAATAGAGAGCAAGGGGCATCTATGAGAAATATTGTAGAGGTAGAAATGAGAACTGGTAACTGATTAGATATAAGGGGTGAGTGAGGGTGAGGAGGTGAGGCCAACATTGAGACTGTAAACTTAGCTATGTGGAAGGATGATGATACCCAAGATAATAACAGTAAAATTTGGAAGAGGGTTATGTTTGCTCTGCCCTAATTCATTCTTTTTAACTTAAAAGAAATTTTATGGGCAAATAGACCATTGACTTGGGAGGAAATGAAATTAGCAATAAAAGGGCATTAATAACCTGGTGCAAGTCTAGAGGACAACCAGGTGGATGAGGGGATTGTACACCGTTAAAGGGGCAACATTGGAAGGGGCTGGGGGTGTTTAACGTGAAGAACACATGACTTAGGGGGTGGAGGTGGGGTGGGGGTGGAAGCTTGGAACACTCCTGTTGTCTTGAGAGGTAACATGATAAAGAGGAAAGAGAGATGAGATCAGAGAAACTGATCTGAATCTCAGCTCCACTCCTCTCGTCAAAGTGAAAGAGTTTCATTTCCAGGCTGTGGTTCATCTCCCTAATTCCTCTTTGTCCATATAGACCACGTAACCACAGAGAACACTTATTTATCTTGGATATAAAGGACCAACTAGAGGTAGCATGAACCAAAAAAATAAATAAACACCACCAGGTTTTGTGGTTTCTTTTCCTCACGTTAAGAAAGGGCAGTAAATCAGGTGGTAGGCCATACGTGACTACTTTTTTACCACATTCTTTCAAAGTATCAGAATCTAGCAGCTTCGTTTTTCCTTCTGGCCATCCTATGCTTCTTTCCCATCATTTTTCTTGTTCACACAATTCGTCTGTCAGCCAACAAACCTTTATTTGGCCTTTATTATCCCAAGCATTCAGTGCTGGGACTGCAAAGGAAGGGAAAAAAAGAGTCCCTACTCTTAGGGAGCTTATGTTCTAATGAGTGCGAATACATGTGAATAACTAGGTACAAATAAGATATACTCAGACTAAAAGGTAGGATTTGAAACTAAGACCCCTTTCTACTAAATCATCTTGTACTGGAAATACACAGTAAAGGGCCTTAAATTCCAGGCAAAGAATTTTGTCCAAGAGGCAAAAGAGAGACATCAAAGCTTTTTATTTCTTTTAGCAATAGAGTGATTTCTACCTCCCCTCTGAGGGGAAGGTGCTGAGGAACTAGGGAACTGGGACAGGCCTCCTACAGCAGATGGAATTTGAGCTCAGTCTTGAAGGAAGCCAGGGAAGCAAAGACACCAAATTGAGAAGGATCCTTTCCAAGATGGGGGGCGGCCAATGAAAAGGTACAGAGTCAGGAGATATAGTATCATGTGGGAGGGATAGCAAGGCCAGTTTCATAGATCGTAGAATGTGTAGAGAGGGCATAAGGCATAAGAAGGCTGAGAAGGTGCAAAGAGGTCAAGTTATGAAGGGCTTTAAATGCCAAAAAGACGATTTTTATATTTGATCCTGGAAGTAATAAAGAGCCATTGGAGTTCATTTAAGATGGGTTGGGGTGGGGATGACATGGTTAATTGAGCCTATGGTTTAGAAAAATCACCTTGGTAGCTAATTGGAAAACAGATTTCAGGAGACCAGTTCCAGGGCTATTGCAATAGTTTAGGCAAGAGTTGGTGAGTTCAGCCACGTTAACAGAGAGAAGGGGACGTATAAGAGAGATGTTATGAAAGAAAAAAATGACAAGACTGGACAATAGATTGGATATATGAGGTGAAGAGAATGACAGAATGAGGATGACACGGAAATTGTAGGCCTGCGTGACTGGGAGGATGTGCCATTTTGTTCAGCTAAAGGGTTGTCATCTTTGAAAGTGGAGTAAACATGTTCTACTTGGTCCCAAGAACAGAACTAAGAGAACCAAGCAGACAAATTTCAGAAAAAATATTTGATGTTACAGTTGCCCAGCAACAGAACAGACTATCCTGTAAAGTAGTGAATTCCCCATCTCTAGAAATATCCAAGCAGAGCCCAGACCAGCAATTCTAGCATAAGTTGGAAAGTTGGACGATATGATTTTTTTTTTTTAGGCAATTGGGGTTAAGTGACTTGCCCAGGGTCACACAGCTAGTAAGTGTCAAGTGTTTGGTCTGAGGCCAGATTTGAACTCAGGTCCTCGTGACTTCAGGGCTGGTGCTCTATCCACTGCGCCACCTAGCTGCCCCGACAATATGAATCCTAAGGTTTCTTTCAGCTCTGCCTTTGCCACTCAAATCCAGGTCACCTTGGACAAATCACTGATCTGCCCTGAGCCTTTGTTTTCACCTCTAGAAAATGAGGGAACTGGTTCCACTTGCTACTTAGTTGCCCTCTACAGCTCAGAGTATCTGAAATTAAATTCTACAGTCACAGAATGGAAGAGAATTTAGAAATCATTTAGTCTGACTCTCCTTGTTTCGCAGATGAAGAGACTGGGTCCCAGAGAGGTAAAGTGATTTGCACATGGCCGCAATGGTGGCAAATGGCCAAGAAATCCAAGAGTCTTTCCACAACCCACGCTGATGTGTTCACTTCCCCCCTGGTTCAGCTCCTTGTTCCAGACTCCCTCTCCACCTCCACCCCAATGGGACACTGCTAACAATGCCTCCATACCTGTGGCCTCCTCCGTCTGGTGAGTTCATTGCTGGAATCTCCATTTGAGGGGAAAAAAATCCAGTCATGCTTACTTCCCACCAGGCTCAGTCCCTGACCACCCAGACTTCCTCACTACTTTATCCCTCAAATTGCCACCAGATAGATTTTACTAAAACACTGACTCCTTCATATCACCTTCCTTGCTGTAGATCCTACAATGGTTTCCCACTGCCTATAGAACAAGCCCAAACTATTTGGGTAGCAGCCATTCAAAGTTTTGTATCAACTGACCCTATCTTCCTCTTAAGTCCTACTGCTCCTCAACATGAGTTTTCCATTTCTTCCAGATCGATCTATTTATTAATCCCCTCCCCTAAACCCCAACTCATTCCTGCCTTCATGCTTCTGTTTCATACAGATACCTTTCCCTTGCCTCTTTGTCAATTCAAATCTTAGATGACTTTTAAATCTTACGTAACTATCAAAGTCCCATCTCCACAAAACCTTCCCCTTCTATTCCCAAGTGCAGTGATCTTTTCCTTCTCTAAGATCTTGAAGCACAAGGTAAGTCATACAAGCCAGCCCTTGCAGCTATACCTCCTTATTTCATATCAGTGACATCTTCCCATTTTTAAAAAAAGATCTACATAGCACCTGGCATATTACAACATTCATTTTAATCTGATTTGTATTTTGACAATTAGCCAATCCACAATCTCATTGGCGTGGATATTCCCTTTACTCATGAAGATCACAATTCATTCATGCCTGCTCATATTAAGTGATTACAGTCCTCAATCTGTTCACACTTTCCCATCTTTTACAGGAAGCCTTTCCCAACCCCTCTTAATTCTAGTGCCTTCCCTCTGTTAAGTATTTCCTATTTATCCTATATATAGTTTGCTTTGTATATATTTGTTTGCATGTTGCCTCTCGCATTAGATTGTAAGTTCTTTGAGGGCAGAAATTGACTGTCTTTTGCCTCTTTTGTATCCTCAATGCTTGGCAGAGTATCTAGCACATAGTAGACATTTCACAAATGTTTCTTGATTAATTGATTTCTCGTACTATTTTTACCTATATCCTCCCATAAATCATAGAGGATTTATCTTTTAGGAAGATCTATATGCATTACCTCCCTTGACAGAATGTAAGCTCTTTGAGGGCAAGGATTATTTCTTCTTTGTCATTGTATCCTCAGCACCTAGCATAGTGCCTGGGACATAATAGACACAATATTTGTCGGTTGATTGACAGACCTACATCGAGGCCTTCCTCTGAGTCTTATAGTATATTGTTAGACATTCTGTCCACCCCTTACTCTTGTTTAACCAGCCAAGCCACTTCTTCTTTTACTCCTATGGGTCTTGCTAACTAAATTTAACTGGCCTAAATATAGTGGGATTAGGGAGAACCTTAAGGTATAATTTCCCACCTTTTCTGTCAATTGCCCTAAGAGATGACTGTAATTAATCTCAGATTCCCCTCTAACACACACAGAACCACATAATCCAGCTATTTCTATCCTCCATTGGCAATCCTCTGCATTCTAAACTAGAGGGAGGAAGTAACTCATCTGAGTTAACAGAGTCTAGGTTAGCTACAGTTCTGAGAGGAAATAAGAGGAAAGGAAGGGAAAGGAAGTGAATTAAATTCCAAATGGAACACAGGATGCAAGGGGAACGAGCTGTTGGTAACTGAGACACCCAGACTATTATTAAACTTTGCACTTCCTGTGTGGGGAGTCACTAATATGGTGACAGATCAAACACCCAGGGGGCACCCACCATGGGCTAGGGGAGAGGCAGGAAGAATGCTTTTAAATGTCAGCATGCCTTTTAACATAGGTAAGAAGACAGAGTCAAAAGTGGGGTTTGTGATATAATACAGGGTGGGTGAAGTTTAGTTTTCAAGACATGAACCCCAGAGGAATAGAATCCCAGCATTATCTTTCTGTCTCTCCCAGTGTCTCTCACTGTCTCTGTCTATCTCTGTCTCTCCCCCTGTCTCTTTGTCATTGTCTTTCTTTGTCTGACTCTGTTTTTCTCTTCTCTTTGCCTCTATGACTCTCTTTAACTCTCTCTCTGCCTTCATCTCTTCTGTCTCTGTCTCTGTGTCTGTCTCTCTGTATCTCTGTCTCCCCATATCTCTCTCTCTCTGTGTCAATGTTTCTCACTGTCTCTGTCTGCCCATCTCTGTCCCTGTCTCTCCTCCTCTCTGTCTCTTTGTTACTGTCTTTCTCTGTCTCTGACTCTGTTTCTTTCTTCTCTTTGTCTCTAAGACTCTCTTCTTTAACTCTATCTCTGCCTTCATCTCTTCTATCTCTGCCTCTCTGTGTCTCTGTGTCTCTGTCTTTGTGTGTGTATCTCTCTCTATTTCTCTGTCTCTGTCTCTCTGTCTCTCTTTCCTCAAATGCTCCGGTTACCTTAGGCTTCACATGAGATCTCTCTTGCATACAATATTTACACAGTGCAACACTGATTTAAAAAAAAAGACAAAAATGTGAAGTTGGAACAAAGGATCAGAAAACCACCCTTCAGGCTCAAATAGCAAGCTACCCAGCAGAATCTGTTTCCTAAGGGTCTCTGTTTCAGTAGAAACTGCTAGTTTTGGAAAACCACTGCTAGCTCTCCTAACAAGAAACCATAGATGCATCCCTATGCGCCTGCAGATACAGTTCCCATTCAGGTTTTTAGATTGTCTAAGCTGTGGCATTTTGTGTATCCTGTACCACCTCCCATCACTCTAGAATGATAAGCATCATTCACATGGCTAGTTCTAGGGGACTGATTCTTAGCCTTTATAGAAAAGTCCATAAACAACAGCCCAGCACCTGTGTGTCCTCTGCTCCTGTGAGCTGTTTAGTAATGATGATAATAATACCATTTTTCAAAGTTTTTTTCTGGGAAATCTTACTGCCAAATAAAGTTTTACACATTATCACAGGACATTGTAATCATACCCCTCTCATTAAAAACACAAAATCAGAAAATCAAAAGGATCAGTGAGTAATTAAAACTGAGATTGCCTAGAGAACCAGGATTCCTGGGTTCTTTTGAATCTTCGGCATAATTGTGGTGCCTTGGAAAAATCATGTCATAGTGAATAGGGTACTGGACATCAGGAAGACCTAGGTTTACTAGCTATGTGAGCCCAGACAAGTCACTTCAACTCTCTGAGCCTTAGTTCCTCATCTGTAGAATGAGAGGGTTGTACTCAATGACCTCAAAGGGCCCTTCCAATTGCAAATCTACAAGCCTTCAGTCCTTGTTCCTTCTGCATTCATCACCTATTGAAGGAGCCCATTGCTGTAAGACCTTGAGCCTTCTGCCTCAGTCATCTTAATGTGCCAGTATACAAAGTAAGACATTTACTTACCTAACTACAGTTGGGGTTTTTTTAAAACACATATAAAACTTATGATTTTGTTGGTTTCCATCCAATAAGGAAACTCTCTATACTATTTCAGATTGGCAGCCCACATCACGACTTACAGTCTTAGAGACTTACTTAGGAGCATTGAAAGGTTAGGTGACCCACCCCAGGACACACTGCCAGTTTGCATTCAAGGTAAAACCTGAACCCAGAGCTTACTGATTATAAGGCTGGCTCGTGATATATCTTCTGTCTCTCACTAGGAAGAATATTTATAAAATACCGTGGGGAGGGCAAAGAATGTGAGTTGTTTTAGGCTCGAATAATAACCCTGCAGGACATTGTAGTATTCTATGGATGGTGAGCCAGAGGCCCTGTGAAGTTTTTTCCTCATTGAGGCCCACTCAGTGAGACCATTCTCATCATGTGGGAGAGGAAATCAGTTGGCATCCACGGGGGCAGTTTCTGATGAAAGGAGTATGCTGTCAATGAACTTCCGCAAACAAACCACCAGCCTCTACTTCTCCACAAGAGCTACTTTGGACCAAGCAAATTGGGGAGGAGGGGAGAGTTGTTCTGCTTTGGTGAAGGGGGAAAATAAAAAGCAATGTAATGCCTACCTTAATTTTACCTGCCAGGTTTGTGAGACTGAGGTGAAGGATGGCAGCCAATGACAGAAGAGAAATCTGGACGGGGCAACAGGGATTTCGGTTTGTTTGCTACGCGAGGAACCTGATGGGGCAGAACTGTTCATTCCAAATTGCTTCCTCAGAAGGACACATCTTGCCCCTTCCCCTTAGGGGGAGGAGGGAAGCGCAGCGTGGAAGCTACAGGTTTTTTTTTTTTAAGCCGGATCTTTGAGCATTCACAGCAAGCTAAATTAGGGGACCATTTTCAGTTGCAGCCTCTAAGTCCGGAGGAATTTTCCTCTGGATTCTGCTAGAAGCCTCCCTGTGTGTCTCAGTATGAGGCAGCAAAAGGACACAGCAGCAGTTCGGCTATGCCGGAAAGGGATTTCAATCTCTGCACCAAAAGCCCTTCCATGGAAAGCCCCTTGGAAGTTCATTAAGCCCTCTCTCCTCACATGCCCCCCCCACCTCACCGCCCCACCCCCTCCACTCTCCTCCCCTACCCCTTCCAGCAGTCCGCTTCCCGGTCCATTTAGTTACAGCAGCCCTTACACAAATTAAAATGATAGCAACACATGGGCTCCAATAGCAAAGCGGCTCGCATGCAGCTGGCCGGCTTCCCAGAGCCCAGGGAAGAGGCGAGGCAGACCCAAGTCCCTTCGTAATTAAAAACAGAAAAGCAACAAGAAGCTTTCTTTCATTAGAGCCCAATGACAAGCAGGTTGTATACTCACAGCAGGGTCTGGATCGGACCTGCCCTGTCTCGCTGCCATAGTCCAGCACTTGAGCTGAAATCCGAGCCCTGTCTCCCTTCTCTGCCTCCCCCCACCCCACCCCCCAACCTTAGTTATCTATTCCCCCAGCTTTGCCAGAGCCTGTAAGTTACATCTCGAGAGCCAGTAAGTTACATGGCATTCTAGCTAAAAATACAGGCTTCTTCCTCCCGGCTCCAGTGCACCACAGAGACCCTGCGCTGGCCAGCTACTAATGGAATTTCTTCATTTTCTCTCCATTATTATGTCAGACGGGATAGTTAATACGGAGCCGTCTCCGGAGGGAAGCAGATTGCTGCCAAGAGAAGGGGGTGGGTCAGAGCTGCAGGTGCTGTCCTGAAAATGGGAGAGAGGAAAAGTCCGACAGATGCATAAAGAAATCATATACGTCCAATGGAGAAGACGAGTCCTGAGCTGCATGGCTTTCCTAGCCTGCCTCCTCCTCCCCACCCTAAATGACAGAGTGAAGGGGCCCTGGAGTCGGCAAAGATGCCTAGGGTGAGCTCAGCAAACTCTATTTATGCCCCATAGCCAATTTGCATGTTTCAAGTGCTTATATCCTATCCTAAGATACCGGCTAATCAGTCTATTCCAGCCCGCTCGAGAGCTAAGCCACGGAATGAAGCTTATGGCCGGGAAAAATATGATATTGTGGTCCATCTTGTTAGTCAGTATGTTCCCCTTTCCCCACCCCTGCACATCTCTCCCTCTCTATCCCCTTCCTCTTTTTCCCCTTCTCTCTTCCTTGAGTTTCTACAGCACTGTGCTGACAGGATTGTCAGTGAATGCGCTTGGTGCAGTAATAACTATTATGTTTTTCTTTGTGAGAGTCATTCCTTCCTCAAGAGGTCCCTGGAACTTCCTCAAGAGGTCGCAGAGGTCGAAACACACCTAATTCATTCATTGAGCCAAGTGCTCAGCAAAGTGCTTTGGATGACACCAGAGGTTGATAAGAGCAGGGCTCAGGGACTAAAGGATGAGACATCACCAGCATAAGCCATGGCAGGAAGGTAGGCCACAGCCAACACATGGTAGATTTATTGATATTGAGATCTTATTTTACTGATGACCTGCATCCCCTACGTCTCTCTGCATGATTGTTGTAGTTATAACTAGCAATCTTTTTCTTTCTTTTCACTTCCCCAACCAGCAAGTGTGATGCAGCTGGCTGAAGTTCACGCCCCCCCCCCAGAGATGGCTCTATTGATTCATGAGTACATAGAACATCAGAGCTGGAAGGGGCCTTAGAGGCTTTCTAATTTAATGCCTTTGTTTTTACAAGCGAAGAAACAGAGGACCATAGAGTCCATGGGATTTGCCTAAGCTCACACAGCCAGTTAGAGTCAGAGCTTGGTCTCAAACTCAAGT
The DNA here is from genome assembly GCF_900497805.2 of Vombatus ursinus. Classification (NCBI taxonomy): domain Eukaryota; kingdom Metazoa; phylum Chordata; class Mammalia; order Diprotodontia; family Vombatidae; genus Vombatus; species Vombatus ursinus. The sequence continues at coordinate 6,236,056 of NW_020954556.1, read as the reverse complement.
CTCCTGACTCTTGGTCTCTACCTATTAGTGGTAAAGACGCTTCCAGGGCTTAGGACATGCCTTGAAGATGTCCACGGTGAAGTCTTCAAAGTGATTGGGGAAAAGATATCAAACAAAGGGGATTCAGATCAAGGTTGGGGAGGGGGAGACAGTAATAAAACCTCTAGCTCATATTTTTGTAGCATTTTACAGTTTTGTGAAGCATTTTCCACACAACCCAGTGAGGTAAGTGAGGCAGGTATCATTTCCATTTTGCAAATGAGGAGACTAAGGCTCCCAGCGGTGAACACATGATTTGGGAAGTGGATAGGACCTTAGGGATTATCTCTAAGCTAAGACCTCTGCACTGTACCACTCTAGCTATGTATCCTTGAAAGGCATCATGCTACAGTGGAAAGAACTGAAATTAGAACTCACCCCCCCCCCCCCCCCCGATTTCTTGACTCTAGGTTTAGTGTTTGTTTTCCGGTTTTTTTTCCTGTTCTGCAGTCCTGCATCCATTGATAAATTACAATGACTGAAGCAAACCAAATCCTAGCCTAACTGTGTATCTCAGGGAATTGAAACTGGGCTCAAAATCTCCACATCCCACAGTAACAAGGAATTCCAAAGATGATTTCTCCATCAGTGAGTTACTATTCTAGACTCTAACTGGGTTTGCTTTGATGTTTAATGAGAGCAAAATGGCGCAGTTATGATATGGATTGTGCACAGGCACAGGAAAAAAAAAAACTCCAGCAAGTCGCAGTGTATTTGCAGCTGAATTTGAATCTACAATGTAATGGCAGCTAGATGGTTGTAGTGGATAGAGCACTGGGCCTGGAATCAGAAAATTGTTGTTGTTTAGCCATTTTTTCAGTCATGTCTGATCCTTCATGACACTTTCTGATTTTTGGTTTTTTTGTTTTTTGGTTGCTTTTTTTTGTTTTTTGATTGTTGTTTTTTTTTTTTTTGCAAAGTTACAGGAATGGTTTGCCATTTCCTTCTCCAGCTCATTTTATAGATAAGAAAACTGAGGCAAACAGGATCAAGTGACTTGTCCAGGGTCACACAACAATCCTGTCAGCACAGTGCTGTAGAAACTCAAGGAAGAGAGAAGGGGAAAAAGAGGAAGGGGATAGAGAGGGAGAGATGTGCAGGGGTGGGGAAAGGGGAACATACTGACTAACAAGATGGACCACAATATCATATTTTTCCCGGCCATAAGCTTCATTCCGTGGCTTAGCTCTCGAGCGGGCTGGAATAGACTGATTAGCCGGTATCTTAGGATAGGATATAAGCACTTGAAACATGCAAATTGGCTATGGGGCATAAATAGACCTGAGTTCAAATCCTACCTCAGACACTTAACCAGCTATGTAACCCTGGGAAAGTCACTTGATTTCTGTCTGGTTCCATTTCCTCAACTATAAAATGGGATAATAACGGCACCTACCTCCCAGGATTGCTGTGAGGATCAAATGAGATAATATTTGTAAAGCACTTAGCACAGTGCCTGGTACATAGTAGGTGCTTAATAAATGCTTCTTCCTGTATTGTTCTACCTTCCCCACTCCCCACAATGGTGAGGTATAGTGGAAAGAGCACTGAAATCAGGGGCTTTGGTGCCTGACTTTGATGCTTCCTAGCTGTGCCTGGCGCAATGGTAAGCACTTAATAAATGCTTGCTAAATGATTGGTTGGGTGATCCTGGGCAAGACATTTCTCCTCTATTCGACTCAGTTTTCTCATCTATAAAATAGAGATAATAACTCTTGCACCAGACACCTCACAGAGTTGTTGTAAAGAAAGGCTGTCATTGTCCAGTCCAAAGATGCATGAGCTATCAGTGTTGGCCACTTGGTTTCTACTTTTCTAGTAGCTCTTCCACGTTCTGCCCCACATTCCGCTTATTCATGCCTAGGCCTTATCTTCCCTATTCAGTCTTAAGGGCTGGGACAACATCTAAGACTTTTAGGCTCTGCCCTGGCTCCTAACTTAACAATGCTGGGCACATAGGAGGTGATCAGCCAATTGACATATTAAGAACAAAGTCCCAGAATCTCAAAGTCTGAAGGGACCTCCTAAGTAACGTAGCTAGATCCAGACTTGAATAAGAGTCCCTTCCTCAGCATCTCCACCTAGCTTCAACTTGAAAGCCTGCAACTAAGGGGAAGCCAAGGGTGTGTTGGAGCCAGCTCAAGCTGGCTTTTGAGAGCTGATTGTTAAATATATAGTCTTTACACCTTAGAAATTGGCAAATGCTATAAATTTAAGCTTTAGTTATTATTTTGTTGATTGTCTAGACTTGCTAAGGTGAAGGCGAAAATGCTTATAATGGAGATTAAAGTGTGCAAGTGTACTTCCCTCCTCTCTCTGAGAGCTGGTTGTTAAATATTTATCAGCACACCAATGGGGAAACCACTGCTTTTTGAGGCACTTGGGACTTATTAGCTATTTTTTTTTTGTTTTCCTACATAAGGCTTAAATTTACCTCTCTGGAACTCCTAGTTCTTCTCTCTTTCCTCACTTCTCTACCTATTAACTTCCCTGGCTCCCAACAAAACTCAACTCAAATCCTGTCTTCTACAGGAGGCCTTTCCACATCGCCCCCATCTGCCGGTGCCTTCCCTCTGAGACTATGTTCCACTTAGTCTGTATATATGTTATATGGATATATGTTCCCTGGTATTTACCTACTGTCTGCTTCATTAGAATGTAAGTTCTTTGAAAGCAGCAGCTGTTTTTGCCTTTCTTTGTAGCCTTAGCACTTAAAACAGTGCCTGGTATCTAGCAAATGCCAAATAAATGCTTGTTGACTGGCTGACTAACCTTCTAATACTCTTAAGACAATGATCACATCTTCCCTGAATCTTCTCTTCTCCAGGATAAATGACCCCAGTTCTTTTAGCTATTTGCCCCTGGTTTAGGGGAGTATGGGATCTCCTCTCCTTGCTTCACATCTCTTCTCCTCCTGGGGCTATGCCTGAGTGCAGAGGAGATGATGAGGTCTTGCTCCAGAGTGCTTATCACACCCTGACATGCTCACCTATCTGCAACGTGCCTGTATCAGGCCCCTCCTCAGATAGAAGATGGTGTCTGCTTGCTCTCCAGATCCAGCAAGGACAGGACATGAAGATAATGGGGTTAAATTGCAATAGAAAGGCTCTGGATGAGACAGACAGAAGGAAGGATAATTGAGTTGCTAGAACCCCTAGAATCTTTAATGGAAAATATTAGAAATGAGAGCGAGACAGAGACAGACAGAGAGAGAGAAAGAGGGAGAGAGACACAGAGACAGAGACAGGGACAGAAAGATGTATAGAGACAAAGAGAGAGACCCAGAAAGAGACAAAGAGAAATAAAGACAGAGAGATGCAGAGAGACGGAGAGAAAAAGAGAGAGAGACATGCAGAAACAGAGGCAGGCAGACAGAGACAGAGACGGAGAGACAGGGAGAAACAGAGAAAGGGAAAAAAAGAGAGACGCCCACAGAGACAGAGGACAGACAGAGATTGTTACGGAATGTTAAGGGGTCCCTTGAACTTGTCTTTTTGAGTTGCCATATTTTCCAGAAAGAAAGAGGAAGAGAGAGACACAGATAGAAAGAGGGGGTGGAGGGGGGATGGAGTGAGGAGCAAGAGAGAGAGAGAGAGAGAGAGAGAGAGAGAGAAAGAGAGAGAGACTAGTGGAGGTCCCTTTTAGGTCTCTGATTTCAGAAGGAGGAAACATTAGTAATGTTTTTCCTTCTGATTCACCCCCACCACACTCTTAGACCACAAAGGTATTCCCTTCTTTTTGTGGCCTAGTTAAAAGAGCACGGAATTTGGAATCAGATGACCTGAGTCCAAGGGTCCGCTCCAGCACTTACTAGCTGTGTGGCTGTGGGGGAAATTGCTGAATTTCTTTGAGATTTCATTTCCTCATCTGTGGAGTGGGGTTAATAATGCTTATACTACCTAAATCACAGGGCTGTGGGAGGAAAGTGCTCTGTAAACCATAAGGTGCTACATAAATATGAACTATTATTATTCTGTCATCTATTTTTAAGTGCTCTTTTATAACTCCCCCAAAGCTGCTCTAATCATTTTCATGCACATGGGAGCAGATCCTCCCTAGAAAGCTTCTGACACACTGGAGCTGATGGAGGCAAAGGCTATCAGAATCTCATTGGAGGTTAGACCATTTGCACATGCTGTGTGTAACCAGGAAGTTTTTCAGATGATATTTGCTAAATATTTAGAACCATACTCAGAACCTTGGAGCTGGCAGGCACCTTGAAATGTGATCCCAACCCGGGATTCCATCGGGGTAGGCAATTTCCAATGAGGAAACTCCCTCTTATAATATCTCTATATATGTAATATATGCTTAGTTGTTCAGTCATTTTTCAGTGGTGGTTGACTCTTTGTGACCCCATCTGGGGTTTTCTTGGCAAAGATACTGGAGTGTTTGGCCATTTCCTTCCCCAGCTCATTTTACAGATGAGAAAACTCAGGCAAGCAGGGTTAAGTGAATTGGCCATGACTACATAGCTGGTAAGTCTTTGAGACCAGTTTTGAACTCAAGAAGAGCCGTCCTGACTCCTGGCCCAGTGCTCTATTCACTGTACTACCTAGCTGCCTCTCAATCTATATCTGTATCTATAACTCTCTCTCTCTCTCTCTCTCTCTCTCTCTCTCTCTCTCCCTATTTATCTATCTATCTGTCTGTTTGTCTGTCTGGAGAAGGAAATGGCAAACCACTCCAGTATCTTTGCCAAGAAAACCCTAAATGGTGTCTTGCACAATTGAACATGACTGAAAAACTACTGAACAACAATGACTATCTATCTGTCTGTCTGTCTATCTTCATTCAGATCTTCATCTGTCTTCCAATTGTCAACTACCTGGGATCATTGAGAGGTTATGTGACTTCCCCAGTGTCACAAAGTTTATAAGACCATCAATCAAAGGGATTTCAGAAGCCCTCTCATTTTACAGATGAGAAACTGAGGCCTGGAAGAGTTAGATGACTTGCCTATAATCACGGGTAGTAAGCAGGGGTGCGAAGGATTTGGTTGAGATCGAGTTTGGAAGGAGGGGTTGAGATTTGAACCTATGTCTTCCGTATTCTGAAGTTAGTTCTCTATCAACCTTATCATCCTGACTCCCCTAACTTGAATATTTGAATTATAGGTCATTGAATGTCAGAATTAAAATTTAGACTGTCAGAACTAGAATACATCTTAGAGTATAGACTGTCAGAACCAGAATGGATCTCAGAACATAGATTATAGAATGTCAGAGCTGGTGTAGACATAGAATATGCAAGGCCAGAGCTGAAAGGGAACTGACCCACAGGGATAATATTCAATTTCAGCAAACATTCATTAAATTCTTATTACCATGTGCAGAGCACTGTGCATGGGGAGTATATAAGTGCTGGGGAAGATAATAATGCTTAGATATTCCTGGAGTCCTCGTGAAGCTCACAATCCAGAGGTGAGATCTCTCTCTGTCTCTCTCTCTTTTCTCTCTCTTTGTCTCTTACTCTCTCTCTCTTTCTTTCTTACTGTCTCTTTCTCTTTGTCTCTGTCTCTCAGTGTCTCTGTCTCTGTCTCTCTGTCTCTCTGTCTCTCTCTGAATCTCTCTCTCTCTCTCTGTCTCACACACACACACACACACACACACACACACACAAGCACTCTAACCATAATACAGTCTGATAAAAAAGATAGGCCCGTAAGTGCCATGGGGCCTAGGATCTAATCCAATCCCCTCATTTTACAGATAAGGAAACTGGGAGACTCTAGCAAAAGTCTGTGCAGGTTTTTTTTGTTCAAGTAAGGACAACAAAGCACTGGGGGCCTATGCCATGTGGTTTGTCCTTCTAGATAAATTAGGTTTTGTCAGATTTTTTTCCCTATGGGAGGAAAAAGATACACTTTGTGATACTTCAAACCCTGGGCTCATTTCTATTTTTGTGACGTATTTCTGCACACACACACACAAATACGATCAGGAACTAAGAAAAATACGAAGGAAGTGGCCTGAGATGAAGCTCAGGGTACTTGGGTGGACTTGCTTCATTTTTTTTTCCTGTAATGTCAAGAGCTGTCTGTCCCTCTCTCTCTCTGTCCCTGACCACCTGCTAGCCCAGAGTAAATGACAAACTTTGCTCTTGACCTGGCTAATGGATCCTCCGTAGCAAACACTATGGTTCCTAGGCCACCCCCCAGAAACAATGGGTAAGGACCACAGAATTATAGCATGCTGATGCTGAAAGGGGCTTAGAGATCATCTAGTCTAATCTTCTTATTTTGCAGATGAGAAAACTGAGGCCCAGACATGAAATAATAATAGCTAGCATTCATACCACGCTTTAAGGTTTGCAAAATACTTTAAGAATATACTTTCCTGTTATCATCACAACAACCTTGGGAGGTAGGTGCTACTATGCTCCCCATTTTACAGATGAGGAAACTGAGGCAGGCAGAGGTAAAGTGACTTGCCCAGGGTCACATAGCTAGCAAGTGTCTGAGGCTGGATTTGAACTTAAGTCTTCCTGACTCCAGGTCCAGGGCTCTATCCACTATATCACCTAGCTGCTTCAGTGGGAATTGATTTGCTAAACCTTGAACCTGGGTTTCCTCACCTCTTATCCGCTCTTCTTTCCATTATATCACATTGCCTCCCATCCTATAACACTCATTTAGTCCATCCTAATGGAGCACCTGGCAAGTGCTTCATTCTATTCTTTCATGTATATGTCTTGTCTCACTACATAGCCTTCAAGACCCAACTTGAGTCTCACCTCTTCCAGGAAGCCTTCCCTGATTAACCCAGCCCTTAGTGATGTCTCCCTCTTCTGAGCTCCTATTTTACTGTCCTGGGGTCAGAGACGGCCCTTAAAATATGGAATCTCAGATCTAGAAGTAACCCTGGAGGCCTCAGCAGGAATATCCTCCATAATAGTGCTTCTCAAACTTTTTTGGTCCCTAGACCCATTTCTACTCTTAAAATTTAATGAGAACCCAAAAAGGGCTTTGGCTTATATGGGATATGTCTATTGATACTTGCCACATTAGAAATTAAAACATCTTAGTACTATTATGAATATAATTTTGACATCAACAACCCCCCAAAAGGGGGTCAGGGATTCACGGTGGCTCCTGGACTCCACTTTGTTCCATGACATCCCTTGCCGAGTGGCCGTCCAGCCTCTACCTGACAACCTCTGATGAGATGAGGGCCTCTCAAAGCAGCCTATTTCATGTGTATAGAGCGCTAAATGCTGGAAGGTTTGTTCATCACACTATAGCAGAAAGAACACTGGAAGGTCTGGGGTGGAATCCTAGCTTTGCAGCACTCCTCTATGGGACAAACTCAAGCAACTATTCTGGTGCTCAGTGGGGCGCTATCTGAAACTTTAAGGATACTACCCTCCTTCTAGTCCCCCAGGTTCACAACCTCAGTGCCATCCTCAGCCTATCTCTCTCTGTCTCTGTCCTCTCTCTTTCTCTGTCTCTGTTTCTATCTCTCTATCTCTCTGTCTCTCTTCTCTGCTTGTTTCTCTCTCCTCTCTGTTTCTCTGTGTCTCTCTCTTTGTTTCTATCTCTCTTTCTCTTTCTGTCTTTGTCTCTCTCTGTGTCTCTGTCTGTCTCTGTTTCTGTCTCTCTCTCTCTCTCTCTCTCTATATATATATATCTATATATATATAGATATATATATCTACACATCCAATAAGTTGCCAAATCTTGCAATTGCTTTTCCCACAATTTATCTTGTATACATCCTCTCTCTATCCACATAGCTTCCACTCTAGCATAGGCTCTCACAGCCTTTCACTGGGACTTCTAATTGGCCTCCAAGTTACTAGTCTCTCCCACTCCAATCCACCCTCCATGGAGCCCCCAAAATCATTTCCTAAAGTGTCAGACTGACCACGTCACACCTCATCCCAATAAACTTCAATGACTTCCTACTACCTCTAGGACATAATATAAAGTCCTTTGTTTGACTGTGTCACCTTGGGTAAGTCACTTCCCTTGTTTCAGTTTCCTCATCTGAAAAAATGGGGATAATAATATTTATGATAACCCCAGCATGATTATAAGCATGAAATAAGATAATATTTGTAAAGAGCTTTATAAACCTTAAAGCACTATGTAAATGCTAGCTATTATTATTGTTGTTGTTTTTATTATTTCTCTTACTTTACTTTTCAGGGCCTGGTATCCTTCATCTGGAATAATGCTAATAACTGACTTTTATATAGCACTTACATGATCTCATTTGTACTTCAGGACGGCCCTATGAGGTAGGTACTATGGTTCATCATTCTTCCCTCAGTTCCACAGAAACAGGATTCAAACCGAGTATTCCTGACTCCAGTTCTACCACTTAATCCGTCTCCTTCATCACCGTGCCTAGGAAGCTGGGCTAGAGGACAGGATCAAAGATTCAGAGCTGATGGGACCTCTGAGGACATCTAGTCTAACCCTCCTATTTTACAGAGGAGGAAACTGAGTCTCGGTAAGGTTAGGTGACTTGCCCAAGGTAATAAATTACAAGACTGCTATTTGAATCAAGGACCTCTTCATCTAGTCTTTTTGACACTGTTTTCATGCTGCCTCATCTCTAAGGTTCCTTCCAGCTTGAAATGCTCTGAACTAAGACCACCCCTCCCTCCCCAAATCTCTGATGTAGCAACGAAATCACGTGGGACAACAGTACACCATTCTCAATTTCAGCTTTCTCCGCAGTGAGCCAGGTTAGAGACAGACTTCTGGAAAACAATTCTGCAGCCAATTCTGGAGAAAACGCCCAGCTGTGTGTATGGCTAAAGCCCATAGTTTTGAGATCTCTGCTTCTGCCGGCTCTCCAGCAGTTTCCTCTCCAAGAGTGTTATAACCTTAGCCTACTGACAGGTGCAGCCCATGCATGTCTGCTCTTGACCGTCTCCCATCTCTCCTGCCTATCACCCACAAGCAGGGGAGTCACCCTAGCTCTCAGAAACCCTGTAGCTTGTCGATAAAGGAGTTACCAGTAGCTCCACCCATTATCGAGAAAGCCAGGCGAATTTATCAGTCACCTGGGACCTGGTAGACCGCTCTGGGGATTTTGTAAACCATGAATAAAGATGGTGATGGGAAAGAAATAGGTTTTCTTCACTTATGCATCTGTGCCCTCCCCATCCCCACCCTCAACTCCATTGCATACTCCCAGCCTCATTATTCAATTCAATTAACTGAGTATTAACTTAACAAAACATAGGATCAAACACAGCTCTGGTCCCCCAAGACCTTCCAAGCCTTTTGTAACACTTTTGGAAGTGACAAATGAAAAATAAAAGAGAAAAGTGGATTTTTCTTAGTCCTCTTATCCATAGAGGAGAGTCAGAACGCCCAGTGGGTAATTAGCAGCAGCAAGAGATCCCAAGCCCTGGAGTTTATTTAAGGAGGTGATCTGAGTCGAATATCAGCTCCCCCCATGGTCTGGCACTCATTTCCACCGTGTTCCTTTTAAGAGGGTTGGCAGCCCCAAGTTCTATTTTTAATACCAGTGGGAAAAGTGCTTCATGGGTCCTAGGAGAGGGCCAGCATTGAACCAGCGATCTCTGGGTAAGAAACCACAAAAGAGACTCTAGGATTTTTGCCTCAATGTCATCTAGCCACAGGGGTTTCCCTTGTCCTGGGTATAGACATATATTATTCTTCCAAGGGAAACTCTAATTAAATATTGACCTATCGGTTTGCATTCTTTTCTTTTGGCACTGACTCAGTGGAATTTCTGTAGCTCCTAATGAGTCCTGGGATTGGAAAAGAATTTCTGCTGCTGGGACAGATTTGAAGTTCTTTTCATTAATTCCGCATCCCCCCCCTTCCTTCAAATGTGAAAAACAGTATCCTTGGTCCTTTAGTAAGTAATTTTCTCCTCTATAAGATTGTAAGTTCCTAGTGGGCAGGGACTAGATCTCATTCAATTCAATTCAATAAACTTTTTTGGGGGGTGGGGAATGTGGATGTTATATTTTGTGAAAAATGTATCTTGGACATTCTTTTTCTTTTCTTTTTTGACATTCAGAGAAGAAAAATTCATTAATATTTATTATAAATGTATAGGATACTTTTCTGTGTGGAATACTTTTTTAAATACTCTTTTTCTTATAAAATTACCTTGTGTCCATTTTTCATACATTTTATACCTATACCTATTTATATCTTGTCTCCTCTAGCCAAACTGTGTACTCCTCCAGGGCAGAGTTTTTTCTTTGCTTTCTTAGTGCCTACCAGCGTGCTTGGCACAGAGGGGCTTAATAAATATGTGTTGATTGATTGAATGATTGATCATTGGGTTCATATTTTATTTTATTAAAAAGAGCAGTGGAATAAGGGCATTATGAATACCCTTTGGTGAACTGATTGATGTCTTCACTTTCTTTAAGATGTTTTAAAAAAAATTATCGTACATAGTTTTACCTTCAGGTGAAGAGGGCCAAACTGATCAGGTATAATTTGCCCTTTGATCTAAAATTCTCATCTAGTCTATCTCCCATCTTGCTCCTATGGATACAACTGTTTCCCAAAATTCACAGCTGAAATAGGAGCACATTCAGCAGCTGCTCCATTGCACCAACCCTACCCACTGCCCCTTTCTCTCCTTCTGCTTTTGGCAATCCTGAGATCCTAGGTTAGCCTACAGTAGCTCCTTGTCAGGAAAAGGTAGATATTAAAAATGACTTTTCAGATAAGATTAGCAAATTTAGAACTCCACTGACTAAATATTAAACCCTGGAGCTTGGAACACAAAGATGGAAAAGTATGTAATCCCGTCCCTCAAGTCTAGTAAAGGGGTGGGAGGGGTACACAGATACTGATGATATAATTCTTCAATAGTTCAAAGATCTGCGATTGTACTGGTAAGGGACAACCAGGTGGCACAGTGGATGGATAACCGGGCCTGGAGTCAGGAAGACCTGAATTCAAATTTGGCCACAGACACTTACTAGCTGTGGGACCCTGGGCAAATCATTTAACCTCTTTCTGCCTTAGTTTCTTCAACTGCAAAATGGGGATCATAATAGCACCTGCCTCCCACGGTTGCTGTGAGGATTAAATGAGATCGTATTTGTAAAGTGCTTAGCATATTTCCTGGCACATAGTCGGTGCTGAATAAATGCCTGTTCTCTTTCCCTCCCTCCTACTTTCCCTCCACTAATACAGGCTGTCGTCCCTCTATGCCCTAGCAGATCATGTCTGAGAGTTACTGTTGATTTAAAAAATTTATTTTTCAGAACTGAGTTCAAATCCCAACTCTACTACATACTGTCTGTGTGATGTTGGGAAAATCACTTCACATATCTAGGCCTCAGTTTCCTCATCTGTACAATGAAGGAGTTGGATGAGGTGACCTCTAGCATCCCTTTCCACTCTCAATCCATGATCCTATGATCCCATGCATACTGGTGATGGACTTCTTAATATTTAACTAAGCTGAGATATGCATTCTTCCACCAGCTCCATAATGAAAGCCTTCTCATCTTGGTAGGACCTAACAGGACCTGCAATCCTCTGGCAGAAGCCTTAGAAAGCCCAGAGTTGCCCTCTACCCGTGCCAAAGTATTTGAGGAGGACTTTAGTGGAAAGTTACTATGGCACAAATTAGAAAATGATTAAGACAGAAAGGGATTCATCCTTGCATTCCCCTCAGGACCTAACACGTGTGGAATGTTTGTGAACTGAGTCTCCTCCCTATCCTCCCCTCACTTCAAGGTTTATGCTCTACAATGCTTAAAGTTCTCCATGGAAGCACAGCTATGATGGTATAAAGATGAGAGAATGAAGATAAGGGAGTGAGCTGTCTTACAAGTCCAAAGATGCCCTAGTGAAAGGAGAGACTTATATTAAGACATATTATATATAAAATACTTGCATAATAATTACATTATATGTAAAGATAGATTATATCATGTATTATCATTCAAGTTCATTTTGGGGCTCAAACGGGCAAAGTGGCAAAAAGCTTTTCAGCCCTATAGTGAAGAAAGGGGGCAAGAATGAGAGGAAGAAGAAGTCCCCAGAATCCTTACTTCCTTCTACCATCCCCTTCCGCCTCAAAAGTAAAAAAAAAAAAAAAATTGGGCATTCTCTGAAGTTCCCACGTAACAATTAACCAATCAAAAAGCAGACATTAAAAGCTTACTATTTTCCAGGTAGGCAGCTATTGGTACGGTGAAGAGAGTGCAAAGCCTGGAGTCAGGAAGACACATCTTCATGAGTTCAAATCCAGCCTCAGACATTTACTAGCTGTGTGACCCTGGACAAGTCACTTAACCCTGTTTGCCTCAGTTTCCTCATATGTAAAATGAGCAGGAGAAGAAATGGCAAACCACTCCAGGATCTTTGCCAAGAAAATCCCGAATGGGGTCATGATGAGTCAGACACAACTGAAGTGACTGGACAACAGCAACAGATGTTCCAGGAATGATGTTAAGAGCTGGGGATATAAAGAAGGGCAAAAACCATGGTCCCAGCCCTCAGGGAGCTTACATTCTAATGAGCGAGTCCATATGTAAAACACTAGGTACAAACAAGTACCATGGATGAAAGGCAATCTCAGAGAAGAACTCACTAGCAGCTGGGAGGACTGGGAAAGGCCTTCTGCAGAGACTGTAAATTGGGTCTTGAAGGAAACTGAGAGTGAGAGGTGAAGAGGGAGAGGAAGTCAGGCATAGGGACAGCCCATGCAAATAACAGGAGATGGGAGATGGAGCCTTGCTTGTGAAGAACAGCTGGTAGGCCGTTGTAGCTGGATTGTAGACTGTGCAGAGGTGGGGTTAAAGTGTAAGAAGGTAGGTAGGATGGGGCCAGGTTATGAACAGCTTTCAATGCCAAACAGAAGACTTTCAATCAGATCCTGGAGGTAATAGGGAGCTATTGGAGTTTATTGAGTTGAGGGATGACAAGGTAGAAAAGAATTTTAAATGATCATACCCAGGTTGTGTCTGCTTTGGGATCCAAATTATGACAGCGGAGCTCTTAACTTGCTAATTTTATCTGAGGAAAATTTGCTTTTGAAATTTAAAATAACAAGCAAACCACAAACACAATTTTAAATCTCCCCCAAGAGAAAACATCTATCAACCATTGAGCAATGAGTTCTAAATATTTTGAATTTGAATTTCTTCACACAGTAGGGAAAAACAAAATACAGTTTTAAAATGTCACTTATCACCACTTAGGTCTGGGTTACAACAAAATGAACTTAAGTTAGCAGTAAGGAAGAATTATCTGGAAGGAGATTGGAACTCAGTGAGAGAGGGCATAGAATTGCCTTTGGTGGAGTTTTTTGGGTGAGATGTTCCCCTATCAGCCCTGCTTCGGAAGGGAGGGGAGAAAAAGAGGCAGAGAAAGAAACATGCATTTATTAAGCCCCTATTATGTGCCTGGTTCTGTGCTAAGCATATTACCAATATTATCTCATTTGATTCTTTCAACAACTTGAGGAGATAGCTGCTATTATGATCCCCATTCTACAGTTGAGGATACCAAAGTTAAATGACTTGCTCAGGGTCACACAATAAGTGTCTGTGGCCAAATTTGAACTCAGATCTCCCTGACTCCAAGCCCAGTTCCCTATTCACTGTGCCACCTAGATGCCTCAAGCTACTGTGAGTCAAATAGAGAGATAAGATGATCTTCCATACTTTCTCCAACTCCATTCTATGTAGGTCATTATGTACTTGATACTCTATTGTATAGAATATATTTTTCTTAGCACTTCATATCTTCTTCAGAGATATGAGTTCCTTAAGAGCATGAACTCTCCTTTGCTTGGCACAGAGCCTGGGACATGTTGTTATTCAGTCTTTTTTTCAATCATCTATGACTCTTTCATGACCTCATTTGGTGTTTTCTTGGCAGAGATACTGGAGTGGTTTGCCATTTCCTACTTCAGATCATTTTACAGATGAGGAAACTGAGGCAAACAGGGTTAAGTGACTTGCCCAGGGTCGCACAGCTTGTAAGCATCTGAGGCCAGATTTGAGCTCAGGTCTTCCCGACTTCCAGCACTCTATCCACTGCACCACCTAGCTGCCCTCCTATGTCCTTCATGGGACATAGTAGAGTCATGATAAATGTAAGTTGAATGGCCAATTGACTGAGAGATATAAGATTTTATTGGAATGGATCTTCCTTCCATAGATATAGATCACAACCCCACTCTGCCTCAGTAGACAGTTTCTGTGAGTTGCTGTGACCAAAGAAAATTAATCGATGGGTAGCTAGTCATAAAATCTCTTCAGAATTTAGCTAGTCCTCAGAAAATAGACACACTATCCATGGCCAGGCCTGTACTTAAAGGATTGAAAATTTCGAGCTGGAAGGGACCTCTGAGACCATGGAGTCAACTCCCTTCTCCCCCCATCCCCATCCCATTTACAAATGAAGAAACTAGGCAGTTCAGTGATTTACCCACAGTAACAAAACTTGTAAGTGTCTGAGCGAAGATTTGAACCGAAGGTCTTCCTCACTTTAGGTTGGGTCCCATACCCATTTCTTTGCCATGCTGCTTTCTCAAAGAGCTTGAGGACTTTCCAGTTTTGTGGGAGGTCCTGACAGCTGGAGGGTCTATGTTGCAGGCTTCTCTATTGGTACACCCTTCACCCAGCCTCACCGAGGGCCATAATGAGGAACCAGGGAAAGAACTAGTTTCAGTAGTAAAGATTAAACACAGGAACCCAAGTCATACTAAGTCTCTCCCAAATCATCATCACCAGAAAAAACAAATTAATTTAAATACAAGAAATGAGTTTTAGAGGACTGAAACATTTGTGTCAGGTAAAAAGTCCTCAGCGGACTAAAAATGATTGACTCTCTTTGCTAATAAGAGAGGAAGAAAGTCAATGGGTTGTGTTGGGAACCTTGACAGACCTAGAACATCTGCTTGAGAGTCCTGGTTCTGCTACAGGGCCTTAGATGACTCCTGAGCCTCAGAGTTCTCATCTCCAAAGGGAGTGGGGCCAGACTAGGTGATGTCTGAGGCCCTTGTAGGCTCTGCTATTTTCTGAGCTTGAAGAGAGTTTTTTTGAGCAGTTGTTGGAACAGTCCTGGCTTACACAGGCATCAGTAGTGGTTCTGAGATAGTCTTTTCTCTGAGGTTATTATGTTTTCCAAGCCAGCAAGAGGTATTTAAGTCAAAAATGACTAGTCAGTGCAATTGATGATTTAGTTAAAAAAAAAATCTCTGACTTCTGTGTGAAAAACATCAGTCAAATTATCTGTGTGGAGTCCTGCAGACTGGCTAAGCGATGGAACGTTTCACTTCTCTTCTCTTCTGCTTGCAAATTCTATGGCTCTTGCTCAGAGCTGCTCCTGGCAGTTCTGGGGACAAGCTCTAATCTCATTCGTGCGTCAGTCAGTCTCGACAATCTGCTTCGGAGTGCTCAATTGTAGCTAGAGACCCCAGGCAGATCAAATAGGTTTCTTAACCCCAAAGCCTGGGAAGAAAGAAGTGCCTCAATATTTCATCTCAAGCTGCTGCAGATGCATTCAAAGTGTGCAGATGTGGAGATAGCATTTGGGGCTCATGAATACAAATGAGTTTCTAGAAGTAATGCCCCTGGTCATCTATGTTAGGCAGCCATTTAAAATCACCTTCCTGGTCCCCTTCTCCCTCCCTCCTTTTCCCCTCCCTCCCTCTCTCCCTCCAACCTCTCCATTTTGGGTGCTGCACTGAGAGACTGACTTTTCAAGGTCATTGTTTCTGGGCCGGTTAGAAAGGCTGAACTCAGAGCCCCAGTGCCACTCATTTGGGGAAATGCTTAGAAACAGACAGGCCCAGATGGCTCCATTTCCCTAACGCAGACCACTGTTTCCAAATGTTCCAGAAGCTCTAGCCTGCCGCCTGCTTCCCTAGGACGAGGGATGGGGTAAGCACGAGAAACTGCAAAATATCAGTCTGGCTTGGCATAAGCTAATACCGAAAATAAGAAAAATTGCTAGTGTGGTTACAGTAAGCCGGGAGTCCCGCAGTCCCAGACTTCTTGCCGGATGCCTTGAAGGTCACCTGCCAAGTCTGAGGTTCTCTGCTCACCTCCGCCTTCTAGGAATGACCTTGGGGAGGCCGCAAGGGCAACCGTGCCTGCTGCCACAGCACCCTTGCCATCGGACAGCTATGTGCATCATAGGGAGGGGGAAATAGACGCAGTCTTGGTTTAGAGCGAGGGGTTTTAACCTGGAGTTTGTAAGCTTTTTAATATCGATAGATAGATAGTATCTCAATGTAATTGGTTTTCTTTATAATCTTGTGCATTTTATTTTGTGCATTTAAAAATATTACACTGAGAAGGGATCTAGAGCAGAGGTGGGGAACCTGCTACCTCAAGGCCACATGTGACCCCCTAGGTCTTCAAGTGTGACCTTTTGACCGAGTCCAAACTTTACGGAACAAATCCCCTTAATAAAAGGATTTTTCCTGTAAAACTTGGACTCGGTCAAAAGGCTGCACCCAAGGACCCAGAAGGCCACATGTGGCCTTGAAGCTGCAGGTTCCCACCCCCTGGTCTAGAAGCTTTACCTGACTATCAAAAAAAAAAAAGTTTGAGAATTCCTGGTTTAGAGGAAATAGCACAGGAATTAAAGCCAGAGTGTTAGGCGCTGCCACGCACAGTGCGACCTTGGGCAAGTCACTTCTTCATGTCTGTGACCTTTAGTTTACTTATCTATAAAATGGGTACGATAAGGCTTTCTCACCACCTGCCTTGCAGTGTTGTTGTGAGGAAAGTATTCAAAGTGCTATAGAAATTCAAATGAGATTTGTTGTTGTTCGCTTCGTTCTCAAACAAGACCAAATTAGATTTATTTAGTATTTGGATATAGAGCCAGTCTGGGAGCCAGGGAGATCTGGGTTCAAGTCTTGCCTCTGCCACATACCAGCTGCATCACCCTGGGTAAGGCACTGAACTCAGTAAGTCATTGCTCTAGACAATTCTCTGAGACGAAGTTGTAGAGAAGGTGCTGGCCTGCTTGGGAGAAGGTGTTTCCTCACCTGAGAGTTGCCCATAGTAAAGAAATCACAGGTCTAGTTGCCATCCCTGTATCCCTACCAATGGCCATTTAATCCTGCATCCATAGGATGGGCCAAAATGCCCATCAGGTCCTACCATAAGCTGCCCAGAGAGGCCTCTATTGCCTACCTCATGGATCAGCCTCTTCCCTAGGGGATGACAGGTCCTAGGCAGCCCTTGGGAGATGTGAGGGCCAGGAAAAAAGCACTGTTGGTGGACCACCACCTCCAGCTATGAAATTGGAGTGCCCCAGGGAGCTATACTTGGCCATGGGCTATTGAACATTTTTTTCAGGACCTATCAATGCCTTAGATAAAAGCACAGATGGCATGCTTATCAAACTTGTAAATGATGCAAAGCTGGGAGCAAGAGCTCACATGTTTGATAGAGTCAGGATCTAAAAGGATCTTGACAAGCAAGAATGTTGGGCCAAATCTAATAAGATGATCAAATGAGATAATCAATGTAAAACAATTAGCACTGTGGCTGGCTTGTGGTAAGTGCTATATAAATGTTAGCTATTATTATTGTTGTTGTTATTACTGTGAGATTTAATAGGGGGCAAATGTTAAATCTTATACGTGGATTCAAAAAAAGTCAACTTTGCAAATTCAAGATGGGGGAGTTGTGGCCTCTGTTTTCCATTTCCCAATCTTATCTTTAGGACTAAAGCAATGAAAACAAGGCATAGTAATTCATCTAGAAAAGATATGAGGGGTTTGGTGGAGGGAGTGCTCAACAGGACAACCACCCAAACCTCAATGTAATCTTAGGGCTGCATTAAAAGAGGCTGTGTCCTGCCACCCTCTGCCCCGGTCAGATCCATCTCTGGAGAATCAGGCCTACTTTGGGGTGTCACATTTTAGGAAGGACATTTAAGTACAGCTAGTTAGCTGGAGAGTATACAAAGTAGGGTGACTATGGGGTGCTGAAGGAACTAGAAATCCTTCCCTGTGAGGAGGGTTAAAAAAACTGGAGGTGTTTAATTTGAAAAAAGACTCAGTGGAATGTGACTGCTATCTTCAGGTACCTGAAGGCCTGTCCTGTGAAAGAAGGATTAGTCCCAGAGGGAAGAAATAGGAACAGTGGGTGGAAGGAGCAGAGAGGCAGATTTAGACTTGATGGAAGAAAACTTTCCTAAGAATCCAAGCTAGTGGCCTCCTTAATCAAAGGCTCACATACTACAGAGCTGAAAGGGACCTCAGATGACATCTTGTTCAATCCCCTTATTTTATAAATAGAAAACTCAGGCCCCCAAAGGTTAAGCAACTTGCCCAGCATCACATACCTAGTGCTTACCCTCTGATATTCCCGTCCACCTACAGTGTCTACATCTTGCACGTGCATGGTTGCTTGCATGGTTTTTCCCCCTGATTAGAATGTCAGTTACATGTTTTTGCCTTTCTTTGTATTCGCAATACTTCTTAGCACTTATTCCTAGCAGACAGTAAGTGCCTAATAAATGTTTGCTTACTGACAGAAAGAGGTAGTAAGTAGTGATTAAGTAAAATCATGTTCAAATAAATAGTTGACAAGAAGGCAAGAAAAGGGCAGAACTAGGCCTGAGGGGCAACGGTGGAAGAGGCATTGGCTCACACAGGCGTGCTTGTAATAAGCCAGGTCAGCCCCTGGGGTGAGCTCTGCCCTTGGTTCTTTCTCTCTTCCTTGGTGGCCTTTCCCCACCTTGTCCTCCTGAGGAGAAGCAGGAGGGCCCAGGATAATGCTGACCTCAGCATTATGTAGCATTATGTGCTACCCAACCCTACACACACTCAAGAGAGGGCTCCACATCAGTGATGGGGAAGCAAGCCAGGGTGTAAGTAGTTTACATTTCTATAACAATTTTGAAAGTAGAGTTTGCTTCATTCACTGTTTCATTCATAGCCTTAGCACCTAACACAGTGCCTAGCACATAGTAAATACTTAATAAACGTTTGATTTGCACACAACAGTGGTCTGGTATAGGCTGAGTAAATCTTATTATCCCCATTTTACAGATGAGGAAATTGAGGTTCAGGAGTAACATGGCTTGCCAGGGTTACACAAACAGGTCATAATACAGCCAACATTTGAACTTTGGCCTTCTGACTAGACTACTCCAGTGCCCATTCTACTGTACTGTGGGAGCTAGGTGGTATAGATAGAGTGACGAACCTGGAGTCAGAAAGGACTGAGTTCAAATCTAGCCTCAGAGACTTACTAGGTGTATGCCCTGGGCAAGGTCCTTAACAACTCTGTCTGCCTCAGTTTCCTCAACTATAAAATGAGAACAATAATAGCACCCAAGGTTGTTGTTAGGTTAGATTAGTAGATAATTAGATATAATTAGATAATTAGATATAATTAGATAATTAGATAGTATATATTATATATAATATTATAGTATGTAATTAGATAATAATTATATATTATCTAATATATATCTAATATATCACAATTAGATAATAGTTGTGAAGTACTTTGCAAACTGAAAAGTGCTATATAAATACTATTATTATTATTATTACTACTACTATATTGCCTGAAGTAGCTCTTAAAATACTGTGTGAGAGCCTGTGAAGTTAAAGTTGGCCATACCCAAGGGAAGACATCTCAGGCAATTTTTAGAGTACCCTGGGGCTTCTTTATCAGTTCTGTGATTCCTTGGACTGTAGTCTTTTCCAATTAGAGATACCACCTACAAAACCTGCTCTGAAATGCTATATAAATATCACATTGTTTGCTGTAAACCCAAGTCTATAATGGATGGAAGGATGGAAGCAGAAGCAAGCCACGCCGGCCCCAGAGGGAGGTTGTAAATGCCAGGATCACTCTTAGTCGTAGTCCAGGGGCGGGGGACCTGCGGCCTCAAAGCCACATATAACCTTGAGGCCAAAGGTTCCCCAGCCCTGTACCTAGTCTGTCCTGGTAATTCTTTAGGATGGAGAAAATGACAAGATCCACCCTCAGTGGGAATATTTTCCTCTGCAATTCCAATGCTCCACTGGCCACTCCTAAATACTATTTAGCCTGGTAGTCTGCGTAGCAATCCCAGGCCTTGCCAGGGGAGGGATATTGAGGGCGACAGTGCTCTTGGGGACACTCTGCTCTGGAACCAAACACTGCCCCTTCAGGTTAAGGCTGCTGTACTCCAGCCAGGTGCTGAGGATCAGGGATGGATACAACTGGTGTTCTTTAAGATCTTTCTGCTGACTCAAAGAGTTTCCTCCCTTTTCCTAGAGCCAAACAACTTGAAAGCAATTAAATCCAATTAGGCCACTGACCAGTCTTTTATCTCTAGATTTTGCCATTCCTCAAAACTTGACAAGGGGATAACACATTTTTTTAAATCTCCATTCTCCTTTTAAGCTCCTATCAACAAGGTACTTAGCAGCTCTCTCTAAACACCACCTTGGCATCTCCTTTCCATTTCCCAGTCTTATTTTCTCTTTAGGACCAAAACAATGAAAGCAGGTGCCACGTGTAATCTTTCACACAGGACTCATCGTATTATTCTTAATAATTAAATAGGGCTCATTATCCTTCTATTTAATCCTCTAGTGAATTCTGGCTGGCCTCTCTATCCAGTTCTCTTTTCATATAATATTTATATCATTGATCCATAATTGCTTTGATAGGAAAAGTCAAAGAATAATCTATGAATCGGCTGCCAAACACTGTCTAAATTCCCCTCCATCCTATATATCTGTAGTGAACTCCAGACCCATGGAGTGAAGCCAAAGGTGCGTCAGCAATGGACCTCCAGCAGTTACAAGGTGGACATTTCACAAGGGGACTTTATTTCTGCTGGAAAACCGATCTTGAAATCTTGGTCTTCAGGTAACTTTTTCAAAATGACTTTGTTTCTTCCTCCCCCTCAATGTTGAACCTCAAAATGGTGGTATGGTGAACAACTGAAATTTTTTATCTGGAAAGCGGCATTGAAATAATTTAATCCAACTCCCTCCTTTTAACGAAGGAGGAAAATGAGACCTAAACTGGGAAGTAATTTGTCCAAAATCACCCAGGTAGCAACTGTCAGAGACGGGATCAGAACTCAAAGTCCAGTGTCCTTTCCACTGTCCAAGGCTACATACCTGGGTTGTTCTTGGGAAGAGCTGGAAAGAAGGTACATGTCTCTGGTAGTCCATTCCTTTGCTAAAGTCCTCCCGCAAAGGCTCATTATGACATAGAGGTGACCCTGGGCCTACTGGACTATGCCAGTCAAGCAAAAAGCTCCAGAAGGTCTTACCAAAGTGGAAAGGCTTTGGATAGTGTGGCTTGGCAATAGACTGACTGTCTATCATGTGAGGGTCTGCCTGTCTAAGTTTAGAGAAGTTCATCACCAAAGAGGTAGCCTTAAGTATAGGCATGCTGGCACACCCAGGGATAAGCATTACCATCGGCTTTTCCCCTTCCTCTTATCATTCATTCGTGAATGCATCGTGCATGCGTGCCTTCTACAAAGGCGAAGTACAACACACTGTGGAGGATACAAAGAAACGCAGAACACATGATCCTTGAACTCAAGAAACTTATAATCTAGCTAGGCAGCCATGATATTTGTGCATGGACAGTCAGAGATGCCTGGAATTCACTCCCTCCTCATCTCTGCATCAAAGAAGCGCTTGCTTCCTTCCAGATGTAGTTTATGAAGCCTTTCCTGATAGCCCGACTGCTCATCCCCTCCTTCACTAGCTACCTTGTATTTACTTAGTATTCGGTGTATCCTTATTTTGTATAGACTAACCTGTGTGTGTGCTGTTTCTACTGACAGAATGTAAGCTATTTGAGCGCTTGCTGTTCAGTCGTTTTCAGTCTTGTCTAACTCTTCATGACCCCATCTGGGGTTTTCTTGACAAAGATGCTGGAGTGGTTTGTCACTTCTTTCTCCACCTCTTTTCTTTTTTAACAGATGAGGAAACTAAGGCAAACAGGGTTAAATGATTTGCCCAGGGACACCCAGCTAGGGAGTGCCTGAGGTGACATTTGAACTCAGGTTTTCCTGACCCCACACGCAGTGCTCTTTCTTCTGCACCCCCGAGCTTGTGCAGTAGGCTTGTTGTTCAGTATTTTCCATCTTGTCTGACTCTTCATGACCCCATTTGGGGTTTTCTTGGCAAAGATATTGGAGTAGTTTGCCATTTCCTTCTCCAGCTCTCTTTTTGAGAGCAAAGATTATTTAATTCTTGTCTTTGCATCTCTGGTGCTGGGTCTGTAGGAGGTGCTTAATTCCTGTTTGTTAACTGATTAAAAGATATAGCACTGCTTCCAATCTATGCATCATCAAGTTCCAGCTGAGTCTTGCTGATGCTAAGTGCCCCAGGAAAGCTGCCTACAGGGCAGTAGGGGAAGGCTTCACATAGAAGGTGAGGCCACAGTTGGACCTTGAAAGATCCCTAGGTTTCTCAGAGAAAAGGGCAAGGTTCAGCATTCCTACATTTTCCTTGAAGGTTACTACCTGCATCCTCTTTGTATCTTCCTCTGTATAGTGAACACATTGTTGAATAAATAAATGAATCAGTGCAGTAATTCTGGAAAACAATTTGGAATTAATTAAGAAAAGTGACCAATCCATTTACATACTTTGACCTAGAAATCCCACTTCTGGGCCTAGACTTCAAAGACATCAAAAACAGAAAGGTCCAACATGTACCAAAATCCATAGCAATACTTGGGTTTTTTTGGTAGCAAAGAACTGGAAATTTAACAAGTGTCCATTCATTGGGCAATGACTGAGTAAACCTAGGTATGTGAATGTAAGAGAACATTACTGTGCAGTCAGACCAGGTGACTATAAGGAATTCACAGACCCAAGGGAAGACTTAGATGAACTGAGGCAGAGAAGAATAAATACAACCGGGAAAGCAATATACATAGTAACAGTAACAGTACGAATGAAAGGCCCACTAAAAGAAAGCTGAATGTATAACTGGACAACCAATATGGAGCTCAGAGAACAGAAAATGAAACATGCCTATCTTCTCTAGGCAAGGATGCAGGGGACCATGGAGGCAAAATGCTGTATAACTCCTCAGCTGAAGTCATTTTATCATTTACTTAACTATTTTTCCTTGTTACAATGGAGGGTTATAATGGTAGAACCACGATGCAGGGCGGTAAGAGGAGGCATACCCAGAGATGACTGGCGTATAAATAAATGACTTAGGACAACTAGGTGGTTGAGTGGGTAAGAACCTCTGGACATGAAATCAGGATGACCTGAGTTCAAGTCTTGCCCAAGACACTTACTAGTCATGTGATCCTGGGCAAGGTATTTAACCTTTCTCAGCCTTAATTTTCTCATCTATAAAACGGGGACAATAATAATATCTATCCCACAGAGTTGTTGGGAGAATCAAATAAGATAACATATGTGCAGTGTTTTGCAAACCTCCAGATGCTATATAAATGCTAGTTATTATTATTATATAAAAATAGAGCCATCAATAAAATGTGGTGGTTTTTTTTAAAGAAATGAGTGAATGAATGAATCATCATCAACAATTATGTATTTCTTGCCCATTGTGCAGGGCACTTGGTTACAGAGGAAAGATGGCAAGATGTTCCATGTCCTCATGAGACCTATTTTAATATCAACACGTGTACCCAGAAACAAATAGCGGAGGATTAATGAGATGGCAAGTAGCAACCCTGCCCCCTTCCTCTTTCTCACTCATTAATGCCTACAGATGCAAAAGTATGGATTTTTTTTGGACAAAACCAAAGAACTATACCCTCAAAAGATACTATTTTAAAATTTTTATATATTTTGCTATCTGGTTTGTTTGTTTTTTGCTGAGCTTAGAGGGTTTGTACAGATGGCAAGGAGAGGTGAATGGAATTAGAAGAAGGCAGCATTCTGGAAGGCAGAGAAATATCCAGGGGTGTGGGCATAAGGAAGGAAATCTGAGGAGGACTGAGTGAGGGGCAGACTAAAAGGGACTCCCAAAAGTCCCTTTTGGGAGATACAGGCCTAGGAAAGACGTGAGAAGAGCCAGAGTTATTCCCCCTCCTTACTCTGGAAAAGTCCATCCTAGGTGGCTACCCTTGCTCTCATAGACCGTTCTCCCAGACTGTTTATTCTAATTATTATTATTACTAGGCATTTCCTAAATGTACTGCTAAGTGCACTGAGGCAAAGACACAATATTTGAATCAAAGACATCAGAAGTAAGCTTCCAGGAGCTCTCCCTAGGGAAAGTACTTCAAATGGGGAGGTCTCTATTCAATCCAGCCTGAGTTTGCTTTCATAGTTTTTAACCTCTAACTTCCAGTTATATTCTCTTTGGACTGAATATTTTTCCTTACTCTAGGTGGTATAACACCTTTCAAATGCCCAGAGTGGTTTGCCGAGTTAACCCAAATGACTCATAACCTGTTCTGTTCCCTTCTGATCACCCAGTACCAGACATTCATTTCTGTTCCCCTCCCTCTAACGTTGAGGAAAAGAGGAGCATTGTCTTTTCTTTCAAAATGGTGTCTTCTTGAACCGAGTGGATACTGAGGTGTCAATCCATCACTCAGAAATGTGTGGTAAAACTTCCCACGTGCCAAACAATGGGGGATACAAAAAGCAATCACTTGGAGGTCTCTAAACTCAAGGGGCTCACAATGTAAAAGGGGAAATAACATACGAATAAACTACGTATATACAAGAAATACATGGTATAAATCAAAGGTCACCTCAGACAGAAGGCTGGGGGATGGGCTGAGGGGGAGTGTGGGCAGGGAAAGGCCTCCTGCAGAAGGTGGGATCTGAGCTGAGTCTAGAAGGAAGTCAGGGAAGCCCAGTATGCTGAGGTGAGGAATAAGAGGACTGCAGCATGGAAGACAGCCGATGATAAGGCAGGGGAGATGGAGTGTCGGGTGGGAGGAATGGCTAGAGGCTAGGTATTGTTGGATCTTAAGGTATTTAGAGGGGGATGAGAGATAAGGACACTGAAAAGGTAAGAAAGATAAGGGCTCGAAATGCCTTACCAAAGAGATTATATTTGATTTTGGAGGTAATTGGAAATTATTGAATGGGGTGGGAGTGGAGGCCACACGGTCAGGTCTGTGCTTTAGGAAAATCAGCAGTGTAGAGAATGGCCTGAAGTGGGGATGGACTAAGGCAGGGAGGCCAACCAGGTTATTGCAATAGTCCAGGGATGAGGTCATGAGAATCTGCTCCCGGGGGGTGGTCCTGAGAGTAGAGCAAAGAGCACCTTTTATACAAGAGATGTTGTGAAAGTAGAAATAAAAAGACTTGGCAGTCGATGGGATCTGTAAGGTGAGGGAGGGAAAGTGAAAGTCAAGGATGACATTGAATTGGAAGTCTGGGTGTCAGTAACAGGAAAGTTGGGAGGAGGAGAAGATTGGAAGAGAGTTGGGGTGGAAAGATAATTAGTTCTATTTTGGCTATGCTGAGTTTGAGATGTCCAAAAGGCAGTTAGTGATGCAAGCTTGGAGCTCAAGAGAGAGTAGGGTTGGATATCCAGATCTGGAGATCATCTACGTGTAGAGATGATCATTGAACCCATAGGGGCTGATAAGGTCACCAAGAGAGATAGTATAGAGGGAAGAGAAGGCCCGGGACAGAGCTTTGGTTTTGATACATTCTAGACCCCTTTAAAAGTTATGTCTTGGCAAGGGTTCTAGAGATTAACATGGTCTTGGAGTCAGGAAAACTGAATTTTACTCTCCTAGTGACTCACTGTGGGGACCTGGACAAGTAATGACACCTCTGTGAACCTCAGTTTCCTCTTCTGTAAAATGAAGGTCTTGAACTAGAAGATCTTCAGGGTCCCTTCCTGCTCTGATTTTCTATTAGGATGATGTGTGGTCTATAGGACATGCCCCAGGTACAACTGGCAGGGGATATATGGTAGAAAGACCCCCGTGGTGAACCTGACAGTGAGGATTGAGCTGCTGCTGAGAAAGAGGAACCATCACCGATTCCTATTTCATTTGGGAATTCCAAGTGGAGGATAGGAAAGGAAATTAGGGAGGGAGAGAGGGTTGGTAGGGGAATGGACAGGCTCTCTTTAATGGCACTTCTCATTCCTCAGATTCTCTGGCAACTTTCCCCTTCCTTCTGTTCCTTCTGAGATTTCCTTTTAGCATATCAATAGGCCCTGATGTATACACACTCCATTGCTCCTTGCCTACCCCAAGTAGATTCCTTTGGACTCACAGGATCATGGGAGCAGAGCATCCATATGATATTGGGGGGAATCAGAGAACTAGGCTTTTTGAGCCTGAAGTATTCATTTGAAGCCTGAACTAGCTATATTATATATATATATATATATATATATATATATATATATATATATATATAATATAATGATATAATATAAGCTTTTTGAATGAAAAAAATGAAGAATGAAAAAGCATTTATTAATCAATCAACCAATAAGGATTTATTAACCATTTACTACATGAAAGCTATAGGCAACTGGGTGGTGCAATGAATAGACCATTGGGCTTGGAACCAGAAAGGTTCATCTTCATGAGTTTGAATTTGGCCTTAGACACTTACTAGCTGTGTGACCCTGGGCAAGTCACTTAACCCTGTTTGCCTCAGTTTCCTCATCTGTAAAAGGAGCTGAAGAAGGAAATGGCAAACCACTCCAGTATCTTTGCCAAAGAAACCCTGAATGGGGACATTAAGAGACGGACACACCTGAAAAACAACTTAACAACAACACGTGCAAGTGACTGAAGAAAAGAAAACTTAAGGAGGTCATGACAGCTGTCTTCAAGTACTTGAAGGACTGTCATGTTGAAGAAGGACTAGATTTTTCTGTTTAGCCCCAGAGGGCAAAAATCAGAAGCAATGGGTAGAAGCTAGAGAAAGGCTCATTTAGGCTGGATATGAGGAAAATTTCCTGACCATCAGAGCTGTTCAAAAGTGGAATGGGCTGCCCCTTGTGGTGGTGGGCTCCGCTATCTTGGAGATCTTTAAGCAGAGACTGGAAGACCACTTGTCAGGTATGTTACCGTGGGATTCCTTTGTGGGTGGTTTGGACCACATGGTCTTGGAGGCCTCTTATGACTTTTATATTCTGTGATTCTGTAATTCTCAAAAGCTAGGAAGGATTTTACTTTAAAAAAAAAATCCTAGATCTAAAGAGCTGAGGTTTCAAAGTATGGGGCATATAGGAGACGTTCAATACATACTTGTCGATGAATGGCTTGACTTAAAATGGATGAGTGCACAGAGACGAACTCTTCATCCTCCTGTGCTGAGAACATCAAATATCCCTCAGGATAGATGACTATTTCTCCTATCTGCTGACTTAGTTTGTCTCCCAAACTATCCCCCATTTTAGAGGGAGAAAGCCCTTTCTCTGGGGCTGCCATCGGGACAAAGAGCAGAACATTCCCAAGGATAAGCAAGACCTCCCCAATTCTAAACTATGGCAGACTCCCAACCCTCCAACATACCGCTTCCTCTCTATTATATTCCTCCTGTGACTCACACCCTAAATATTGGATTTGAGTTTAACTAACAGTTAAGAAGACCTGAATTCAAATCCAGCCTGAGACACTTACTGGCTGTGTGACACTAGGCAAGCCATGTAATCTGTTTGCCTCAGTTTCCTTATCTGTAAAATTAGGATAATAATTATACCTACCTCCCAGGGTTGTTGTGAGGATCAAATGAGATAATAATTATAAAGTGCTTGACACAGTGTCTGGCACATAATAAGCACTATATAAATATTAGCTATATGTGACCCTGGGTAAGTCATTTAACCTTTGTTTGCCTCAGTTTTCTCACTTGAAAATGAATATAATAATATTACCTACTTCCTAGAGTTATTGTGAGGATAAAATGATATGATGCATCATATTAAAACATGATCAAAAAGTCATATATCATATCAAAAATGACATGATATTTGTAAAATGCTTTGAAGGTCTTAAAGAGCTATATAAGTGTTTGATGGTGGTGGTAGTGGTAGTAGTACTGGTAATAGTAGTGATGGTGGTGGTGGTGGTGATAGGAGTAGTAGTAGTGGTAGTGGTGGTGGTGATAGCGGTAGTAGTAGTAGTAGTAGTAGTAGTAGTAGTAGTAGTAGTTTATATGAATTTTACCCACTTAGAGTTCTGTAGGAAGAGGAGTCTTCCTGACTTCAGGTCCAGCACTTTATCTACTGCACCACCTAGCTGCAGATTAGAATTGTCCAAAAGTGTAATGGGCTGCTTTTGGAGTTAGTGACTTCCCTCTCAGAGGTCTTCAAGTGAAGCTGGATAACAACAACGACAACAATAACGACTAGTATGTGCTTTAAGATGGGCAGTGTTTTACAAATATTATGCAATTTGATACCCACAACAACCCTAAGTGCTATTATTATTCCCATTTTACAGTTGAGGAAACTGAGGCAGAGGCCAAGTGACTTGCCCAGGGACATACAGGTAGGAAGTACCTGAGACAGAATTCAAACTTAGATCTTCCTAATTCCAAGTCTATCATTCTATGCCGCCTGCACCATCTAACTGTCTTAAGGTGAACAACTTGTTGGGTTACATCACAGAGGGGATCTTTATTTAGGTGATGAGGAGGAAGAGGGTGAGGATGATGATAAATAAGAATGAGAATAAAAAGCTAGCATTCATATAACACCTACTATGTGCGAGGCTACGTTCTAAGTGTTTTACAACTATTAGACCATTTGATCCTCCACAAAAACCCTGAGAGGGAAGTGCTATTATTTTCCCCATTTTACAGTTCAGGAAACTGAGGCAAACAGTTTAAGTGACATGAGAGGCCAACATACTAAATTCTTAAATGACCCTCCAGGAAAAAATGTACACACACTTTTAAAATTTTTATCTGCATTATTAATATTTTCTCCACCACTCTCTTTAGTTTAGACAGTCAATAAAACATGTCTGCTGATTTCCAAGGTATAAATGCTCACACTGAACATTTAACAATGGGCTCAGGAGCTTATACAAGTGCACCTCTGACCGGAGATCCCTTCCAACTCTGTGACTGTAATATTCAAAGCTGTAAGGCCTTCAGGTACTGGTACAACAAGACGCTGTTTGCCCACCACCTGAGAACCAGTCTGGTTCAGTTCAGAGAAGATCATTCCTAGGCAGGCTGCAAGGAGAATAGCTATAAAATGCCCGAGGGGGACCCATGCTGATGAAAAAACGCAGGGACTTGATTTCTGCAAGAAGTATTTTGCAGACTAGCTCACTAGATATCTGCAGATCAGGAAGATGTCTAGATTCTGAACTTAAGTGGTAAAGGCAGTTCTAATACACCCACAGCAGAGAAGCTGCCTTGCTCATCCCGATTCCATTTCATCAGATTCTCACTGATTCCCTGATTTCCACAGAGGGATGTTAAAGCAACCAGGCTTTAACTAGCAAGGCCCTCCAGGCCCTTTAGGGCCAGAAAGAAAGCAAACTGAAAGAGAAATCACTCTACTTCAAGGGTGAGTGTGCCTTGCTTTATGCAGTAAGTAGAATTTTTGCAAATTACATCCCATTTTCCCCTTAGCTTGGATTACCATCTCATAGAATGATAGATTCTGAGAGCAAGAAAGGACCTTAGAGATCACAGGAAGAGTCTACCTAGAAATGTCTGGGTCAAGCTGGGGACAACCTAGATGGGGGTGTGGGGGAGGGAGAAGAGGGGTGTTTCTTTAGAAGGAGCAGTAACAGAACAAGTGGAGAGAGCTTGAAATCAAATTTTGCCCAGCTGTGTGATTCTACACTTCGCAGTTTCTTTTGGTGGGACTGGGCTGGCCTGAGACAAGACACCCTCTTATTGTAAGAAATTCTTCACATGAGACCTAACTCAGTGGCGGCTCAGGATGCCATCTAAATGCATCTCATGGGCTTGAGGGGAAAGCATGGTGCAGTGCAAAGAACACTGGATTGAGAGTGAAATGACATGCATTCAAATAGAAATTCTACTTACTACCAATGTGATCTTGAGACAGCTAGGTGATCCAGTGGATAGAGTGTTGGGCCTGGAGTCGGGAAGACCTGAGTTCAAATCCAACCCCAGACACTTACTAGCTGTGTGACCCTGGGCAAGTCACTTCCCCTCTGATTGCCTCAGTTTCCTCAACTGTAAACAGGACCTATCTCCCAGGGTTGTTGTGAGGACCAAATGAGATAATATTTGTAAAGCACTTAGCACAATGCCTAGCACAAAGTGGGCGTTATATAAATGCTAATTCTTTTTCTCCCTCCCCAGCTCACTCATTGTCTTTGGGTTTCATTTTCTTCTGCAAAAAGAGAAGAGTGATCTCAAGGTCTCTTCCAGCTCTAAATCTACAGTTCTGCAACTAGAACCAGAAAAGGTTCTTAATTGGGCAGGATAGGAACAAAAAAAACAGGATTGGTCCCACCTCACAAGCGCTAATTGCAATATTGTCATCTCTGTTATCCCTGTTTAAAGAGACTTGTGCCCGAAATGCTCAAAACAATCAGCTGATGTTAACTCAGCAACCTATCCCAAACTGCAAGTACTATTGCCTCCATTTCACACTTAGAGCAACAGAGATAATGGAAATTAATTGACTTTAAAATCCTTCATGAAGTCAAGAGGTGACCTTGTCTAAGGGGCAGAAAAACCAAACTAGACTTAGAGTATGGAGGACTTGGTTTGAATCTCAGCTTCTTTCCGCACTATGTGATTCTAGACAAATCACTTCCCTTTTCAAATGGGGAGGGCTGGATTAGACAGTTTCAGTTCTAAATTCTATGAAATTTTCAGTTGTAAATTTTATGGGAACCGAGGAATTAAATCTGTGAACTTCTCGGATCACAAGATCATGAATTTAGAATATGGCACTAATGTCTCATTTTACAGATGAAGAAGCAGAGTTCCAGAGATGGGGATTGACTTAGTCACACAAGGAGTAAATGGTAGAGCTGGGCTGCTCAATGCAGAACCAGAAACCACCTGGTTCTTCCTAGATCTGAGCCCATATTGACTTGAGGGATGAGGGAAGGGTGATAGGGAACCATGGTTGTCTTCAAGTACGTGAACAGCTGTCCTAGGAAGGATGGATTAGACTTTAGTCTGCTTAGCCCCAGAGGACAAAATGAGGAGCAGTGAGTGGCAGGGGCAAAGAGGCAGATTTTAGCTCCAACATAAGGGAAAACTTCCTAATAATCAGAGATCTTCCCAAATGGAAAATGGGTTTCCCTAACTAGAGATCTTTGGACAAAATATATACATGTAAAAATTAAATAATGGGATAAGAATTGCCTAGCCATTTAAGAGATCAACCCAAGAGGGAGTGTATGATTAGCTGGTCATGCCACTCCTCTGTGCCCAAATATTCAGTGGCTCCCTATTACCTATCAAACAACATCCGAAGTACTTGACTTGGCCTTCAAGGCCCTCCACAATCAGGGTTACTCCCTTCCAAATCCTCTGTCTTCCTGCCCCTGAACAAGACCTTGGTTTTCTCACTCCTAGTCCTTTGTTCATGTTCTATCTTATTCCTGGGGTGTCCTCCTCCTCCTCCCCAAGTCAAAATCACAGATGGTCAGAGTGCGAAGACTGGCTTCACTGTCCAGTCTGACCAGACCAAGACAAGCACCACTGGTGAGAGGTCACCCAGCCATCCTTTGCTTGAAGACCTCCACTGCTGTGGACTTGCCACTGAGGAATAAACATTCTGAACAGGTGAATATTCAAAGGGAGATTTCTTAGGGCCAACCACGAGCAAACATGAATTTGTGTGTGTGAGTGTGAAGTCTTTTTTCTCTCCCCACTCCAGCAATTTCTTCTCCCACTTAATATAGACACTCAAAGCATGGGGTAATGGAAAGAACTCTGGTCTTGGAGTCAGGAAAGTTAGGTGCTAGTCCCAACTTTAATCCTATTCCTACTAGCTCTGTGACTCTGAGCAAATCACTCAATCTCTCTGTGCCTCAGTTTCCTCACCTGTAAAATGCCCAACCGATAACAATAGCTGACATTTATATAGCATCATAGGGTTTGCAAAATGCTTTGCAAATGTTACTTCATTGGAATCTTCCAATAATCATGCAAGTTAGGCCCTACGGTGGCAGTTCTCAAACTTTTCGGTCTCAGGATCCCTTTACACATAAAAGTTATTGAGGACCCCTCCCTGCAAAGAGCTTTTGTTTATGTGGGTTATATCAATCAAGAGTTAATATTTGAAATGAAAACATTTTGGCATTATTATGTAAATACTTTTGATCTAAGACTTCCTTAAAGAATCTGGGGGACTCTCAAGGGGTCCCCAGATCATCCTTTGAGAACCACTGCCCCATGGTATTATTATCTTCATTTTACAGGTGAAGAATCTGAGGTTCAGAGAAGTGAAGTGTCATACCTGTGATTGCATAGCTAGTAAGTGTCAGAGGTAGGATTTGAACCCTGGTCTTCCTGACTCCATGTCCTTTCTCAGAGAATTGTTGTGAGGAAAACAAGTTGAGCCCATATAATTGTGAAAGGAATATTTTGGGGGAGAGGACTGACCTTTAAGTATATTTTGGGGGAGGGGACTAACTTTTAAGTCAGGTAACAGAGGCATAAGGAGCTGCTGACCATGAAGGCCCTACATTTCATGTGCTCTCCCCTAGTCTTTTTTTCCCTTTGGAAAGTCTTCCCTCCATCTCCTCCCCCCGCCCCAGCTCCCAAGCCAAATCTTGGCCCCTGTTTTGTTTCAAAGCAGCTGCCTCCCCATCTCTAATGGGTTTTCTAAGTAGCCTGCCATATTACTAGCAATCTATTCCACTGTTTACAAATTGTCATCACCTTCAATCAATAACAGCCATTAGGGAACGAGACAAGAGGGAAAAGGGCCAGATGGCTTTTTATTTTTGTCTTCTTTACAGACCTGACAGGCAATTGGAACCCAATGGCATTTCACATGGATAATGATGCCAAAACCACCTTTGGAAAGCAAAGAGTTAACAGAGTCCCAGCTTGTAGACCAACACTAACCCATTAGTTCCAGGAAGAATTATCAAATACTCAACTGCTTGACTTCTTCTACATCTGATGAGTGATGCTCAGAGCCTACACTCTTCTCAAGATGGAAAAACACCCTCCGGTCTCAGTGTCCTGAGAGAAGGTTGCTATTTTTATCTGATCTGTCAGTAAATAAGGTCTGACTGAAGACACTTTTCTAAAGCTTTTCGTTCATACACACCATCTCTTGCTACAACATAATGGACTTTAACAGCTGGTTAGGGGCACAGTAGCAACATGGGACTCCCTGGTTTTACCTCTTCCTCTCTTAACGCATTTTGCTTCCTGGGCTATGACAGCAAATTCAGGTAATAAATCAGCCTTTGCTCAACTAGGAATCCACGGAGAGGAGGGAGGACCAGGGGCAGAAGGGAGAACAACTCCCAACTGAGTGCTAGTTACCAAAAGAACCCTCACTGGCTGTCAGAAAAAGGATGGCAGAATCAGAGCTTGCCCTGAACAGGAAAGAGATAGCCTTCATCAGTCACCTTTGGAGACAGGATACACACATCAGGAGAGAACCTGAAGGGTGATGATGTCCAAGACCAGCACACAATGCCCAAGCTTGATTTTGATTCCCAGCAGATAATAGCCAAAGTGGTAGTTTTTATATTTCCATTCAGGAAACTCCCTGTGAAGTTTCCTCAACCAATGCATGTGGACTTCCATTCTGTAACTTACAGTCTTAGAGAGTGAGAGGTGAAGTGACTTGCCCAGGGTCACAGAGTCTGTATGTATCAGAGACCAGGAATTAAACATTTGTACAGCACTAATGCACTTCAGTCAAATTTCATCACCATGATTGTCATCATTAACATTTTATATAGTGCTTTAAGGTTTGCCAAGCACTTTACACGTATCTCATTTGATCCTCAAAACAACCCTGTGAGGTAGGTGCTATTTTTATCCCCATTTTTCAGATGAGGAAACTGAGGCAGACAAAGGCTAAATGACCTGCCCAAGGTTACACAGCTAGTAAATATCTGCAGCCAGATTTGAACTTAGGACTTCCTGATTCCAAGCCCAGCTCTCTACCTACTGTGCCACCTCTCTGGGAAGTCAAGACATCACCCTCATGATGTCATTGGTCCTCTTCAAGAACAAAGGATGAACAACATTTACTGATCACGTACTATGTATAAAGCAATGCTAAGTGCTCGAGAGGCCACACAGATAAATAAAACCATCTCTGCCTTCAAGGAATTTCTAGTAGGGAGATGAAGACATTGACATAGAAAAGTCCTATGATTTGGAGATGGAAGGGATCTTAGAGATTGTCTACTCTAATCCCTTCATTTTCACAGATGAGGATACTGAGGCACAGAGAGGTGGAATAAATGTCTTGCTCAGAGCATAGAGTACACTCCAGAGTCTCCTGAGGCAGCCATGAGGTCATGGGCTAGTGGGGAATAGAGAATTGGAGGGGAAAATCCAACGATAGAGTTTTAAAGGTCATAGTATTTGGGAGACAAGAGAGAGTGCTCTCAGTTGTGAAGAGCAGGGAAGACTGCATGGAAGAGGCTGAATTTGAGCTGGGCCATGAAAGAAAGGTGAAGCATCAGACAGAAAGAACCACATCCCTCTGGACTTCCAGTCCCCAGCCCAAAAGCCCCTCCTCCCACCCTGTTCTTCTGCTTCCTTTTGCTTGTTGTCTTCCTCTATTGAATTAGAAGCTCCTGGAGGCCAGGGTCTGTCTTTTGCCTTTCTGTGTATTCCCTGCTCTTAGTACCTACCCTGTGGTAGGTGCTTAATAAATGTGTATTGACTGATTGACAGAACTGAAGGGAAGAGAATGGGGCAGGGGAGGAGAGATGTGGGAAAGGGCAAAGAGGGAGGGAAGTCTGGAATGTGTCTAGAGCAAAGGTCCCCAAAATGGGGGTTACAGCTCCAAAGTGTGCTATAGACCGGGGACACCAAGGGGCAATCAATCAGAGGGTGGGAAGATGGGTCATGTCACACTCTCACTCCATAACAGATAGCAGGATTTATCTCCTACATAATTATATCATCCCCTTTACCCCTTAGGGCAGTTAGGTGGTGCAGTGGGTAGAGTGCTGGGCCTGGAGTCAGGAAGAACTGAATTCAAATCCTGTCTCAGACACTTACTAGGAGTGTGACCCTGGGCAAGTTACTTAACCTGTTTGCCTCAGTTTCCTCATCTGTAAAATGAGCCGGAGAAGGAAATAGTAAACCACTCCAGTATCTTTGCCAAGAAGACCCCAAATGGGGTTATGAAGAGTCAGACGTAACTGAAATGATGGAAGGACAACAATTCATTAGTGAGCAACACACCCTGCTTCATACCCCCTAGCAGTATGTTCTTGTGGTTGTGCCCGACTGTTCCCTTTCTGCATGGGGCATTGGCCCCTCAGAGTAGTGACATAAATGACATCACAACTGCAAAGCACTTAATAAAGTGCCTAGTACATTGTAGGTGCCTAATAAATGCTTGTGACCAAAGCAGACACACCAGCAACTGTGCAGGCAAAATCCCTCTACACTCCACCTCCTCATCCCCCATCCCCTCAAAGCTGCCTCAGGCAACCATGTACTCTGTGCTTTGGGACAGTAGCTGGTGAGCAAAACCCACACCCCCTTTATCGGTTTTTGGTGGGCCAGAGTGAGCCACCCAGGATGGGCAGACTTGGAAGGGTTGGAATTAGCATTGCTGATCTCATTACATTATCTTCCACCCCAAACTCTCCCTTCTTCTACACACCCCTATCTCTGTGGGTGGCAACACCACCCTTCCAGTGTCCAGGTTCTCCACCTCCTCATTATCCTCGAGCTCAACTGAAACAAGTCTCTCTCCAAAGTTACCAGTGATCTTTTAATGGACAGATCTGACCTTTTCTCAGCTCTGCAGCCTTTGACACTGTTGACCACTCTCTCCTCCTGGATACTTACTCTCTCTCTTCTAGGCTGCTACAAAAATTCTCACATCTGTACATTTCAAAAACTCAGAAATAGACTTACAACTTGTTTTAAAAAGCTTCAAAGTAAAGCATTTTGGTGCGTTTTGAACTCATTCATTTATTTTTTAAAAATACAATAGCTTCTGGTTAGTTTCAAAAACAACTAATTGACATCAGGGAAGATGGAAATTTACTAGCTGAATCTCAACCAAAACCTTTACTTAATTGGTGAACGTGATTGAAAAATGAGTATCATGTAAGCACGACCAACAAAAGTATTTCTTCCGTTATGTTCCTATGTACCTTTAAGAGCTATTTCCTGCAGGAAACACACATTAAAACTAAGTATTGAAAAAACTGAACTTCGAACCAGACCTTTGAACCAGACCACTGTATCACAAAGTGTTAAACCAAGATTTTAAAAAATAATGAAGCATACATAATTACATTCATCTCACTTAAGCTAGCTAGGTGGTGCAGTGAATAGAGCGCTGGGCTTGGAATTAGGAAGACACATCTTCATGAGTTCAGTCTGGCCTCAGGCACTTATTAGCTGTGTGACCCTGTCAAGTCACTTAACCCTGTTTACCTCAGTTTTTTTCATCAGTAAAATGAGCTGGAGAAGGAAATGACAAACCACTCCAGGATCTTTGCCAAGAAAACCCTAAATGGGGTGACAAAGAGTCTGACACAACTGAACAACAAGCATTTAAAATATCAGTTAATAATGTTTTAGTGAGAACAAAAAGGGTTTTAGTATCATTAAGACATTATTTTTAAAATCTTATTTCATTTGTCTCATCTTTTTAAATTTATAAATGTATATACTTTATAATGCACATAATTATTAGTGTAGTCATACATTTATATAATTTATAAATAAGTAAATATATCTGTTGGGAATGAGTGTTCTCTCTCTTTTTCTTAACTGACAGATGTACGTGATCAGAAGTTTGGAGACAATGGTCTAAAAAGTATGGAATGAGTGAAGGCTAAAAATATCCTTTGAGGTCATCTTATTAAGAGCCTTGAATGTCAGGTGAAATTATTTAGACTCTTTTTTGTACACAACTCAAGCCATTGAAGATTTTTGAGCGAGAAAGTGATAAACATTAGAAAGATGATTCTGGCATTGGTGTTCAGAATGAATAGGGGGAGGAAAATCTACACACAGACTCTCTACACTCGGAGACTATTTACTACTGTCAAAAAAAAAATCACAGGGTCATGGTGTCTCAGGGTTGGAAGAAGCTTCAGAGACCCAAGCTGTACCCAACAGAATGAGAATCCCTTCTATAATACAGCAACAAATAGTCATCCAGCCTTTGCTTGAAGACCACCGATGAGGGAGAGCTCACTAGCCCCGAGACAGTTTATTCCACCTTTGAATAACTAAATCGTTAGGAAGTTTTCCCGACAAAAAACCAAAATTGGTTTTTGAGATTTTCTGACTTCACTGTAATTGTTGACCTCTGGAGCCATGCAGAATAGATTTAATCTCTTTCATTTATATCCCTTCAAATACTTGAAGACAGTTGTCATCATTCCCAAGACTTCTCTCCAGATCAAATATTCCTAGCTGTTTTAATCCTTCCTCCTATGGAATAGTCTTCAATCCTCTCCCCACCTTGGTCATTCTCTTTTGGATGAGTTCTGGTTTGTCAATGTCCTTCCCATAATGTGGCATCCAGAATGGAACACAGTATTTGATCTGTGGTCAAACCTGGACAGTATAGAACATACTTACCTCCTCCTTCATTCTGGAATCTATATCTCTCTGAAGTCAGTTTAATTTTCTTAATACAAAAAAGGAAATACTATTAACTAGAATTCGTCTTTTCTCTGCCACATCATAGTATTGATTTATATGAAGCCTGTGGTCCACTAACACCCCTATGTCTCTTTCACAAAAATGGTTGTCTGGTG
Organism: Vombatus ursinus; assembly: GCF_900497805.2. Classification (NCBI taxonomy): domain Eukaryota; kingdom Metazoa; phylum Chordata; class Mammalia; order Diprotodontia; family Vombatidae; genus Vombatus; species Vombatus ursinus. The sequence goes on along the minus strand of NW_020954556.1, from coordinate 6,198,235 downwards.
TCTCTCACTCTGTACTTGGGAAATTGATATTTGAGCTCATTGCAAAACTTGGCCTTTATCCCCATTACATTTAATCTTCTTAGATTCAACCCATAGTTCTAGCCAGTCAACACCTCCTTGATTCCTGACTGAAATCTATTGAGCTTGCTTTATTTACCTCTCTAATTTATGTCATTTGCAAATTTGACACACATGCCTTCACCCAAATTATTTAGAAAATGTTGAACAGGAGATGATGAGGGTATGAATTATAAACCTCGTGAGTAGCCATATCCCATGTCTGGATTGCCTCCTTGTCTCTATTAGTTTGAAATACTTCCTTTCCTTCAGGTGGGTGCCACTTTAGCAATGAAAACTTTTCTCCAATCCCATTAGCTAGAAATGATCCCTCCCCCTTAAAATCTCTCTGATTGACTTCTTTTATTCACTTAATCATATTCTAAGTTAAGTAATTGCTGATCCCATCTACTATACTGTCAACTCTTCAAGGGCAGAGATTGTGTCTGACTCCATTCTATATCTCCAGAACTGAGTACAGTGCTTTGCATGTACCAGGTACCCAATAAATGTGCACTGAATTGAACTGCCATGAAATTGCCTTTCTAATTATGATTCACTTAGGATAATATTACAACTAGTCTGCATTTTCTGAGAACACTCTGGCTGAGCAATAAGGAGCAGTGTGTTGGAATTTATAATCAATTTCAGATAATCCATCAAGTCTAGACTTTGGTTGAATTGATAGAATTGTAGTTAACACCAAAACAAGAGCATAAGGTGCCTTTCAAAACATGTCCATGCCTATTATCTCATTTTATTGTTACAACATACCTATAGATACTATTTCTATTTTTATCAATAAGGAAACTGAGGCCCAGAGAAGTTAAATCACTTGCTCAAGGTCATTATTTTGTTTGTATATTGGAAAGTGATCCTGTAGTTTCTCAATTAAGCATTTATTATTATTATTACTTATAATAATGTTCATTATTATTATTACTTATAATATATTATTTGTACTAATAACATTTTAGTAGTGTGAATATCTATTATTCATACTAAATATTTATTAGTGGTATCAATAATATCTATTAGTAGTACTAATAATGTTTATTATTATCATTAGTAGTAGTAGTAACAATATCACTACTAATAATAATGACAGCATTTATTTAGCCCTCTTAGGTTTGCAAAATGTTTAACATACAGGATATTCCCAAGTCTTAACGCAGTTTTAAGTTTTAGTAACTTAAACAATTTCACAAATGTCTTATTTGATTTGATTTGGAATCAGAAGACAAATTCTGGCTCAGCTCCTAACCGCCTGAGTGACCTTCGCTTCATGTCTCTGGGCTTGGGTTTTCCTAATTGTAAAATGAGGGTATTGGACCAGATGTTCACAAGGATCTTGCTGGTTCTAAGGTTCATCCTTCTATATACCTCCTGATTTCCCAACTCTATGTCAAGGGTACACAAGTGAAGAAATCCACATGAATTTGGTGCTGACAACAGTGACTTCCTCCTCACCTGCCAAAGTAGGGCTTTCAATATAGGCGGTCCAAGTTTCAGAGATAGTAGGCTACTAAACAGTTTCCAGGAACTAGCAGGCCATAATCACTCCCTCTCCCTTAGCTGGAAAAGCACAAAAATGTCCACTTTTTCACTAAACCACCAAGCAAGCAAGGCAGGGACTTTACATAACCCAACCTGGCATATAATCCCTAAGATATGGGCTTGATCACTAAAAAGGGTTGTAAGTTTTAATTAGGGCTCCTTAAAAAGCTAAGTGGAACAGTGGATAGAGTACTGGGCCTGGAGTCAGGAAGATTCACATTCCTGAGTTCAAATCTGGCCTCAGACACTTACTAGCTATATGACACTGGACAAGTCCTTTAACCCTTTTTACCTCAGTTTCCTCATCCGTAAAATGAGCTGGAAAAGAAAATGGCATACTCCAGTGTCTTTGCCATGAAAACCCTAAATGGGTCCCAAGGAGTCGGACACGACTGAATCAACTAAACAACAACCACCATAAAAACATCACCAGAGCAATAATATGCCATATCAGTTTATCTTTTTCTGAATAATCTTATACCATCACTTTTTTTCTTTAACCCACAAACCCATATTCCTAGAGGTCACAATGGAATACTTTTGTTCCTTACTTGGACATCCCTCACCCCCAATCTCTACTTCTTAAATAGTAAAAATTTAAAAATCCAGGATCAAAAAGGAAGTGAATAATGGAGTGGATATAGGAAGTCTACTGCTTATGTCTGAGGCTACTAAGTGTTTGAATCCCTTTTGCACAGATAGGTCAGAGGATTCAGAGATGGCAAGACCCTTAGACATCATCATTGTCATCATCTTCATCATAGAGCTGAAAGAGACCTTCATCTAGTTGAACCTCCTCATTTAACATAGGAGGGAAATGAAGCATCTTATCTAAGGTCCTACCATTATTAAGCAGTAGAGTCAGTATTCAAATAGAGGTTCTCTGACACCAGATCTAGGGTTTTTTCAACTAAATTGTATGAAGGGTCAACCAGCTGGTACCCCTCCCAAAGTAGCTCCATCACACGGGCACTGCAGTTGAACTAAATGGTTCGAACCCAGCAACAGAAAAAATGGGACAAAATCAGGAACTATGGAGCACCTCTCTCCCCAAGTGAGGAGCTCAAAGAACACATCCCAGAGTCCATACAAGCTTCTAGAATCTCCATTCGAAAGGAAGAGAAGTACATTAGTGGCCCCCAAGACCATTCTCCTCAGTCCTCTAATACACAGAGCACGTCACTCAGGCCTAAGACTAGAACTCTGAGAATAAACCTCTGACAATAAAAAATACAAATTGAACTCATTTAGGCAAGAAAGGTCCAAAGTGCTAACTCTAGTGACAATGCTGAGAAAGTGGTGAGTCTATTAACCAATAAAATATACCCCTCAGTTTGAAAACACACACACACACACACACATACACACACACACACTCACAGTTAAGTGAAGATCTTCACTTCTCAAATTCAGACGCATGCTTCTATTTCAGCCAGATATGTTATTGCAAAGAGAAGCAATTCCCCCAGTTCCAGCCTTGGCCTCCTCCATCTTTATGTCTCCCCCCTACCCACTCCCCACCCCTCCAACCTCCTTTTTACACATCTTTTTTTCCGAACCCTGGGCAAATACTCACCCTCCAGGACCACATTGGGATGATCATTCAGGTTATTAAAAGTCCAGAAAGCCTCCCTGCACTAGGGTTTGCTGTCTGAATAGTGTGGGGGCAGATGCCACACTGTTACTGCCTTCCCTTAAGGCATCTGAGCTCAGAAAGGGCCCCAAGCCCCTGGGCCCATTAGGCCTTATCAGGAGCAGAGAGTGTTCTCTATCAGGTCTCACCGGCTGCCTAGAGGCAGAAGGAGAAAGGGGAGGCTCCTTCATGGAGGTTGCAGATTATGGCAAACACTCTCTTTCTCCCGCCACCCTCACTCAGTCCCAGAATTAAGGCAATTTCTAATTGGAAATATAGCAGACCCACTCACTCACCATTTTTCTTCCAGCATAACTCCTTCCCAAAGAGTTCCAACAGAGAAATAATGGGCAAATCACTGAAAAAGAGATCTTTCCCTTAAACCTTTCCAGCAGAACCCAGCACCAAAGATTATCAATGGGAAAGCCATCCACTGAGTGGAGAATGCCATGCCACAATGGAGGTCTCTCTCTCTATGCTCCCAAATGGCTGGGCTGAAAGTTGGGGAGTCCTCCAGAGGCAGGATGCCTGGGGCTATCCTCTGAGACAAAATCCCAAATAACATTGGCTTTTCTCTCATGGCCAAAAGACTTTCCCCCAGAGTAGTTATCGTCCTCTGTTTAACCAACCCAAGGGCCACATGACAGGCTTATGTCTCCCTCTATTTTTAAATTGCCTACACTGGGGGCCCATGTGTTCCTTAATTACTGACTTGCAGGGATTCTGGGCACAATCTTAATGACACTGGGACCAAAAATAACAACATTCCTGGGAACCAGAGGTGAGTCACCACCAAACAGCAGCTTGGAGGAAAGATGGGGCTGAAGCAAGAGCCACAAAACTATTCTACATGGCTGCCAGGAAAGTCATTGATGCTTCAGCGAGCCTCCTTCCCAAGGAAAACGCTTAGCTCTGCATGGCCATCACCCTAAGACTACCCTCCGGTCGTGACTTGGTTTTCTGAGGCTTCACAACTTATAGTTTTAGATGTGGTTTCATTTACAACATCTGAGGCCAAGTGTAATGGAATGGAATCTGCACAGTGTTGTTTTATATAGTGAGTACACCATGCCCTGGAATGGCAGGGGCCATTGGGCAAAGAAACCTGAATAACCTGAAATCAATGAATTATGAAACCAGATGAGAGATAATTTTTAGTGCCGTGAAACAGTAATCCTTACCCTGATGGTTCCCATTACTGTGCTTATAATCTATAAAATTACAATTATTTATAAAGACATACCTTTATACCTTCGTGTTATTGTTTGGCTGTGTCCTGATCTGAATTGGCTTGAACAATAATGATTTGTGGGGTTCTGATCTCCCTCACCTGACACTCTCCTTTCCCCTCTCTTCCTGCCCTTCCAGGTCCCCTAGTGTGGCTGCCATCTGTCTCTTCCACTTTTCTACAGATCCAAAATGGACCTTGCTGTGAGGTCACAGCTGCCACAGGGAAAAAAAATGACCCTCTGTGGTCCCCGCCCATGGGCTGCCTTCACTCTCCATAGCAGCTGTATTGGCAGGAATCAGCATAGGCTGGGAATCAGAGCAGAGTAGGGCCAGAGCATCTGACCATAACCATGGGAAGCATGAAATAGAGAGGGCAAAGGAGGTTTCAAAGCACATCTTTGGGGAAAAATCATTAATAAACAGAAATTAAATCCTTAGTAGATGGAATTTGAGGCATAGGACATAAGAAGAAAAATGACCTTTTTTGGGGGGGAGGGTAGACAATTAGAATCACTAAATATAAGCAGATGATATTCAACTTGACTTTAATAACTTGTATTATGAGAAAAAAATTCTCTTTCTTGGTATAAAATTCAGAGAATCATAGAGCCTCAAAGTTGGAAGCAATCTCAGAAATCATTTAGTTCAACCTGTATAGAAGGCCCATTTACGACATTCCCAAGTGGTCACCCAGCCTCTGTTTAAAGACCCAGCAGAGATAGAAAACTCTCACTATACCTCCAGAGAAAGTCTATACTATTTTATTTTGGGGAAGCTCCAAATATTAGGAAATTCTGTCTTCAAATGGCCTGATATCTGCCTCCCTGTAACCCCCCCCCATCCTCTTAGTTTTGTCCAGTGGGGCCAAGCAGAGTAAATATGACCTGCCTTCCACACGACAACCCACCACGTATTTGAAGTCATCAATCATGCCTATTCATGATGGTTTAGCCCAAGCTTTAGCAGAAAGATTCTGTCCCACATACCAAACAGTGTGAAAGTCAAGACACAAATGTTCTATAAAGAAGTAACATGGGTTGGCGCAGCTAGGTGGTCTAGTGGATAGAGGACTGGCCCTGGAGTCAGGAGGACCTGAGTTCAAATCCAACCTCAGACACTTATTAGCTGTGAAATAAATAAATCTACATAAAAAAGTAACATGGGGTGTGGTGGTGTACACCTGAAATTCCTGCTACTGTGGGAAGTTTAGGCTGGTGAATTGCTTGAGTTTGGGAGTTCTGGACTGCAGTAGAGCTAAAGGTGATAGGTTATCCTCACCAAGTCTAGCATCAGTATGGTAAACCCCCAGGAAAAGGGGACTACCAGGCTAGCTAAGAAGAGGTAAGCTGGCTTAGACTGGAAACAGAGCAGGTCAAAACTTTTGTGTCCACCAGCAATGGGATTGGGCCCATAAGTGGCCTCTGTACTTCTAGCATGAGTGAGAAAGGGAGAAGGAGAAGAGGAAGAAAAAGAAGAAGGAAAAGGAGGAGGAGGATGGAGGAAAGGAGGAGGAGGAAAAGGAGAAGAAGAAGAAGAAGAAGAAGAAGAAGAAGAAGAAGAAGAAGAAGAAGAAGAAGAAGAAGAAAAAGAAAAGAAGAAAAAGAAGAAGAAACAACCTTAATGGATAAAGAAAACTATGTTCACCATGTAGAGATTAACAGCTTGATACTCAGGAAAGAACATTGACTTTGGATCAAGTCAAAAGATGAGATTTAGTTTTGTCTCTGCTAGGACATTAACTTTGTGATAATAACTAAAAGTTTCAGTTTCCTCACTTGAAAATGGGAATAATAATGTTTTTATTATCAGGCTTATGGGACGGTTGTAAAAAAGCCCTTTGTAAACCTCTAAGTGCTTTATTAATGTGAGTTACTCTTATGTCACCATTTTGGATGCAAGAAATCCTGTTCATCCAGCTCCACCCCTCCTTCCTGAGATGAACAACATGTTAGTTGGACAATACGGAATCCAAGGATCTGAGTTCAAATCCTGGCTCTGATACTTACTGGCTATGTGATCTCGGGGGAGTTACCTCCTCTCTCTCAGCATCAGGGGCTTCATCTGTATGTAACTGGGACCTAGTACAGCGAGCTCTGCCTGCTATAGTTCCCTGCGTAGAGGCTGGGGGCTAGTTTGCTTCTGTACCAGCGTGACGATCTGGAATGGAGGGGCTGGCTGTTCCACTCCAGGGCATGGACAAATAAACTGCTTCCAGGGTGCTTATTGAACTGCCGAGAGCAGCCTTTTGATTGCTGGGTTGGAACAGGATGCGCCTACAAAAGGCACCAACCAGACAAATGATTCTCTCTCCCTGGCTGCGTTTGAAGCCTGGGCTTTCTCCGGCCCCTTCCCCCCTCTCCCCTCCCTCTACAGGTAAAATGAGGCAATTGGAACTGAGGACTCCTGAGGTCCCTTCCAGCTCCAAAATGCTGTGATTCTATGAGCAAACACAATGTTTTGTTGTTCATGGTTCCCTGCACAGGCAAGGTCCACAAGAGGAAACCATCAAACATAAATGATACCCTGAAATAATTTCTGTCACTAACAACTGTAGTCTGGGGTAGTCAGCAGAGGGATCCAATCCATGATGGAAAAGCTAAAGCTAATGCATCCATTAAAAAACAGCCCTCAGGCCTACCAGCTCTCTCTTTCTCTCTGTGTGACTATGTCCAGCAGCTTATCGGTCATTCCCAGGCAGCGGTAAGCAGCTTTCAGGTCAGGCACCCTGAAATGCCAGTCACCTCCAAAACTTAACCTTCTCTGTAGTCCGTGTGGACCTGCCCTGATTTCAGATACAGGACCCAGCCAAGATCCTCTCATCTGCTTTCATGGGATGAGGGGAGCTGCAGGCACCTTAAACCCACTCCTAAATCAGGTCAAACTGAATTATAGGATGGGGTGCCAGGAGGTAGGGCAGGGCTAACCACCAAGATTCAGGGATCATTTTTTCCTTCTTTCATACTTTGAAAGATTTGTATTCCATTGCTGCACATACGTCTCCCTTCACAGCTAACATACTGGAAGGAGTACTCAGAAAGGTTATGAGGCATTTTCCTTACAAACACCCTGCTGCTAAAGGTTGTGATCAATCAATCAATAAAAACATTTATTAAGCACCCCTATGTGCCAGGTACTGTGCTAAGAGCTGGGGATACAAAAAGAGGCAAAAGACAGTCCCTGCCCTCAAGGAGCTTACAATCTAATGGGAAAGACAGCATGCAAACAAATACATATAAAGTAAGCTATGTACAGGATCAACCAGTCAACAAGTATTTAAGTACTTATTATGTGCCGGGCATCTTGCAAAGTACAGATGATTCCAAGAAAAAAGTAAAAATAGGCCCTGCCCTCAAAGAGCTTACATTTTAATGGGAAACAAACATGTACATTAATAAATGTATATATAAGACATATGGAGTAGATGGAAGGTAAACTAAGAAGAGAAGGCAATAGCAACTATGGAGCCTCCTGCAGAAGGCAGAGTTTGAGCTGAGTATTAAAGGAAGCCAGGGGTTCTAAGAAGTGGAAGAGGAGAAAGAACAATCCAGAATAGGGGAGCAGTCAAAGAAAAGGCATGAAGTTGGGAGGTATGTATCTAGACCATCGAGAGCAGGGAGGGAGTGATATATGAGAAGCCTGGAAAAGTAGGAAGGAGTAAGGTTATGAAGGGGAGTTTTATAGTTGATACTCAAGGTAGGTAAACCAAGGCTCAAAAATCTTTGTTGTGTCCTCTCCTAGCTCTAGGGGACAATCTTGCCTCCTGCTCCTTCCCTCTCAAGTTGCTAGCTGGTGGACATGCAGCCCCCTCCAACAGGCTCGGCAGTATCTCCACCTTGGTAATTCCTGCCAGAGCTGGTCCCCTGTGAGGAAAATACCTTCATAAAGCTAAAAGCACTACAGAAATGTGAGTTGCTATATTTATCTGTGTTGGTGTTTTCTGTCTTAAACACTAAGCTTCTAGTGGGTAGTGATCATTTTTTGTCCAACTTAATTTAATGCAACTCAGCTCACCTGAACCTTTAATTAAGGAACATTTCTTTCTCTCACTTTCCAGAGAAAGAAAACTAGTGACAAGTACACAAGCTCTCAGAAGGGATGGATGTATTCAAAAGTGACTCCTTAGAACATTTCTGGAGGGCAAGACACATTCAGACTAATTTTCAGTTTCTCAGGTTTCATCTATGGTTCAGTTCACTGCTCAAATTTATGTAGAGATTTGCAGAACTCTCCTTACAACATCACTGTGAGATTGGCAGTGTATATGTTATTTTTTCCCATCTTATTGATAAGGAAACTGAGGCTCAGAGTAGTTAAATGAATTGTCAATGGTCACATTGCTGTTATCAGGTCAGGGTTGAGATTGTGGTTTGTCATTCATTCTCGGAGAGGACCATGACATCAGGAAGGTGATGTCATTACTTGCAAGTGAATTGGATTTAAGTGAGTGAAGGCTGTGCAGAGTCACCAGCCTCACTTTCTCCTCCAGAGCCATCTGGGTCCAGTGGCCAGATATAGACCAGGACAACCAGAGATGGCCCCAGTGGAGAGTGAAACCCTTGTTCTCTTACTCCTTGGCTAGTGGTCTTTCCACTGGCTTCCACATGTTCATCAGATGAGAGGTTTAGAGATAAAAGGAGGCTTAGAGGTCAATTAGTCCAACCTCTTCGTATTGCAGATGAGAAAACTGAGATAGGTCCAGAGAGATTAAGTTAGAGGGTGTAGTAGTTAGAGCTGTGAGTCTCAAGTCAGGAAGACCTGAGTTCAAATCCTGCCTCATACATTTACTAGCTGCATGAACCTAAGCATGTCACTTAATCCTCTGATTGCCTCAGTTTCCTTATCTATAAAATGGGGATAATTAATAATAGCACCTACCTCCTGAGGTTGTTACAAGGATCAAATAATGTAACATTTGTAGAATTGTCATTTTCTATTATATTGGTTTGGCTTACTGATGAGCAATTGATATTTTTATCCTATTGTTTAGATCTGGCTTTATTTGTGAGAAAAGTGTTTCATAATTGTGTTCATAGAGTTCCTGGGCTCCTCTTGGCAGGTGGACTCCCAAGTATTTTATATTGTCTACAGTTATTTTAAATGAAATTTCTCTTTCTATCTCTTGCTGCTGGGATTTGTTGGTAATATATAGAAATGCTGATGATTTATGTGGGTTTATTTTATGTCCTACAACTTTGCTAAAGTTGTTAATTATTTTAAGTAATTTTTTTTAGTTGATTCTCTAGGATTCTCTAAGTATACCATCATATCATCTGCAAAGAGTGATAGTCTAGTCTAATTCTTTCCATTTCTTTTTCTTCTCTTATTGCTAAAGCTAACATTTCTAGTACAATATTGGATAATAGTGGTGATAATGGGCATCCTTGTTCACCCCAATCTTATTGGGAAGGCTTCTAGCTTATCCTCATTACAGATAATGCTTGCTGATGGTTTTAGATAGTTACTGCTTATCATTTTAAGGAAACCTCCATTTTTCCCTATGCTCTCTAGTGTTTTTAATAGGAATGGGTGCTATATTTTGTCAAAAGCTTTTTCTTTTTGCATCTATTGAGATTAACATATGATTTCTGTTGGTTTTATTATTGATGTGGTCAATTATGCTAATAGTTTTCCTAATATTGAAACAACCCTGCATTCCTGGTATAAATCCCATGTGGTTAAGATAATATTTGTAATTAATATTTAAAAAGTACTTTACAAACTTAAAAAATATATATTACTAGCTGTATGACCTTTGGCAAACTACTTAATCTCTGTTTGTTTCAGTTTCCCCATCTATAAAATGGAAGTAACACAGTAGCACCTACCTCTCAAGGTTGTCATGAGGATAAAATTAGGCATTTGTAAACAAAGAAATAAATTTGCTCAGAGTCACACATTTAGTAAGGTCTGAGGTCAGATTTGAACCCCGCTCTTCCAAACTCTAATTCCAGTACTGTATCTATGACACTATGAAGCCTCTCAAATACTGCAAGATTGATCTTTCAGAATTATACCCCTGGAGCACCGTAAGACTTTGAGTATTCAAAAAAAGAGGGAAGCTAGGTGGCACAGTGGATAAAGCCCAGGGCCTGGAGTCAGGAAGACTCATCTTCCTGAGTTCAAATCTGGACTCAAATATTCACCAGCTATGTGACCCTGGGCAAGTCACTTAACCCTGTCTGCCTCAGTTTCCTCATTTGTAAAATGAGTTGGAGATGGAAATGGCAAACCACTCCAGTATCTTTGCCAAGAAAACCCCAAATGAGGTCGCAGAGAGTCAGACATGACTGAAATGATTCAACAACAACATTCAAAGAAACATTTGACTCCACATCCAAAATACTTTACTTTCTAAGAAGGGCAGAGACAAATATATCTTAAAAAGACTTTCAGTATAAAGGGTAGAAACAATCCTCAATTAACCCAAAAATCCAGATGCAAAACTCCATTTTTTTCAACTATTCAGATTAATTGATCTTTTTACTGTGTCTGGCACTTAACCCAACCTGGCACTCAAATGATTTAGATGCTGCAACTCCTGATGATAATAAGAAGGGAAAGAAGGAAGGGGAGGGGAGGAGGCAGGAGAAGGAAGAAGAAAAAAAGAGGAGAAAGAAAGGGAGAAGGATAAGGACAAAGAGAAAAAAGAGAAGAAAACACCCTACATAGTGAAGTAGCTAGTGGGGACTCAAAGAACCAGCTGATTACTTCGGGAGAGAAATATTCACTCTGTGGACAAATGAGGACTCTAACGTCTCTAAAACCTCGTCTATATTTAGCATTTGGGGAAATTTGATGAGAATCAACCCAGAGGTTCCTTCTCGTTAGCATTTTTTTGTAAAAAATTTGGTGAAAAAGGAACCTAAAACTGCTGGCAGTCAGTCAATACAAAATTTATTAAGCCCCTACTATGTGCACTGGGCTAAGCACTGGGGATACAAAAATGGGGAAAAAAAGACAGTCCCTGTCCTTGAAGAGCTTGCAATGCAATGGGGAGAAACACCCAAAAGGACGTTGGAAAGATGGGGAAGGGGCACGATGGAGTGGGGAAGTCCCCCAAATCTAAAAGATTGAAGAGCTGGGTGGGAAATGGACACTCTGAAATGTCTTTGGATTTCCTTTAACTGTGCTTTGCTACCTTCCTTCCCTCTCTCCCTCCTTCCCCCAGGACAGATCATTGGGAGCATCCTAAATGGTAGAATCATCATTACCAGGAGTTCTTGGCCCTTTCATCCCTGCCTCCACCCAATCCCAAACTCAACAGATGCTGATCCACCCATGGTGGTGTCATCACCAATGGCCATAGCCCTATTACTACAACAATTTGACAGCAAGCTGATACTTGAATAGATGGATGGTTAGAAAGATAGATGCCCAGCCCATTTTACAGATGAGGAAACTGAGGCAAACAGGGTTAAATGACTTGCCCAGGATCATACAGCTAGTAAGTGAACCTGGATTCAACCTGGTTCTTCTATTCTTTCCATATGACCTTGAATAAGTCACCTCAGTTCCCTCATGTATAAAACAAAGGAGTTAGACCAGATGAGCCCTTCCAGCTCTATATGTACAATTATATGAACAACCCTGAGAGGTAATAATAGGATTCTTATCTTCATTTTGCAGATGAAGAAACTAAGGCCCAGAGAGATTAAAATCATCAAACAGCTAGCTAAGTGGAAGAGCCAGGGCTGGGATGCAGGGATTCTGATTCCAAATCCAGCGCTGTTTTTGCTACACCATGTTGTTCCTCTCCTCTGTTTATATTTCTTAATAAAGCTATATTCACATAACTCTTTTCCCTCTACTAAATTCTATGACGAAGAAAAGGAGGAGAAAAAGCAAGAAGAATGAAAATTGTAGAATAAGTTGGATAAAGGAAGAGAAGGAGCTGAACAAGGTTCTAGAAGCCCAAGGAAAAATTGGAGAGAAGAAAGAAGAAGAAGAGGAGGAGGAGGCTGACAAACCTTGCTTGGCGTATTCCCATGTAAACAGTTCTCTTAGCCCTGAAAGCATATTTTTTGCTCAAGATGATGGATGGGGCCTGGGCACAGCCAGTCCTCTGCAAGAGCACAGACCTGCATCATGGATTCTGCTGCCATATGCTGCATTATCTAAGAAAAAATGGTTTCACTCTGATGTCCTAGGACCCTCAATAGAATTTTGGTCTCTAACCAAACTCCATGGGGAAGGAACCCTGGTGCCAAGTTCCAGACCAATTTTCTTTCCCTGAAAATGCCTTTGTTAAGGAAGCTTCATTACCTCCTGAGAGCTCTTCCATCTTCTATTTAGTCGTACACACTTCCAGGAATTCTATCCTTTAGTGCTGTAAAATGAGCTGTGTTATATATTTCTCCAGTTGTTGACAAATAGAATAGAAAGCCTTAGAAAGTCAGAAACTTTTAGTGCCTCGTCATTCCCATGGGTATCCAAGACTTTCTACTAGCTATTTTCTCCATTTTTTCTAATTAGAAAAGAGCAACCACATGAGCAGACAGATCCCATTTCAACTCACCTGACCCAGATGAATATCATGGCACTCTGCGTTTTGGTTTTGCCAACGGCCTACCACAATAAGCCAGGGCAATGAGGTAGTAACCTTGTCATAGAATCACAGCATTTCAGAGCTAGAAGGAACGTCAGAGTCTATCTTGTGCAATTTATATCTCCCCAAATAATTGAATAAGCATTATATCTCTGCCTTATATCAAAGTCATTATTTCAAAGAGTAAAACCAAACAATCACAGAAACCTACACACTCAGCTAGAGATCTCTAAGCTTCCCTCAAATCATTGATGACTACTTTTCAGTCTAGCCATTCAAACACTTCCAAATCCATCTCATTGTATAATTATCTAATCCCTATCTCATCAACTTTTTCATATGATTAGCATATGTTCATCCAGGCTTTGCTTGAAGACTTCCAGCGATAATGCTTCTCAAGGAAATCTGTTTCACTTTGGGCAGCTCCATTAGAAGGTCTTATACAGAACTGACATCTGCTTCCCTGTAATGTCCATCCATTGGTCTTAGTTTTGTGGTCTGTGAACAGGTAGTATGGGTCTAAACTTTCTTCAAATATCTGAAGATACAAATCAGTGCCACCTCCACCCACCCACCCACCCACATACACAACCCAGCCACTGAATCACAAATTGCAAGTATATTCTACAACTAATCTGACAAGTGGCTGTGTAGCCTTTGGTTAAAGACTTTCAGCTGCGGGATAACTCCTATTGGTGGTAGTGTGCACAGTACAATGGAAAGAGTAATGACTCAGGAATCAGAGGACCTGGGTTCAAATCCCACCTTTGATACTTACTGCTCGTGTGACCATGGAAAAGTCACAACCTCCCTGGGCCTCGGTTTCCTCAACTTAAAATGAGAAAATGGACTTGATGACTCCCAAGAATGATTCTACCTCTATGATCCTGTGACCATTTTAGCTACTTTGGGATACCTCAAATTGTTAGGAAGTTTTTCCTTCCATCAAGTCTAAATCTGTCTTTTTATAGTACTGCTCTCTAGAGCCGAGAAGAATAAGTATAATTCCTTTTCGGCAGGTTTTTGTTGTTGTTCAGTCATTTCAGTTGTGTCTGACTCTTTGTGACCTCATCTAGGATTTTCTTGGCAAAGATACGGGAGTGGTTTGCCATTTCCTTCTCCAGTTCATTTTGTAGATGAAAAAACTGAGGCAAACAGGATTAAATGACTTGCCCAAAGTCATACAGCTCATGAGTATTTAGGCCAAGGTCTTCCTAAGTCCAGGCCTGGCACTCTATCCACTGCACCACCTGACAGCATGCTTTCTCTTCCCCCTTCAGCACTTCTTTTGGTCTGCTATATGAAACTGTGAATATATAGAGCTTGCATTCTATTAAAACTTCTAGGTCTTTTTCAGGCACATTGCTACCTAATCATGCCTCACCTAGAGGCAGCTGAGGAGTGCAGTAGATAAAACCATGGCCTTGGAGTCAGTAAGACGAGTTCAAATCTGGCCTCAAATACTTACTAGCTACATGACCCTGGACAGATCTCTTAACCTCTGCCTGCCTCAGTATCCCCAACAGTAAAATGGGGATAATAATAGTACCTATCTCCCAGGGTTGTTTTGATGATCAAATGGGATAATATTTGTAAAGCTCTTAACACAATGCACATAGTAGGTGTTTAACCAATGCTTGTGCCCTTCCTTTCCCTCTGTCTTGTATTTGTTAAAGTGATTTTTTGAGTCTGAGTGGAGGCCTTTCCATTTACCCCTATTACATTTTTTCTTATTGGATTTGGCCCCGTGTTCTAGCCCGTCAAATTATTTTTGAATTTTTACTATCATCCATTTTGTTAACTAGTCCTCCCAGCTTTGAGCCATCTGCCAGTTTGATGGCTGCTTCTTACATCTTGATCCAAGTTCTTGACAGCCTGAAGTCCTTTCTCCAGGCTCTCTGTCCCTTAGGTCCAGGGCCAGGCACAGAGGGTCATAGGATTATAGATTATAGCCGGAAGGTTCTTGAGCAGCCATCAAATCTCTCTCATTATACAAAAGAGGAAACTAAGGCCTACAGAGATTAAGTGACTTACTCAGGGCCACATAGCTAAGATACTGAGGTGGAATTTGAACCCTGGCCTTTCTAAATCCAATGCCAGCGCTCAATTCACTGTACTAAATTGCCTCATAAGCACAGTCACCAGTGCAATTGTGAGGGGGTCATCCTAATCAAACACATTCACCGCTTCCCCGTCTAAATGTCCCCTGAATACAGAATATCCGAAACGTCCATATAGTTCTAAACAGTTAAAGTTTAATGATGGCATGGGGATCTGACCCAAGGTCAGGAGAAGGCTCCCCCAGTGGACCACAAACTCTGACACATCCTACTGAACTGCAAAGATTCAGGAATGGGTGGGGCAGTGTTCAGCCAAGGTCAGGGAGGCTCTTCACCAGGTCAGCCATAAGGGTAATATATTCTTTCGTCCAAAGCAATTCTCTACAAAGTTGTCAAATGGTTGTAATTGATCTGTAATCAGTAAGGCACCAACACCCATAAAATCTAAGTTCCTCAAATTAGTCAAAGCCAACCTATTAAGTAAGGGTCTTCTTTTTACATTTTAAAAAGCCAGGTTCTAATGCTATCATCTGGTACAGTAAGTACATCCTCTATAGTTAAGGCACGAGGGATTCTTACCTGGTCATTTATCCTATTTATATAAGACATCATAAAACACTAACTTTACACATAATAGTCACTTTGGTCAGAGCCCAAGCTTTCAGGAGGTACCCACTTGCTAGAGATCAGTTAATAAATTTATTGAGAGTGAATTCCTCATAGGTAGCTGGGGTCTGTACTAGGAAGGTGCAAAAGGCAAGGAGAAGGAAGCTGGAGTCAGAACAAGCCCTTGGAAGCTGTCTTCATTGTCTCTCTCCACAGGAGTGTGTACCCTCCTGGAGCTCTCAAATGAATTTTTCCCCAGAGGAGAGCAGGAGAGCTGTTCTGTTTCCGACAAACTGAAAGTAAGTTGGAGGAATCAGGTGTGTGTACTGGGGACTCTCTAAAATTGTGTCTGAAACTCCTTTCCCCTAATTCTCAACTTCTTTCAATGTCTTCTATGACACAAAAGTTTAAAACAATAAATAATTGTTTTATAAGCCAGTCAGGTGGTATAATGGCTAGAACACTGGGCATGGAATAAGGAGGACATGAATTCAAATCTTGCCCTAGATACTTACTTGCTGTGGGACTGTGAGCAAGTCACTTAACCACTCAGCCTCAGTTTCCTCATCTGTAAAATGGGGATGATAATAATAGCATCTAGCTGCCAGCATTGTTGGGAGGATCAAATAAGGCAAAGTACTTTGTAAACTTTAGAGCATTCTATAAATGTTAGCTGTTATTATACAACAGGTATCATTTAAATTCCCAACATCTTGATCAACAATCTACAAACATGGGAAAGTCCATCTCATCCTTAAACACCTGTTATTTCTGAAAAGCGGGGGTGGGGTGGGGCGGGAATGGTGCCCAGGAAGGAAAATAAAGCATGGTGAGAATCAGGTTAAAATGAATGAAGACCTAAGGCCTTTCACCATCCCAAAGAAGACTAGAATCTTAGATTGAAGGAGCTTCAGTCCAGCAAGCATGCTATTTTTTCCCTCCATCGGTTCCTAAATCTTAACGTGGAATGATCACTTAGTGAAGGAAATTTAATTTCTGCAGTTCATCTGGTTGTAGCTTCTGCAACAGAAACTGCCCCCAAAGGAAAATTCATTCCACTTATATCTGTTGACAGTGATATACTGTCTACAAGCAGTGAGCCAGGGCTCCACTAATTGGTCTAGAAGCTCAGCGCTATGAGAGACCGTAGGGGCCATCTAGTTCATCCCCTCGACCAGGGCTGGAATGCTCTCCCCAGCTTTCTTGTCCATGGTACATCCGGCTTCTTTCTGAACTCTTTCAGGGATGGGGATTTGATTGCTTTATAGAGTAAACTCTTCCATTGCTGTCCAGCGATGGATGTGTTGATGGTATTAAAATTAATAGCAGCTTACATTTATGTAGAAATTTATGGTTACAAAGTGCTTTCACAATGACTGAACAAAAAATCATAAATCAGTCAAAAAGCATTTATTAAAAGCTTGCTATGGGTCAGGCACGGTATTATGCACTGGCACTCACAGTCTGAATCAGGAAAAATGTGAATACCTATATAAGATATATACAGAGTAGATGGAAGGCAGCCTCTGAGGGGAAGGCTCCATCAGCCAGAAGAACGAGGAAAGGCCTTCTAAAGAAGGTGGAATTTGAGATGAGACTTTGGGGGCACCAGAGAAAGCCTCTTACAGAAAGTGAGATTTGACATGAAACAGGAAAAACTAAGAGGCAGAGTTGAGGAGGTGAAGTATCTCGAGCGTGTAATGGAATATTATTCAAAATGAGAAATCATGAACGGGACAGATTCAGGTAGGAATTGTATGAACTGATGCAGAATGAAGAGAGCAGAACCCAAAAAACTATTTACGCAATCACTACAATGCCAGAAAGGAAAACATCTGGGAAAGACATAAGCTCTACAGACCAATTAATCACTCATCTAAGGACTGATGATGAAGCAAGTTTCCCACTTCCTGGCAGATAGATCCTGGACTAGAGGGACAGAACGAGACATACATTTTCAGACACATGTGATGTAGGAATTTGTTTTTCATGGTTATAGCTATTTGTTACAAGGAAGGGCTTTTTTATGGAGTGGAGGGAGCACCACTAGAGGGGAGGAACTGAGGGTAGTGATAGTAATACTTCTAAAAAAGAGAAGAAAAGAAAGAAAAGTGTCAATAAATCATTAAAAATACACAAAAGAGGATAGATAAGCAGAACAGTGTTGGAATTATGATATTGAGTTTGTAATAAAAAAACAACAGACCTATGTGTGGTAGAAATTCAGTTTCATATTTAGTCTTCTTTTCCTACTCTTCTTGAACAGGAAAATGTTGGTGTTTGTCAATGTTTGTCAAGTTCATAATAATAAAAAGAACTTTTTTTGGTCAACTCTTTCATATAACATTTATATCATCTGGTTTGATCATGAGGTAAATTATAAAGAGAGCAAATTTTATCATTCCCATTTTAGAGGTAGGAAAACTGAGACTCTTCAGTCAAGTGACCTACCCAAGATAACACAATCAGTGTCATCTTCAAATCCAAGTCTTTTGACTTTTGGTTTTGTGCTCTTTCCTCAATATCAGATTTCTTTATAATGAGTTGGAATCTACCTTGATGAAAATTCCATCCATTGCTTCTATTTGGAGCAATACAGAAAAAAACATTTCCAGTTCTACATGCAAGCTCTAAAAACGTTTTGAGATAGCTATTGTGCCCCTCCTAAATCTTTTCTTCTCCAAGTTACATACTTCCTATTCCCTCAACCATTTATCACATGACAAGGTTTCCACGCCCCTCGGTATCCCAGTCAGACTCACCTAGACAATTCAATTTGTCAATATCCCTTTTTTTTTTTAGGCAATTGGGGTTAAGTGACTTGCCCAAGGTCACACACCTAGTAACTGTCAAGTGTTTGGTCTGAGGCCAGATTTGAACTCAGGTCCTCCTGACTTCAAGGCTGATGTGGTATCCACTGCACCACCTAACTGCCCCACAATGTCCCTCTTAAAGCATGACCACACCCCACCCCAGAACTGGTCACAATACTCCAGATGTTGTCTGACTTCCCAATTTGCATTTATTGCCTCCTGCAGCTGGACATGTTATTTCTATTAATTTAGTCTAAGATTGCTTTGGTTTTATTAGCAACCATATCCCACTTGGGGCTCATCTGGACCTTGTGGTCAAATAAAACTTTGAAGACATTTTCACACCAACTGTTGTCAAGGAATCTTGTATTTAGAAACTGATCATTTAAACCTAAAAATGGGACTCCCCACTTGTCCTCATTAAATCCCAATTTGTTGGTTTGAACCCAGTGTTCTAACCTACTGAAATAGTTTGGGATCTTGATTTTGTCCTTCCCATCATTGTGTTATCCACATACTTTATATGTATCGCACACAGAACCTTTTAACATACCACTGGAGACCTCCATAAGTATGCATAGAGCACAGGCCTCAAAGTTCCTGAAGGGAAATATTCCCCCCTGTGTATACCAGCACACTCTCACTCAACACATATCTACTGTGTTGAGACCTCCTTCCCAACTGCTATCTCATTAATCATTAGTCAATAGTTAAATTTCACCTAGTTATAATTCCATCCAGTCCACATGTTTTTCCTTTTTGTCCATAAGATAACTGTAAGATACTTTTGTCAAATACATTGTTGAAATTGAGGAATCTTATTTTGATAGATATTCTCTGTCTTCCAGACTACTGAAGGATTTTCTTATGGCACTTACCACATCACCCTTTATTACAGGTATTTGTATGCATGCTTTATCAGTCCCACTAGATTTTTAAGCCTCATTAATGGAAAGCTAACTTGGTACAATAGAAAGACAGCTGGCATCAAAGATTCACCTGAGCAGTAATTCCCTAAATGCCTAACCACTTTGTAGCTTATTGCATCAGTGTATTGAAAGGTCTCTACCAATGCTCCAGGATATTTGTTCACTTGGTCTGAACCATGGACCCCACATTCCTGTGACCCAACATCACCATCCTGAAGGACAACTGGCTGCCCTACCCCCAAGCATGGCTATGGGGAATAGGATACCATTCTAACATTTTATAGGGAAAGTTCATTAATGACAAATGGTTAGAGCATAACACTTGTTTCAGTCGTGTCTAACTCTCTGTGACCCCATTTAGGATTTTCTTGGCAAAGATACCAAAGTAGTTTGCCATTTCCTTTTCCAGCTCATTTTACAGATGAAGAACTGAGGCAAAGAGGGTTAAGTGACTTGCTCAAGGTCACATTGCTAGTGTCTGAAGCCAGGTCTGAACCCATGAAATCGAGTCTTCCTAACTCCAGGCCTGGCACTCTATCTACTGATCACCTAGGCTGCCCACAGCATAATACTAATGAAGCCAAAATCACGTGTTTGATAAACAAAAAGATCAATCGGTCTCATTGCCTTCTATGGACAGAGACTAGATAATCTCTAAGGTACCTTTTAGCACTAAGATTGAATAAATTTATGATTCTATGATGATCTTTTTAAAATATCCATCTCACAGATTTGTGACATTAATTACAAGGAGGATGAGGGGAAAGAGTGTGTATGGATAAGCACAAATTTATTTCTACTGCTAGAAAAAAGTATCTCAAAGTATAGGCCTTATTTCTGATGGCTAGGTCAATAGGTTTTTAAATCTTAGAATTTCTGAGTTAGAAGAGACCTTCAGGGTCATCAGTCCAATGCACACCTGAGCAGTAATCCCCTCTACTATGTCTCCAACAAGTGGTCATCCAGACTCTAACGAGAGGATTGTCCAAGGATACCAAAGGATAGCCTCCATGTAAAGGATGTGTCAGAAATACAAGCCCCAAACTATTCAGAATGCACCGATGTGTTTTTCTTTTAGCTGGTAGATGAAGATACAGCTACTTAAGAACACATTGAAAGAGACAAGGCTAGGAGGACAGAAGTGGTTGGTATAGATAAGAAAGGGAGTGGGAGGGGCTCACGTTCAATATGAGAAAGAGCGCCAAACATTTTGGGGGAAGAAATATTTCCCTCCTTCCACTTTCTGCACAGCTGAACAAAATTATAATTAAACAAAGTTTTAAAAATACCTGTTACATGATCATATCATATTATAATAGTTTATTATTAGTAGTGGTAGTAATAACCAGAAAAAGAAAAATGAAAATCTCTTCCACCTCTCTGGTCTTAAGATGATGTCAAAGCAATGTGGGGGAGAAATGTCCTCTACATTTCAAACTTTGCAAGTTTTTCACTGTTTTTTCCATTTCACAGCTCTCGTAGAGAAAGGCCATTTCCTGGCCAAAATTACCAGTGCTGAGCAAGGCAGCAAGTGATATTGGAAATTCAGGAAATGCTGCATTTTTTTTTTCTGCATATGTGCGTGCCCTGAATGTTGATCAAAGCTCATCCCCCAAAAAAGGAAAACTGGGGCGTCTCTTCTAGAGGAATGTTCTCTGAGAGCTTACTCAAGTAGTGCCATTACTTGCAGGGGGTGGGGAAGAAGGTGGGTCAGTCTTGGACTCCTAAGATGTCTAGTTCCTGAGGCATCTATCATGCATTAAGTCAGGTGCTTAGGAATTTGTGTTAAAGGTGTCAAAATCTTAGACAGGACCTCTGTGCAAGCCTGGGAACTCCAGTCTGCTCTTTGGTCATAGGAGGGGGCCCCTGACCCTGCACAGGTGTCTTGCATCAACAATAATAATACTTCGCAGGCATAAAGTACTTTTTGGTCTACACATAACCCTGCAGGTTGGGGAGTGCAAGTCTTTTTGTTGGATTATACCTGTGATTTTATCAGTACAGGGAGCTCCCAATGTGAAAACAACCCCTATTGATGTACGTCTGGAATTATAGGTAATTTATCTTTGAGAGTTGCCTACAGACATGTAGCCAAAATGTTCCAGAGGAAACACTTGAACTCAGATCTCCTTAACTCTCAGGTAAGGTCTGCATCCACTTTACTATGTTGCTTCTTGTGCAGATATTCTCATCCCCATTTTAGAGCTAAGGAAACTGAGTCTCAGTGAGGTAAAATCAAATCAACAAGCATTTATTAAGCACCTACTATATGCCAGGCACTGTGCTAAGCCCTGGGAATACAAGAAGAGAGAGAGAGAAAAAAACCAATCCTTTCCCTCAGGAAGTTCACAATCTAATGGGAGAAACAAAATACGAACAGCTATGTACAAACACGATGTTGACAGGATAATTTGGAGATAATCTCAGAGGGAAGGCATTAGCTTTTAAAGGGACTGGGAAAGGCTTCTTGTGAAGATGGTGGGATTTTAGCTGGGAAGCTGTGAGTTGTGAGTTGTATGTTGACACACAACTTGGGTTGCGCTTGAGTCTACCAGTGACAAATCTATAAGTAAGTAAACATTCCTTCTGTGGGTCTGTGTACCTTGAATGTCTATTACTATTTTTCAAATGTAAGTAGATTCTGTTGTGAAAGGCAGATTACAGATTCATGTAAAAGTACTGCTGAATTCATAGTAGCTTGTCAGTCAACAGACACTAAGAATGTATCTACTATCACGGCTCGCATTGATATAGTGCTTTAAGGTTCAAGAAGTACTTTTCATGGCTTATCTCATCTGATACAACAATCCTGAGAGGCTAGTACTACTGGTACCCATTTTACTGGTGCCCATTCCATTTTACAGGAAAGGAAACTGAGGCTTATGCAGGTTCCTAGGGTCACACAGCTCATAAATGTCTGGGGTGGGATTTGATCCCAAGTCTTTTAGGACTTTATACATAGCACCATGCTGCCTCTCATACTACCTATAATAATGTCGAGAGAGGGGTGACGTCTGCAAAATATTTTGACATTGTAAAGAGTACTCATACTCAAAAGTTTTCTTTTCTCCACTGTGCTGTCTCTTATTCCCAAAGGGAAATGGGCAAGAGAATGTGGAAGGTCTACAGAAACCAAGCCCTGTTACTGGAAAAACAACCAAAGTACACATACTCCTCCTGCCCAGATGTGTGCCGCATTTCATATTACACAGGCACATTTGTAGACTCAGAGACTCCAGGCTAAAAGATTTTCCTTCCCATTAGCTTCTCCTTCTGTTTATCAGCTAAACAAAAATATTTCTGTGAATATTGGTAATCGATCGATTCATTTGTTTGTTAATTGCAAGAAATGTTATAGCCTACATCCTCAGTGGAATTAGTCTTCTTAATAACATTTTCATTTTAATCCCATCTGTGCCAATGATGCTTATTGATTGTGCCTCTCTCATCTTCGCCAGGAGATCGCCCCTTAGTATCTATTGAACAGAAATTGAAACTCATTACATAGCAAGGGTTGATGATACTTCAGCAGCTTCCTGAGACTTTAGAAAGACTTGGAAATGCAACATTAATGTTCTGTTTCCTAATAGATGACTACAAATGTTAAGGCCTCAAACAAAATTCTGTAGAGGCTGCCTTCGTTCCTTCAGTCATCCAGTACCCCTCCCGTGGGTCCTGAGAATGCACAGGCTGTTTGAGTAAATGGTGGTTCTGCTAGATCAGGTGTTTGCATAGTCATAGCTACATTTGGGGGAAAGTGGAGGTTGTGTGTGGTGGGGTGGATGGATGGGAAAGAATTCATTCATTTTCCAAACATTTATTGAATGCTAACTAGATGCATATTTTCGACAAGGTAGCACCATGCTAGGTTCTGGCTACCAAAGGACACAAAGATACACTTTCCTTCCTGAAGCTTACTATCTAGTAACAGACACTAGATATGTAAATAGAGAAATACAATACAGAGCATGGTAAGTAAATCACAGAATCTCTATGAGAATTCAGGAACAAATGGGATTATTTCTACTTTTGGGGGAGGGGAGAGAATGGAGAGGAAACAATCAGGGATAATCTTATATGATAATAGAGTCGCAGAATTAGGTGGCGTTTTAGAGATGATCTAATCCAGGAGTTATTAACCTGGGACCCAAGGACCCCATGAACAGATTTCAGGGGATCTGTGAATTTAAATGCTATACACACACACACACACACACACACACACATATGTAGGTATGTATGTATGTATATACATATAATATATATTTCAGTATAACTGGTTTCCTTTGTGATCCTATATATTTTATTTTATACATTTAAAAATATTATTCTGAGGAGTCCATAGACTCCACCAGACTGACTGCCAGGGGGTCCGTGACACACAAAATGTTTAGGAACCATTTATCTAATGATTAGATTGCTCAGTTATTGAGAAATCATTCCTCGTACAATATTCCAAAATAGTCATCATCCAGTTGTGCTTAAATACCTTCAGTGACAGGGAACTCATTACTTCCCAAGGCAGGCCATTCCACTCTTGGACAGCTGAAGTACTGGAAGGTTTTTTCCTTTATTGTGTCGATATCAGTTGGTCCTAGTTCTGTCCCAGTCAAGGAGATGACACTTGAGCAAGAGCTGGAGGGACAGGAGGAGAGGGAACTTCCAATGTAGAGGGAACATACCGAGGCAGGAAGTTTAGGAATAGTTGTCTAGTCCGGAGGACAGAGAAGTGTGAGGTAATCAGAAAGGGAACGGGGAGCCGGATCTTCAGTGGCCTTGAATGGCAAACTAAAAAGCTTAAACTTCATGTGATAGATAATGGGCAACCTCCGATGGCTTTGAAACAGGAGATAGACTGTTAGATTGTAAGCTCCTTGAGGGCAGGGATCATCTTTTGTCTTTCTTGGTATCACCAGTGCTTAGCGAAGTGCCTGGCACATAGTAGACACTTAATAAATGCTTGCTGAATTGACTTGTTTTGAATAACATAGTCAGAAATGGGAAGATTAATCAAGGATGCGTTGTAAAGTGGAATAGTTAGGGAGCTATAGCACTAGATGGCGAAAGGAGAAGAAAGCAAGGAAATGAAAGGGGGTGGCGTGAGTCTGGGGCAGCTTTCAAGCCTAGAGGGCTAAGAGGATGGTGGTACCATCAATGAAATGGAAAAGTCAAAAGGAAGGCCAGGTTTGGAAGAGAGAAATGATGAGTCAAGTTTTAGATGTGTTAAGATGGAAAGTCTGAAGGGACAGCTAGATGGGTGCGTCCAGTTTGGGGGGCAGCCACAAACTCAGCAGAGAGTTTGGAACTGGAGCAATGCTGATCCGAGTGTTATCTGCTTAAAAGTGGCTACTGCGACTCTGGTCAAATCACTTAACCTCTGTCTGCCTCAACTTCTTCATCTGTAGAATGGGGATAAGAATAGCACCCATCGGGGGCAGCTAGGTGGCACAGTGGATAGAGTTCCGGCCTTGGAACAGGAGGACCTGAGTTCAAATCCAGCCTCAGATACTTGACACTTACTAGCTGTGTGACCCTGGGTAAGTCACTTAATCCCGACTTCCTTACCAAAAAAGAAAAAAAAAATTAGCACACATCTACCAGGGTTGTTGTGAGGATAAAAAGAGATAATATTTGTAAGTGCTTTGCAAACTTCTAAGTGCTTATTATTCATTGTTACTTGAGGATAGGTCTTAAGAGGCACTGTCCATGAGTGAGAGGAGTGGTAGCTGGATGCTGATTTTCGCTTGTGCCTGTCTTCAAACCTTGCCCCCAGTGACATCATTTTAGAAATTTAGCAATCCCAGAAGTCTCATCCCCAGACTTCTATCCAGTATCCTGGCATCATGGGTAATCTACTAGGGTAACTTTCCTAATGCATTATCTCTCTGATTAAAGTCTCTAATGTCTCCCTGTTGGCCACCAAATCGAAGCTCAAATCCTTAGCCGGGCATTCATCACTTTCTATCAGCTGGCTCTCACCCATCCTTCCACTGCTTCTGTTCACACATTTTGTCATCCTACCCAACTTCACCTCTTGCTGTTGTTGCCCAGATGTTGACCACATTTTAAAAAAAAAATTGTTTTTTAAGCAAAGTTTCCCTGTTTCACTCAGGCTGAAGGTGCAGGAACCACTCACAAGCCTGTTCACAGTACCGATCAGCACAAAAGCTTTTCTCTGCTCAATTTCTGACCTGGGCTGATTCTTCCTTCTTTAGGTGATCCACCCTGTTCCCAGAGGCTCACCATATTAATGCCAAACTTAGAGTGGTCATCATCTACTGTGCTTAGCCCACTGCAGCTCAGAGCTCTTGAACTCAAGCCTCAGTCTCCCTGGCAGCAGATTATAGGCATGTGCCACCATGCTGGGCTGCAATTTCCTATCTCTTTGTTGAGACAAATGATTATTTCCCTCTTATATTAGTAACCATTTACTATTGGGGAGATTCAGAATTTTTTTCCTGTTTCCTCATTCAGAAATCAACCTCTTGTAAATTATTTAGGCAACATCTGAAGGACATTGCTGATAATGAGATTAGACTAACTTTCTCCTCAATTTTGTTTAGGCCCCACCCAAGTGGGGAATCCCATTGGGTTCTACTCAGGCTTGGGTGGGGGGCAGATCCTTTGTCTAGACTGCCTAAGGCAGTCTAGGTAGGTGATCTGTGGTCTGGGTAGAGGTAAGTAAGAGTGACATAATAAGTCAGGTCCCCCAGCCCCTCGTTAGAATAGGTCCACCTCTCATTATAATATTCATTCTTCTGAGTACTTGTTAACCAATCAGAATTACTTGCCATCTGTCAGGAATACCCACTCTTCCAAGGGCATACAAGCATCAATAGGCCACCATGATCCGTCTTTGGTTCAGGAGAGATAGCTAAATGATCAATCCTTTTATTAATTATTTGCTAGCCATAATTAATAAAATGACTAATCATACAGAAATTACATCTCAAACTTTCCAATACGTCACATTGCATTTGCACAAGTTGTTTATATGCCTAGAATGAATCTACTTGCCTTGATCTCTGCCTGTTGAAATCCTGCCCATCTTGGAGACGCTGCTCATACATCTCCCTTCTCCATGAAATTTCTCTGATCTACTTCCTCCCAACAGCACTTTCTTTGTACCTCCCCTATATACTCATCATATTCTATTGTGTTATACTTATTTTGTACATGGCTTGTTACCTCTACTAAACTGTGAGCTCCTTGTAGTTACCAACTATAACTTATTCATCATTAAACTCTCCCTAGTTGAGCACAATGCCTTGAACATAATAGCCACTTATAAATACTGCAACCCAAGAAATATTTGGTGAATGAAATTCAACAGGTTGCATGTAAATTAAATTATATTTAACACTCAATAGGGGACCTCATTTTAAAGAGAATCCTGCGGTGAATCTCTTTTCGAGGTGAAGAATTCTTCAGCAAGCAAATAATCAACCCCTAATTGATCTGTTTTTAAAATTTAGATTATCATACATTAGATTTCCTTCATGAGGGTAGCTCAAATTTAAAATCTACAAAGCACAAACAACACAACCACAAAACAACCAATCGAGTCAGATAACATAACCATAACTGTGACCATCTTACAGATGGAGAAACTGAGGCCTCAGGAGGTGAAGTGACTTTCCCAGGGTCACAGAACTAATGGGGGTAACTGTGATACCATGGAAAACACACTGAATTTTGCCTCAGAAGCCCTTAGTTTGAATCCTGGCTCTGCCACCTAATGAGTGATCTTGGGTAAGTCACTTCTCTCTGGGCTTGAGTTTCCTCATCTCTAACATGAAGGGATTGGACTAGATAAGCTTGAACATCCCTTTAAACACTAAATCTTCTGATTCTAAGGATCATAACCAAGACTCAAATCCATTTCTTCTAACCCCAAGTCCAGTGTTCTTTCTACCACACCATATTGTCTTGTCACTACCTCAGTAGAAGAAAGGTTTAACTAATTTTGATTGGCTCTGAAGGGAAGAACCAGCAGCAATAAGTAAGAGCCACGGGGAATCAAATCGCCATGCGGTCTAAGAAAAAACTTCCTAGCAATTAAATCAAACTATCCAAAATTGCAATGGGCTGTTTTTAGAAGTAGTGAGGTTCCCCGTCTCTTAAGGATTTCGAGAGCAAGCTGAATGGGCATTTGTCAGTCATGTCAGGATTTTTAGATTTTTTAAAAAAATTTTGAACTTAACAAACCTCAACAAATATGAACATTTCAATATACAAAGAACAAAAAGAGAAAGGCACATAAAGCAGGACCTTCTGATATATTTTTTTTCAGAGTTCATTAAATTTAACATGATAGGAACCTAACTGTCCTTTCTGTATGTGAAGCAGGTTGTTGATAAGATTCTTGTTCTGGTTAGAAGTAGAACCTTAAAGTCCTCCCAGCTCTGAGACTCTGTGGTTCTGTAGCAAGCTATGGGAGCTGTTTCTGACTCCTCTAAAGGGCAGGGATAATATAGCCTTCTGAATAAAAGGTGCAGGTCAGCACAAGCCATCTGCCTCTAAGTAAAGCTGTTGTTGTTCAGGTGTTTCAGTTGTGTCTTTGCGACCCCATTTGGGGTTTTCTTGGCAAAGATGCTGGAGTGGTTTGCCATTTCCTTCTCCAGCTCATTTTATAAATAAGGAAACTGAGGCAAACAGGGTTAAGGGACCTGCCCAGGGTCACACAGCTGGTGAATGTCTGAGGCCAGATTTGAAGTCAGATCATCCTGACTCCACGCCTGGCCCTCTATCCACCACATCAACTCTAAGTAAAGTGATGATGGGCAAATACCATGATGCCAAATGTCCAGGTACAGCATCCAAGTAAAACTGACCTGTGACCATCATGCCTCCTCTACCTCTAAAAGTACCAAAAGTGCCATTACATTACCCCTCAGGGTATAAGAGAAATGCTTAGTTCCCCCTCTGGCTCTGCTATGAGCTTATTAAAATAGAAAACACTATTTTAAAATTTGCAATCAATCAAAAGCATTCTCTATTCTGGTGTGACTGCCTTCCATGGATCATAAAAGTCCAAAGAGGAAGCTTGCTCCGAAAAGAAGTGACCTACATCATAAAGAAGTACAAATTGTAATTAATCTCATATTGTGAAGGTTCAAAGAAGGAACTGTGGGGAAATCAGAATTCGCTTTGAACATGAGAGGGACCTCCCACCATCTTGATTCCAACTAGAAGCCAGAGAATGAGAGGAAGTCAGTGGCTGGTCCCTTGGAGTGCAGGATCAGAATCCTCAATCATAGGATTAAGTAGTCCAACCCCTTATTTTACAGATGAAGAAACTGAAGCCTAAACAGGGATGTCAGTGTTATCAAATTTAAGCAGAAACAGATTCTGTGGGCCACATGATGACTTTGAAAACAACAAATTAACATTATCTGTGCTGTGTTGAACTTTTATTTATTTTGTTAAACATTTCCCAATTGCATTGTAATCTGGTTTTAGATGCCTGTGGATTGCAGTCTGCAGGCAGTGAGTTTGATAACTCTGGGGGAGATGATTTGGCCAAGGTCACCCAAGTAGTAAATAGCAGCTGAGATTTTAACCTAGGTTCTTCGACACCAAATCCAGTGCTGATGCTAGTATACCATGCTGACCCAGAGTTATCGAACTACAGTGGAAAGTCCATTGGATTTGGAGTCATAGGTCCTGGGTTCAGATCCTACCACTTCCACTTACTACTTGTACAATCTTAAGCAGGTCATTTAACTTCTTTCTCTAGGCCTCAGTTTTCTCATCCATAAAATGAGAGTGTTGGACTACATGACCTCTCAGATCCATTTCAGCTCTAAATCTGTAATCATGTGATGCTAACTTAGGTAAGTCAGGGATAGGATCAGAAATCAACAGGATATAGTAAGATCTTGAAAAAGAGGCAAGTAGATCCCAGCTTTGGGGGCGATAACTCATCATTTGACAAAAACTGCTGGGAATACTGGAAAGCAATCTGGCAGAAACTAGGCATAGACCAACATATCATACCACATATTGAGGTAAAATAAAAATAGGTATACGATTTAAACATAAAAGGTGATTTAAGCAAATCAGGGGAGCATGAAAAAAGTTACCTGTCAGATCTATGAACAGGGGAATTCATGACCAAATAAGAGATAGAGAGGTTCATGGGAGGTAAAACAGCTAATTTTGACTACATAAGATTAAAAAAGATTTTGTACAAACAAAACCAATGTAGCCAGTATTAGAAGTAAAGCAGGAAAAGGGGAAACGTTTACACCAAGTTTCTCTGATAAAAATCTCATTTCTCAAATATATAGGGAACTGAGCCAAATTTATGAAAATAAGAGTCATTCTTTAATTGATAAATAATCAAAAGATATAAACAGGTGGTTTTCAGAGGAGGAAATCAAAGTTATCAAAATTCATATAAAATGATCCAAATTTCTTTTTTTTCTAAATTTCTAATAATTAGAGAATTACAAATTAAAATAACTCTGAGCTACCACCTTGCACCTATCAGCTTGGCTAAAATGGCAGAAAAGGAAATTGGCAAATGCTAGAGGGGAAATGGGAAAATAAGTTCACTAATGCACTATTGGTGGAGCTGTGAACTAGTCCAACCATTCTGGAGAACAATTTGGAACTATGCCCAAAGGGCTGTAAAATTGTGTATACTCTTTAACTCAACAATATAATTACTAGGTCAATACCTCAAGGAAGTCAAAGAAAAATGAAAAGGATCTGTATGTACAAAAATATTTATAGCAGCTCTTTTTGAGGTGGCAAAGAATTGGAAATTGAGGGGATGCCCATCAACTGGAGAATGGCTGAGCAAGTTATGGTATATGATTGAGATGGAATACTATTGTGCTATAAGTAATGCAGAGCAGGATGGTTTCAGAAAAACCTGAAAAGTCTTGCATGAATTGATACAAAGTGAAGTGAGCAGAACCAGGAGAACAATGTATATTATTAATGGCAATATGATAAAGAATGAAAGAATAACTGATCAATAAAATGATCCACCACAACTCCAAAGGATTCATGATGAAAAATTTTATCCACTTCCAGATAAGGAACTGCTGGACTCAGAGTGCAGATTGAAGCTTATATTTTTTTTCTTTCAAAAAGAAAAAAAAAAGGAGGCAAGTGTACACCCAGGGGCATAGCACCCCAATGCTGCTTTGTATAAGTCAGGCTAAAAATGAAGGACTTTGTGGGGCATGACAGTTCCCTTTAAGTATTTTGAAGGACATCATATGGAAGACAGAATAAATTCATTTGGAGTCATCTCAGAAGATGGAGGAACAGAACTAAAAGCTGAAAAGAGGTAAGAGAATATTTGATGTAGAAGAAACATCTTAAAAATGAGAGTAACCCATAAATAGAATGAGCTGCCTCCATCACTGGAGATCTGCAAGTGGAAGCTGAATGACCACTTGTCAGGAATATCCTCCTGGGGATTCCTAATTAGGTTTAGGTTGACCTGAAAAGCCTCTGAGGTACCTCTTTGTGGAGGGGGGAGGTCCACAGATATTCCATACTGCACATGTCTTCAGATTTTTTTCAGTGTACCAATTAGGTATGCTGATCTATTTTTTTTTCTCTCCAAAAGTACTGTTTGATGTAAGGGATGACTCTCTGAAAAGGGGTGAATCTCTTGGGATACTATGGTGATGTTACAAACAGAAAGTACCAATAAAAACTTATTTAAAAAATAAAATAAAAAGCCTCCAAGGACCCTTCCATCTCTGGGATTCTACGAATTGGTCCCTATAATTAAACCCTCATCTTCTTTAGGGTGGGGTAGGCCGTTCCATCCATCACTTACCATCACAGTGTCAGTGGCCAACCTAGTGACTTGGAGGCAGTCTGGGGCAGTGGAAAGAGCAGTCCACTTGACATCAGGAGATTTGAGTTCTAGTCTGGACTCTGCCACTAACTTGTTGGGAGATATTGGGCAAGTCACTTCATCAGGGATTCTTTTCATGAATGGATTGGGCTTGGTGACACTTCAGGTCCCTTCTAGCTCTCAAATTCTGAGATCTTGTGATCTTCATATGCCTCAGTTTCCTCATTTGTAAATTTTAAAAAAAGCCCAACACGAGCCATTGATGTGTTACTGTTGCCTAAATGAAAGCTCTAGTCTAGAATGCACAAAGATGTTTAGAAATTTGTCTCTCCTCCTAGAATGTCTGAAATCAAACCAAACAAAGGGACAAGAAAGGCCAAAGACATGGTATTCTTCTCCCTCAGTCCTCTCTTTTTACTCTCTCCCTACTCTGCTAGCTTACCTTAAAGGTTAGTTTTGGTCCAGCTCAGACCTCAGGGCAGAGGGTCCACTCCCACATAGTCAGGCCAGGGTGCTGGGGGAGGGCTCAGAGTACAGCTCCAGTGCAGAACTCGGGAGACAACTCTTTATTGAACTTCCCCAACCATCAGATTAGTTCTGGAATTGACCCAACTTCCTAGGTGATCCAGCGTCATTTCAAGAGACTGGAAAGCATTAAGTCTTTTGTCAAATTTTTGTCTGGATTTCTCCTTTCCTTCTATCCCATTCTACCTTACATCATTTTTATCTGAGGCCTTGTCACATCCTGCCTCCTGCACCCTATTAGACTGTATACTCCTGGACAATGGAACTGTGTATCCCTCTTGTCTTAGCACAGGGACCAGTATGATAAACATTTGTTGCATTGAAATGAGTCTGAAGAGTTACGGTATTGCGGCAGATTTACAGAGCAGATACCACTCAAGCTGTGTGTGTGTGTGTGTGTGTGTGTGTGTGTGTGTGAGTGTGTGTGTCTGCCTGCAAGGTGGGAGCAGTCCCTCTTTGCTGTGGCTCTGCTGACTGTGCAGTTGAGGAAAGGGAATTTTGCCCAGAATTTAACTGCATTCTATCACTATCTTTTTGCTAAACAGGTCTCCACCTGTGCCCAAGACGATAAATTTAAGCTGCAGCTTAGGTTAGATTATATATAAGCAGAGCCACAACTAGGGTAGGATAGCAAGAGCTCTTCCTCAGGTGCCAGATATATACTCTGTGCCACCTGAAACAACTAGGTAGCATGGTGGATAGATCTCTAGATGTGGAATCAGGAAAATGAGTTCAAATCCTGCTTCAGACACTTACTAGCTGAGTGACCTTGGGCAAGTCACTTAAATTCTGGTTGCCTCAGTTTCCTCATCTGTAAAATGGAGACCATAACAGTGCTTACCTCATGAGATTGTTGTGAGGGCAAAATGAAATAACAATATAAAGTGCTTTGCAAAATTTGAAGTGCTATACAAATTCTACTTATTATTGTTATCTGGTTGGGGTGCAGCTTCCTTCCCACTGCCTTGTACCTCATGGTACTTGAATGGCTTATGTCCCTGAGGGTGTTGGGGGAAAAGGCAATCCTGGGAGAGGGCATATGGTCACTCGAAACAGACATTGATGGAGGAAGATGGGGAAGACTAAGTGGGAAGAGAATGGACTGCTTCTCCCAAGTTCATGAGTTTGTGTTCTGTCTTCAAAACCCCTTTTACCAGCTACCTATCCTCACACGCTCATTCCTATTCAGCTCAGCACTAACTGTGCCTAGCCCTTCCTTTTCCTCTTCCTCCATGATGACTTCCACAGTAGCCTCTGCAACTCTTCCCTCTTAGGAACCAACTTCTCTTCCATCTAGATCTCTTCCCCTTTTATCCCTTCTATTTTTTGGTGCTCATTGAAACTCATTTCCTCCCAAAGAAAGATGCCATTCTTTTAGTACCTTCTCCACACTGATTGCTCCTTCACACACACACACACACACACACACACACACACACACACACACACACAGCCAGAAGGAGAATTTGGCACACAGTCCCTGCTCCCCAATGTCATTCTGACACCATCTTTCCATGGCTATCTTTCCTTCAAGTTTTTTTTATTGGTGTCTTCTCTGGATCTCCGATACACTCTTCCTCCTCACCAGTAAGTTCAGTATTTGGCTTATTGTCTTCTCTACCCCAACTCTTGTCCCCTTAGAATACCTTGGCTTTCCATTTCCACAGCCTGTCAAGCTCCCATGGCCTCTGTCTGCAGTCTATCTCCATCACTTCCTGGAGTGATCATCTCCTGGACCCCACTCCCTTCTTCAACTGAATTTGCCATAGGTTTCATAATTCCTAATTGCGGTTCTTTTGATGAGTAAGACCTTTCTGACAAGGAAGGCCTTTGAATGCTGAAGAAGAGTAAATAATCTTTCCAGGAGGTCTCTACTTGGCTGGAATTATTTAGAGATATAGGTCTTCCTAATGATGAGGGGAGTAGAACTAGAGAAGGGGTTCTTAACTATTTTTGTGATATAGTTCCTCTTGGCAATCTAGTAATCCCCTTCTCAGAATCATGTTTCTAAATGCATAAAATAAAATACAAAGGATCACCAAGGAAACCAATTATATTGAAATATAGTTTTCAAAATATATTAAAAAAAAAAAACAAATATAGGGGCAACTAGGTGGCGCACTAGATAGAACGCTGGCCCTGAAATTAGGAGGACCTGAGTTTAAATCCCACCTCAGACACTCACTAGCTGTATGACTCTAGGCAAGTCACTTAACTCTGATTGCCTCCAAAAGAAAAAAAAAATTTATAGACTCCCCTGAAATCTATTCACAGACCCCGGGTTAAGAACCCCTAAATTAGATGATGTCTCAAGTTCCCATATAGTGCAAATATCCTAGATTTGAGCATTATCAGCATTGGTAACACACAAATGACCAGAATATGATATCATTAACTTTATCCTTTCAAACATTCTTCTGACAAACAGGCCCAGTCCTGAGACCCTGAGCCCAAGCACAGCCCTGGGGTCCTCTGGAGTAGATCACGAGGTAGCCTGCCTTGTGACTCTTAGGTTCGTCATCCCAGCTGTCTTTAATCCTGGTCAGGCTGGGCTTGGGACACATCAGAGAAGGACACCACCAGGTCCATCTTGACCTACCTAGTTTCGTTGCCTGCTGGGAAGAAGTATGCCATTGTGAAGGCAGCCAAAAAGCCAGAGTATGGGAATATGCCCAAACTGACCACTTCAGTGGGCTCTGGGCTGGGAGTCAGAAGATTTAAGTCTTTGTGCCATCTCTGCGATGAACTGGCTGCGTGACATCGGACAAGCCTCTTCCTCTCTTTTGACCTCAGTCCATTCAGATGAAAGGGAATGAATTAGATGATTCTCAAATGCATCCCAACTCTAATGATCCATGAGTCTGAGCCTAAACTCAAAGCCAAAGGCTGATGGAAAATCTGTTAGGATGACAGCTCCCTGCTGCCCCCTGCTGGTCATCTACTCCTCCATCGTTCCAATACCTCCTCCACCCAATCCATATCTCCCCTTTCATAGGGCAGTTGTATCTACAAATTATGAGTTGCTCTATCAGTATTTGCACTGGAAAGAGAAAAAAGTGGAAAGAGTGGCTCTTGAGTCAGAGGATCTGGTTTCCAATCTCACCACAGCTAGACTAGGGAGCCTCTGACATTCCTTCCAACTCTAGATCTATGATGCTTCTTCAAAAGTCATTTAGCCTTTCTGAGCCTCAGTTTCCTCATCTGTAAAACTGGGGTGGTAACATTTATACTTTCTGCCGTACAAGGCTATTTGTGAGGGAAATGTTTTGTGAACAAAGTGCAACAGAAACACAAGCTATTGTGACTATCCCCATTTTACAGATGAGGAGACTGAGGTTCTGAGCCACAAAGTAATTTACTGGGTACACATTACAGAGGCGATTTCTACTTTAGTTAGGGTTTGGGCTGAATGGCTGCAGGGGTCCTTTCCCATCCTGAGATCCTGTTTCCTTGTGTCTCATGATTCCAGGGCAGCAGAAAACATGCAACCCCTTAGCGCAGATCACTCGCAGAATTGCTAGGGGATATGCTCTGACACATGGCACGTCCGTCCTGGAGACCGGAGTCCTCCCTGAGCACTCCATGTACCCCAAGGACGTCAGTAGGGTGCAGCCAAAAGTGTCTTGTTTCTCGAGTGTGAAATTGTTCAGTTATTTCGGTAAAGGCCGACCTTTTGTGACCCAGGTTGGGATTTTCTAAGCAGAGATACTGGAGCGGTTTGCCATTTCCTTCTCCACTTTTATGCAGGCAGAGGTTAAGTGATCTGCCCAGGGTCACACAACTAGTAAGTGTCTGAGGTCAGATTTGGACTCTGGTTTTTCCAACTCTAGACCCATCTTCTAGACACTGTACTACCTAGCTGCCCCTCCCCTCCTCTATCATGTCTGAGTCAAAGACAAATATTTTTTAGTCAAAAACGTACATGGAATGAAATGTGAGCTACTCTCTCAGGAGAAGCAGAATGACCACTTGCCAGGGAAGCTGTAGAGGGGGTTTTCTATACCAGGTGGGAAGATTGATGACCTTAAAGATCCTTTTTCAACGCTAAAATGATGATTCCACAAATTGAGAAATTATACATGTTCCCCACATTTCAACCTGTTTTTTCCCTGAGGGATAAACTGTGAAATCCAGTCCAAATAAAAAAATCTTAATTACAACTGGCATCCTTTGGAACCTCCAGCTGGAAGCCATCTCTCCAAATAGAGCAGCCGCCCCTGTAGTGTGGGCAAAGAGAGAGCTCAAATCTCCCAACCAGCTCTCGTCCTGCTTTAATGAGAGCTTAAGTCTCAGAAGATCCACTTTCATGTTTTCATTCTCTCTGTCCGCCAGCCAAGTCCTTCCCCATTGTTTGTTCAGACCCAGTGATCTGCCTGGACTAGAATGTGGGGGACTAGAGCAATGTAATTTTAACAAGTACAAAGTGGTCCTCGGGGCCCATGTCCTTATGAAATTCAATTTCAGGGAAACAAACAAATGGGGATCCTGGACCTTGACAAGCTGTGGAAAAAGCAAAGAGTGCAGCTCAAAGAAGGAATTGATAAGGTTGGGTAGGATTCATATATGGGGAGAATCAGAGAATCTGGGCTTTCTATTTAACAAGCATTTATTAAATTCCTACTATGAGCCAAACACAGTTCTAGAGCTGGGAAGACAAATACAAAAAAAAAAAAAGAAAGAAAGAAATAGTTCCTGGACCCAAGAGGATTATATTTTATATTTAATAATAATTATAAAGCACTTAGCACGGTGTCTAGCACACAGTGAGTAATATATGTTATTATTATTATTATTATTATTATTAGGGCAGCTAAGTGGTGCAGTAGATAGCGTGTCTGACTTGGAGTCAGGAAGACTCATGTTCCTTCATTCAAATCCAGCCTCAGACATTTACTAGCTGTGTGACCCTGGGCAAGTCACTTAACCCTGTTTGCCTCAGTTTCCTCAACAGAAAAATGTGCTGGAGAAGGAAATGGCAAATCATTCTAGTTTCTTTACCCAGAAAACCCCTAATGGGGTCCACAGTGAGTCAGACATGACTGAAAAAGGATTCACCAAGTGCTTAATAAATGCTTCTTCATTCATTCAGTGAGTATAACCACCTTTTTCTAGTAATTTGGCAGAGAAAGGGAGAAAAGATTTCAAATGATGGCTTGAGGGGATAGCTGAGTCAAGTGAAAGGTTTAGATGCGTTTCTTTTTAAAAGAGGGAGGAGATCTAGGAATGGTTAAAGGTAGCAGGAAAGGGGTCAGCGGATAAAAAGAGATCAAAGATGATAAAGAGAGGCAGCTAGGTGGCTCAGTGACTAGAGCTGTAGCCTTGGAGTCAGGAGGACCTGAGTTCAAATCCAGCCTCAGACACTTAACACTTACTAGCTGTGTGACCCTGGGCAAGTCACTTAACCCCTATTGCCTCACCAAAAAACAAAAAAAAAATCATAAAGAGAGGTATTTTATAGGAGGAAAGGTGGACAGACAGCCATTAAAGAGGGAGATAGAACATATGGGAATGGAAAGCATCAGGATGACTGGAAGACAGAGTAGATTAGAAAAGAAGCAAGTTCCTGGAGGAGACAGAAGTGATAGGATCAGGGTATAGTCAATCAAGAAGCATTTATTAAGCACTTACTGTGTGGAGAGACAAAGAAAGGCAGAAGCCAGGTCCTGCCTTCAAGGAGCTCACCTTCTCATGGGGGAGACACTATTTAAACAAGTACCAGATGAATACAGTGTGAATGAAAGGTCATTTCAGAGAGAAGGAAAGCACTAGCAGTGAGAGGGAGCAGGAAAGGCTGCTTGTGGAAGGCAGGATTTGAACTGAGCCTTGAGGGAGGCCAGGGGAGATAGGAGTCAAAGGTGAGTTAGAAAAGCTTTCCAGGCATGATGGACAGCGCCAGTGTTGCAGGATCAAAGACTGCACAGGGAGGAGTAAAGTAGAAGGCTGGAGAAGTATTCCGCCTCTGATTACGAGTTGTGATGGGCTTTAAATGGCAGAAAATGCTGTATTTGATCCTGGAGGTAAAAAGGAGCCACTGAAGTTTATTGGGTAGGGGAGTGATGTCATTAGACTAGCGCTTTAGGGAAATCAACAAGAGATCATCTTTGAGAATGGCTGAAGTTGAAAAATGCATCACTCAGTAGCCCACTTGGTAATTAACTTCTCTTTGTCACAGAGAGAGTTTTGTATCTAAATGCTACCACTTCCCACCTACGGGAAGTGGAGCAAGTCACTCTGGGCTCTATTTCCCCACTAGCAAAATGAAGGAGCTGAATTAGCTAACTCTAAGGTCCCTCCCAGCTCTAAATCTATGATTCTGTATGATCATTCTAGCTTGAGAGCAGATGTCAAAGGCTGGACTTCCTCTCCCCCTACCCCCAAACCAGAGTCATCTCCATACCTTGTTCTTATTCAGTCCTTTTCATTGTGTCCTACTCTTCATGACCCCATTGGGGGTTTTCTTGGCAAAGATACTGGAGTGGTTTGCCATTTTCTTCTCCAGCTCATTTTACAGATGAGGAAATGGAGGCAAACAGGGTTAAGTGACTTGCCCAGGGTCACACAGCTAGGAAGCGTCTGAAATCAGATTTGAATTCAGGAAGATGAGTCTTTCTGGTTCCAAGCCCAGTGCTTTATCCAATGCACCACCTAGCTGCCCATACTTTGGTCAAGCATCAAAATAAGGTACCAAAGTTACAGGGGAAGAATTCAGAGGCAGTAGGGCCTTCAGAAGGAAAATAGAAGGGTTGTTTCAGGTTATGATCAAAGTCAATATGCAATAATGAAACGCAAGGACAGGATAAACACAGATTTACTCACCCAAAAGCAGAATCTAGAACCATTGAGCCTCCCTTCCCCTTGAAAGTTAAAAGAAGTAGTTTTAGGATAACAAAAATGAAGTGATATTTTACCCAACAGATTGTAAACTTCATCATTTGGTCATTATCCAATTATAAAAAGAAAATATAAATAGATTTCAGAAGGGTTTAGATAATATTAATAATGCATTATTAAAGGAAATTTGGGACAAATTCCTAATCTTTTGAGCTTAACATTAGGGAAAACAGTCCTGCCCTACCACAAAACCTTTTTAATGATGCTGTCAGAGACAGAACACTGGGTTGATGAGACCATAGGCGGATCTCACTCCGCAAAGTACTTTATAGGCATTTAGGATGAGGAGATTTGCACAGTCTCCTGCCCTAGTCAAAATGTCTGAGATACGAACAGTGAATTACCATCAGAGAAGTGGATCATAAATTTCTTTGTATCCCTAAGTTGACAGAAACTAAAAATGGAGGGGATGCATCATTCACAGCTTTAAAAATGGACATCTACTCTGGCAGAGTCCCACCACCACTCCCTGCAAGGGTTCCTTCATCAACTGCCCTGCCTTCCTGACAGTGGTAGCAGGCTCGAACTAAACAGAAGGTGGAGAGGAAAGGGGGCAGGTGGCAGAGAGAGAAAAGGAGAAGCTGGAGCCTCCAGGACAAGATTTCTAGGCCAGTGACTCAATTTTCACCAGCTATAGGACTGTAATGAAAACATCAAGTTCCCTTTTCACACTGCTAAGTGACCGAGTTAGATTTCTATTAATTGTGCACAGGAAATTAAGAGCTGAGGACTTCCTGCTCTCCAGCTCATCAGAAGCAAACTCCCTTACACTACACACACACACACACACAGACACACACACACAATATTACTTTGTCTTTCAACTAGACTGAACTATTGGAGAATTCAAAATTCTCTAATTTTGAAGTACCTTCATCTAGATTGTTGAAGCTGTCCCATCATACTCCCTCTACATCCTCGCCTTTTGGACTCTTTTTCTACCTTCAAGACCCAGTTCAGGGGGCAGTTAGGTGGCTCAGTGGATACAGCACCAGCCCTGGAATCAGGAGAACATGAGTTCAAATTCAGCTCAGACACTTACTAGCAGTATGACCCTGAGCAAGTCACTTAACCCTGATTGCCTCAAAAACAAGACTCAGTTCAGGAACCATCTTCTCCATGAAGACTTCCTTGATCTCCCAAGATGATGATAATAATAATAATAATAACTAGCATTTATATAGAATTTTAAGGTTGGCAAAGCACTTTACAAATATTACCTTATTTGATCTTCACAAATGATAGCTATCTCTTTGTCTGTACCTCATCTTCCCATCCCCGTCCACCCCCAATCCCATCACCCCCCATCACACTTCCATTGTATCTTATTTTTCTCCCTGTCAAATTTCCCCCATTGGAGGAATAGGAGACAAGCATTTATTAAGTGACCCCTATGTGCCAGGAACTATGCTAAGTACTTTACAATATTATCTCATTTGATCCTCACAACAACCCTGAGGAGCTATTATTACCTTCATTTTACAGCTGAAGAAAATGAGGCCAAAGAGGTTAAGTGACTTGCCCAGGATCACATAGCTATTAAACGTCTGAGACTTGATTTGAATTCACATCTTCCTGACTTTTTGATTTGGAGGCAGCTTGGTGGGTCAGTGGGTAGAGCGCTGGGCTTGAAATCAGGAAGATCTAAGTTCAAATGTATCCTCAGAAACATATGAGCTGTGTGACCCTGGGCAAATCACTTAACTTCTGCTTGCCTTAATTCACTGAGGAAGGAAATGGCAAACCACTGCAGTATCTTTGCCAAGAAAACTCCATGTCCTGGATTGGTGTGCCAGGGTCCACAGGTCAGGAAGTGTCAGACACAATTGAATAACTGAACAACTTCCTCACTCCAGGTGCAGTGCTCTATCCATTGTACTACCTATCTGCCTATTAGAATATAAGCTCCTTGAGGGTAAGAATTCATTAGATTACAAACTCCCAGATGGTAGGAGCTTATATGGTTATATCTCATCTTTGTGAACTCAGTGGTCAAGTACAGACCCTTACACATAGACAGGGTTTACTTAAGAAAAGCTGAACTGAACTGAAACCTGGTAAAGAAGATAGATATTTTTACCCACTGTGAACACATGGGGTGTCTTTCTTTCTCCCTCCCTTCATTTATTCATTCAGTCCTGTGTGTTCTCAGTAGGTTCCTCACTGGGGGTGCCTGGCTATTAATACATTCTACTTTATGTGAGGTCCGGTGGTGATAGACCTGTCCCAGGCCCAAAGGAAGCTCCTAACAGAGTTGCGTGTGCCCTGAGGCACAGGCAGCCTTTGGATTTATGGGAGTTTTGACAGTGACTCACTCCCATGCCGCTGTTGTTTCACCCTCTGTGTGTGGAGAAAGGGGGAAATGATCTAGTATGAAAAACCTGAATGTTACATAATTTGCATTTCATTTGCATAGATAAGTTATGCATGCTAGGAAATTTCTCTCACTCCAAGTAAAAACAGAGGAAAATCTGTCTCTGTTCCTGTTCACTGTCTCTCCCCCTCTCTTTCTTTCTCCCTCACTCCCTCTCTCTAGGTCCTAAACTACTTTTTTTTTTAACTAAAACTAAATATTCCTTTTTAGTCTGGACCTATGGTTTCATCAGTGGAATTTTCCAGTGTGGAAACTCCCTTCATGGACCCCTACTCCTCTATAATTTATAGTCTTAAAGAACTGACTAAGGCAGGGAGAAGTTAAATGACTCACTTAGCCATGGTCATGCTGCTAGTATATATCAGAGGTAAAACTTGAGTCTAGATCTCTACTCTAAAACCAGACCTCTATCTTCTAACATATACTGCCTCTCTATTTTCTTTCTTTCCTTCTTTCTTTTTTTTGGGGGGAGGCAAACAGGGTGAAGTGACTTGCCCAGGTTCACACAGCTAGTAAGTGTCTGAGGTTGAATATGAACTCAGATCCTCCTGATTCCAGGGCCAGTGCTTTTTCCACTGTGCCACCTAGCCACCCCTGCCTCTCAGTTTTCTTGAAAGATACCAGAATATGGGGCAGCTAGGTGGACACTTGCCACTAGCTGTGTGGCCCTAGGCAGGTCACTTAACTCCAATTACCTCACCAAAGAAAAAAAAAAGATACCAGAATAACTGTATCAAGTTCCATTTTGTGCAGAGTAGATACTGGGGTGGGGTGAGAGGAGCGTTTATTAAGTACTCACTCTGTGTTAAATGAAGTAT
Organism: Vombatus ursinus; assembly: GCF_900497805.2. NCBI lineage: Eukaryota > Metazoa > Chordata > Mammalia > Diprotodontia > Vombatidae > Vombatus > Vombatus ursinus. The sequence goes on along the minus strand of NW_020954556.1, from coordinate 6,156,370 downwards.
TTTGATTGAGGATGCAAATGCAAAAGCAAGCCAGGACTTCAGGACTTGACCTCAAGAAGCTTATATTCTAATGGAAGGAGATAACACATATAAGGGAGAGGTGGCAAGAGGAGCATTTTTTATTTTGGGAAGGATAATGAATGAAGCCATCAGGGAGTCAATTATCACCCTTTCTTTTTTTTTTTTTTTTAAACAAAAGCAGGTGGTGGAAGGGGGAATGATCATGGCCTCAGGGAAATGGTACCAAAGCTGAGTGTGTTAAATCACTGCTACCATATTGGCTGGTCTGCTCTCCAGAGGCCCCCAGGTCTAGAGGGAGCAGCAGCAGGGTAGATAGCAAGAAAACCGACTGTTGGATGGGATTCAAAGCATACTGGCCCATAATCATGCCAATGTGTGCATATTTTTCGTGTGATGGAGATACCAAGAGGTCCTACTTTCCTTCCCCAGACCTTTCTCCCTACCTGATTTCATTTCCAATACTTTCTCTGAGCAAAATCAAGTTGCACTTCAGTTTTCAAAGAATCTTAGTGCAGGGAGGGGCTATTCTACCCTCCTCATTTTACAGATAAAGAAACCAGGGCCCAGAGAGAAAAAGGTCAGGGAAATAGGTGGTGACAGCAGCACTCACTACACCATGCTGATTTGTTATAGTTTGTAAAAGAGTAAAACGCAATAGAAATCCCTTAATGAAACCTTGCTTTGAAAACCAAATCCTCTGCTGTTTCCCACAGTCAGTTTGTGATGGCATTCATGCCCTCGAAGGGGGCTTGTGATATATGGCAGGGCTATTGGGAAGACCGGGGTCAACTGAGGTCTTGGCCAGATTGAAAGCAGGACTGTGTCATCTGCGTCAGCCGGAGCCTTTCTTCTGAAGGATGGCAGCTCTGAGGCCTTGCAGAGCTTGGCACCCCTCCCAGTTACATGGGCCAAGGGCAAATCGCTTCTTAATTACTGCTTACAGTGCAAATTTTTGCTTTTGTCTGAGCAAAGGCCAAACTCCCAAAAACACATTAAGCTTCTCATCAGACTGCAGTTAATTGATCCTGAGAATCAACTTTGATTCATGGATTCTATCTAATCTGGGCTGCAATGCTAATAAGGGAGCTCCTACCCTTAGCTCAGGAAGGTGGGATGAAGTCCCACACTTCTGTTATCTAGTTGGCCATTGGGTGGAGAGCTGGAGGAGACCTTAGAGATGGATTAGGTGGTGCAGTGGATAAGAGCACTGGGCCTGGAATCAGGATGACAAATGTTCTCTGCCTCACTTTCTCCAACTGTAAAATAGGGGTAATAATAGCATTTATCTCCCAGGGTTGTTGTGAGAATCAAATGAGATAATATTTCTAAAGTGCCTGGCACATAGTAGGCACTTAATAAATGCTTATTTCCTTCCTTCCATCTAGTAATAATAATAGCTAGCATTTATTCAGTGCTTTAAGGTTTGCAAAGCACTTTACAAATATTATTTCATTTGATCCTTACAACCCTGAAAGGTAGTGGCTATTATTATCCCCATTTTACATATGAGAAAACTGAGGCAGGCAGACAGTTAAGTGACTGGCCCAGGTCGCACAGCTAGTAAGTGTCTGAGGCTAGACATGATCTCAAGTCTTCATGACTCCAGGTCCAGCACTCTTTGCATTATGACACCACCTAGATGCCTTGCATAAGCCTCCCATTTTATAGATGAGGAAATTGAGACACAGAGAATTAAAGGGACCTGTGTAAGCATAGTAAGTAAGATCATAGCAGAATTCAAACTCAGATTCTCCAACTGCAAATCCAATGCTCCTTCCATTTTCCCACACTGCCTCTACTCTAGAGCAAAACTGGCCAATCTGCCCCAAATGACCTTCCCAAGAAAGCAGCCCCCAGGGTCTGAAGTTTCCCTTATTAAAGTCGCCCCTTGAACTTGAAGTATCATTAGGATGGTGTGTCACAGAGAGACCATTGAACTTGGAGTCAGAAGACCTGGATTTCACCCCAAATCTCCCAATTCATAGCTGGGTGACCATGGGCAAGTCACTTCAGTTATCCAAGCCCCAGTATCTTCATCTGAAAGTAGGGATAATACTACCAGCACTTTCTCATCAGAGGACTGTTACAGACAGAATATTGAATTAGAAGGACTAAGTAAGGGTCAGGGATGTGCTGGTAAATGTTTAACATCCAGCTCTCTGAAAAGCATTCAGTTTGAGATGTCCAATAGGCAATTAAAGCTAAACAAATAGATCTGTGAATCACCTGCATAGAGACAAAAAATTGAATCCAAGGGAGTTGATAAGATCCCCAAGCAAAGTGAGAGAGAGAGAGAGAGAGAGAGAGAAGAGAAGGGGGTCAGAATAGAGCCTTGAAGGACACCCACAGTTAGCGGATGTGAACTGGATAAAGAACCAGCAAAGGAGACCGAGAAGGAGTGGTCACACAGGGAGGAGATGAGCCAGGAGAGGGTACTGTCACAGTAACCTAATGAGTATCAAGGAGAAGAGGGTAAGAGTGTCAAAGACTGCAGAGAGGTCAAGAAGAATGAGGATTTGGAAGAATCCATTAGATGTGGTGATCCAGACATCATTGGTAACTTTATTTTGTGCCATGGATCCCTTTGGCAGGTAAGTCTAGTAAATCCTATGGACCCTTTCTCAGAATCATGTTTTTAAATGCATAAAATAAAATACTTAGAATTACAAAGAAAACCAATCATATTGAAACACAGTCATCAAAATATTTTTTAAAAGGCCATGGAAGGATGAGATGGGGAGAAAATTTGGAACTCAAAATCTTGTGGAAGTGAATGTTGAAAACTAAAAATATATAAATTTTTTTAAAAAAATGCCACGGACCCCAGATCAAGAACTTCTGGACTAGATATGCTGAGATTCCTTTTAGCCTAAATCCAATGTTCTTGTGAAATGAGATGATTTATGTGGCGTGATTTCTAGCCCCAACACCAATTGAAATTATTGTAAATGGTCTCTGGCTAAAATACAAAAATTCTGCATAGAAGGGGGGAAACCATCAGGTCATCAACACTCCATACTCTTACCTCCCACTTAAATTTCATTTATCAAAGTAGTAAAGAGTAAGGTCTTGAAGAAATGGGGGCCAGGACTCAATTTTGAGTGGTATTGAATGCAGAGGAAGAGAAAGAGGAGGAGGAGGAGCAAATAGTAACAGTTCACATTTTGATAAATCAGTTTCACACATTATCTCATTTGATCCTGTATCAAACCCGTGATAGATGTGTGTTAATATTCCCATTTTATAGATGAGGAAACTAAAGATGAAGTGAAGTCCCTAACTTCACGCCTATGCTCTTCTGGGTCCAGAAGCCATGATTTCAAATCCTTCCTCAGATACTTATTGGCCCTAGGCAAGTCCCTTTATCTCCACCAAGCTCAGTTCCTATGTCTATAAAGTGAGGATAATAATAGCACCTACCTCATACGGGTGTTTTGAGGATTAAATGAAATAATCCACTCAAAGCACTTTGCAAACCTTAAAATGCTATATAAATATGTTTATCCCTTCCATATCTCAGGGGTTAGGGGCATGTCACCCCCATGATCTGGAAAATCCATGTAAAATTTTTTGGCTCTCCCTTCATACCACAGAAGAAGTCTGAATTTTTTTTCTTTTTCTTTTATGGGGTGTTTACAGTACCTTATTGTAAAATTTGGGTTAACTATTTGATCTTAGGCTATATATAGGTCAATGTTAAGTAAAAATACTATACCTACATTTTATGCATTTCTGAGTTTCTAAACTTTTTCTGAGTCATCTGCGACTTCTACAAAACTCGCCCAAAATTCCCATTTAATTTCTTATGCTGACCTGGGATATATCGAAACCACCATGGAGAAAGTTACCATGTCGATGGCATAATTGTATTAGCTTTTATTTATATTAGGTTCAGTGATCTTACTATTACTATACTTTACTGCCTCTCATGGAGAGCACCAAACCTTGGGACCTAGTGATAAAAAGCAGATCATGATGGGGAGGCCAGGTCCAGTGACGGCCCTGTGCAGCCAGAAGCTAGCATATGATAATAATAACAGCTCAGACTTGTGCTTTGAATGCCTGTAAGGTGTTTCACATATATCATCTCATATGAGCCTCACAAAACTCATGAGGCAGGTACTACAAGTACTACCCCTGCCATTTTACTGATGAGCAAGTAGATAAGGCTCAGAGTGGGCAAGTATTTGCCCATAGTCACGAAGCTAGGTGTCAGAGAAAGTGCTTGAACCAGATCTTTGGGACTCCAAATCCAGCTACTCTACCCACCGTGCTAATCTGTGGAAGAAGATGCTGGAAGAGAAACTAGAGAAGGCAGAGGGGCAGAACGAGGAGACAGAAAGTCTGTGAAGTCTTAAATCAAAAAATAGGACTGACATGCATTCAATTTTCTGAACTCCAAACCAAGTCTATGTATTAAATTTCTTTTAAACTAAGTCATAAATCATTCCCATAGTGAGAACGCTTTATGTCTCTCTTTGAAAACCTTCTGTGTGGGTTGTTTTGTTTTGTTTTGTTTTGTTTTTACAATGAAGGTCTTTTAAAATGACAGTAAACATCATGATGCCAAAGACCAGATGACCTCTACAATTTCTTCCAATTCTGAGCTTCTATAATTCTATTATTCTGAGGCAAGGGGACACGAGGCTTGGAGGACTGGCAAATAACAGGAACCGAGTGGGATGGAGCAGCTAAAAGTGCTCATGAGGCCTTATTTCATATCAACAGAAGCCATGACCGTGACAAGGGAGATGAGAGTCCCACTGTATAAACCCTGCCCTGATCAAGTCACATCTGCATTACTGTCTTCAGTTCTGGGCACATCTTATTAAGGCTACTGGAGAACTGGAGCGTGTCCAGAGGAGGACAATCAGAATGGCAAGGGTACTAGAAACCAGACCACATGAGGAAAGGACTGAAAGAACTGTGAGATTTGCCTGGAGAAGAAAATATTTAGTTTCAGGGCAGGATCAGGCCAGGATCAGGGCAGGGGAAGGGGTTGCAATAGCTGCCTTCAAATGCATATACAGTAGTACTATGGAAGAGGGAGAGGCTGATTCTGATTGGACTTAGAAGGTGAAATTAGGACCAATTGGCAGATTAGGAAAGACAGATTTTGGCACTACCTGAGTGCCAAAAACAAATAATTAAAATAAGTTAATTAAAATATCTATAAATTAGAATTGACCAACAATGAAATAGTCTACTTCATGAGGTAGTGAGGTCCCCATCAATGGTGGTATTCAGATAGAAGCTAGAACCATCTGGGATGTTGCAGAGGGGAATTTCAGCATCCCTGTCAGAATTTATCTCATTTTATCTTCATTCCTTGTGACCAAGGTATTACGTTATTGCTCCCATTATATAGATCAGTAAACTAAGAGTAAAAAGAGTGAAGTGACTTCACTTTGCAAGTCTTTTGACAAAAGGCTGGCCTACACGACATACACAGTCCCTTCCTACTGCTGGATTCAATTATTCCATGAGTTTCCATTTTTAAAATTTTGCTTCTCAAATACAAAAATGTGGGCATTTCCTCCAACAATACACATCACAAGCTATTTGCGCCTTCCCACCCTGCGCATCTCTTGTCTGTGTGCTCCCATGAGCTCTACACGTAAGGGTCACTTGGTAGTCTGGAGACCTTTCTTATTTTCTCTTGAAGTCTTGGGGAAACCAGCGGAATCCATGGGTGGCCTCTCAGATGGCTCTTACTCTCACCCTGTGATCAGTGCCTCCTCTTTTTAACTTATGCATGCTAACGTAATGCTTTACACCACTTCTTCCATACTTTCCTGTTTATCACACGTTGCAGCCTGCTCACACTCACCATGTGCCTCTCCTTTGCCTTTCAGGTAATCCCCATGTTTTAATTATTTCAAGTGTGTAGTGTGTTCCACGACCTACAGTCACACAACAACATCGGGAGAATGTTGGTATTAAAAAACGAGCCTTGTTTCAGAAGGAAGCTTGAAGTTGTTAAATGCTGTTAACAGTGATCTTGACATTTATTCGTTTTGCTCCATTAAAAAAAAAAATCTAATGAGCCAATCTGAACTGGAACCAAAACATTCTCTTTCTAACATCAAGGTGGAGCAAAGGATAGGATCAAGAAAACCCAAGTTCAAATCCTGTCTCAGACAGTTACTATTTGTGTGACCCTTGGACTCTGCTTGCCTCATCTATAAAAAAGGGGACCCAAATGGCACCTGCCTCCCAGGGTTGTTGAGATGGAAGGAAGGAAACAAGCATTTATCAGGGGCCCACTATCTGCCAGCGGTTCACAAATATTATTTTATGTGGTCCTCACAACAACCCGAGGAGATAGGTGCTACTGTCGTTCCCATTTTATAGCTGAAGAAACTGAGGCAGACAGAGGCTAAGTGACTTCCCCAGGGCCACACACAGCAAGTAAGTGTTGGAGGCTAGATCTGAACTTGGGTCTTCCTGACACCAGCCTCACTGCTTTATCTGCTGCAACACTTAGCTGCCCCTAGGCAGGATCAAAATAAGGATCAAATGAGAGGTGAAATGTAAAGAGTTTTGCAGATATTGAACCACTGTATAAATGCTAGCTCTTCTTATTATTACTGAATCTGAAAAAAACTTCCAAAACTGAAAAAAATTCTCAAAACATAGGACTAAGAGTATGATTCTAGTCTCCATTTCAAAAATACTCACACAATGATTCTGCTCTTAAAAGGAAACAACATGGTTCAGGGAAAAGAGTCACCCTCTTCTGGACCCATGCCAACCTGTCAACGCCATTCTTCAAACACGGCACCCAGAGCAAAACACGATTTACCATATTGTTTTTAAACCTGAATTAGTAAAAACAGCCTCATACTCGGAGTCAGAGGAGTCGTGTTGAAATCTTGACTTTTCAATTTACTCTCTGGGTTTCTGATCTAGAAGACGAGGAGACTTAATTGTCTGTCCTTTCTAGCTATTATAAAACCAAGTTCCTACACCTATGGTTGTCCTGCCTTTCTCTAGCTAGGTTCTCGACCAACGGACACAAAAGACTCCATGGAAGATGCGCTTCCTGGAACACACTGCTTCCTCACCTCAGCCTCTCAGCCATCCCTAATTTTATTCATAGCACAGCTCAGGAGCCATCTGGCTCCAACCCACTCTTGAATACCTATGGTTCCTCTTAAAGTTATATTGTATCAGGATCTTGATCGAGAGTTAGATGGGTCTCAGTGGCTATCTGGTGTAGCCTCCTCATTTTATAGATGAGGAAGCAAAGTGACTCATCCAAGATCACACAGGTAATTAAGTATCAGAGGCAGGATTCAAACCAGGTTCTCTGACCCTAGCACCACTGTTACTTTGTACATATATTTTATTTTTTCACTTCTGTACCATTATCTCCTATTATCTCCTCTCCATTCCCCCAGTAAAATACAAGCTTCTTGAGGGTAAGGACTGTTTAATTCCTGTCTCTGTTTCCCTAGAACCCAATATAGTGCCCTACTTGGTAGGAGACCCTTGATAAATGATTGTTGAATTGCATTTCCTTGTGTTGTGTTGTGTTGTATAGTGGTGCCTTGAACTGAGTTAAATTGAAATGAATATCATGCTGAGGTTTCTTTATTCTCAATAAAAACCTGGGATCCTCCTCAGAAGTCTCTTGTCAAATGGGAAGGACATCTCTTTGCTCAGAATTCACTCCAGGATGCAGGCAGGCTCGTGCTGCCTGAACTCTGACACTTAAGTGGCTTCATGTTTGATTTTAGTACTTAGAGATCAATACCAGGGTTGCAAAGTTCACAGTGAGAAATCAATGAAGTGCTAATCGATCTTAATAGCACAGCATGAACATCTGCTTATTCAGCTCCCTGCTGTTTTTTTTTTTTTTTATTTAATTCTTAACAATTGCACCAGGCACCAGAAACTGCAGTGGTCCAGGAAGAATTGGTACCCAGTGGAGTGTGGAATCAGAGGAGTTGAGAAAAGGTCAGTCAGTCAATCAATACACATTTATTAAACATCTACTGTGTACCAGACACCATACTAAGCACTGGGGATACAAAGAAAGTCAAAAGACAATCCCTGCCCTCAAGGAGCTCACAATCTAATGAACCGATCTTACCCACAGGTAAGAACCAGTCTTACTGGCAGGCAGAGTGAGTGACTGCTCAAAAGTATGACTCAGAGAGGAGGCATAGAAAGGCCCCTGCCCCCAAGCACTCCCCTATGGCCTTGTCACACTGTCCAGAATTCCTGCATTAGAATCACTCCTTTGACTGGGCATTGAAGGACTCTGAAAAAATGCAAATATGTTATATGGGAGGGGTCATTTTATGCCTTTCAATGCAATTGACATCTTAATACAGATTGATGCTGTAGAGTAGAAAGAACACTGGACTTGGTGTCAGGAATTAAAGTTCAAATCTCCACTCTTCTAGTTAGTAGCTGGGTGACACTGGGCAAGTCAGTCCTCTCCTCCTAGCCTCCTTTCCAACCCCATCTGTAAAATGGGGACAACAGTGTTCACACTACCTACCTCACGGGGCTTTTCTGAGGAAGCCCTAGTTGCATAACTTTGGACCATTCACCAAACTTCTCTAAACCTCAATTTCCTTATCTAAAAAAGTAGAAAAACTTTTTTATCTTGCCTTATTAGGTTGTTCTAAGGATCAACTAGGGCAGCTAACCAGTGCTTTGAAAGACATAAAAAAAGTTTGATGGATGTGAGGGATTGCTATGGTTACTACTTAGCCTCAAAAGCTAGGCATATTCAGTTTCACTAAAGATTTATTAAACTACTATTATGTATGAGGCTGTGAGTGTGCTAGGCACTCTGCCTGCCCTCAGTGGGCTTATAGTCTACCCACATAAAGTATAAGCTCCAGGGGTGGGGTACCTGCAGGCTCAAGGCCACATGTGGCCAAAGTTTGAGTTCCTGGGTTGCTCCTTACTTCCTCATGACTCATCTCACTGACTTTTAGTTTCTTCACCTGTAAAATAAGGAAGTAGAACTAAAAGTTTGAAGGTCCCTTCAAGCCCCAACATTCTAGAATCAATAGAAAAAGCACTAGACTTGGGTCAGAGATATTTAGGTTCTTGTTTCATTTATACCAGTTATTAGCTATGTGACCTTGGGTGAGGCGTGTCTCCTCTATGAGCCTCAGTGGTCTGGAGAAGATGATCCCTCAGGTCTCTTACAGCTCCATGATTCTGTGGGCACCTGAGAGTGAAGTTCACTCAAAGGACAGAAATGATGCCAGAAAGTGAATGAAGGGCCCTTTTGTGGCCAATCATAGGCTGTAGGCAATTCCAGGCCCTGGGCAAGTGGCTTGATCTGAAAACACAAGAAATTCTGGAAGGGCAAGAGTCACAGAGGTCAGTCCAAGTCTGCATAAGCCATGGGCCACAATGCTATTGGGATTTGTAGGAATCAGTGAGCATAGCATCCAGTGGTTACATTGGAGTTGAGGTCTGGATGAGCCATCAGAAATCAGGAGACCAAGAGATAGGAAGAAGAAACAGGAGAGGAAGAAATGGAGAAGCACTAACATATCAAGACCAAGATGAGTTTGATAACTAGGCAGTTTTGTGTCTCAACCCTAGAGATTTTTATATTGTAACCTACTTAAGCAGGAACCAGTCCCTGAACAGGAGCAGCCAAAAGGCCTACAGGGGAAGGTTAATGCAAGTGTCTGGCTGGGGCAAGGAACTGGATATAATGAACATTAGAAGCTTCCCACTGGTTCCCCAAACCAGGCCTTCACTTCACCATTTTACCTAGGTCTGGTGGAAATGAAATTAAAATGAGCACTTTCTTTAGTATGGTGATAAATTCCCTTGGGCAGAAGGTGGGGACAGGGGACAACACACCTTTCTCTTTTAGATGCCTTTTTTCTCACTCTCAGACTCTGTTGGTTAAAAATGGCTTCTTATAGTAAAGACATCACAGTATTACTGAAGAGAACGTGACCCGCAGGCAGGGGATCCAGGTTGGAATACTGGCTCTAACAGCTTACTAGCTGTGTGACTTTGGTCTCTCTCTGATCCTCAGTTGTCCCACATGTAAGAGGGAAATAATAGTACTTGCACTCCCTATTTCACAGTTCTGGGTTGAAGAAAGCACTTTGTAAACCAAAAAGAGGTCATGGAAATGGGAACTATGGTTATTCTACAGAGCTCCTCAGGGACACTCTTCCTTCTTATTTGGCAAGATCAACAGGCTTCCTGCTGTTGGAAATCCTGAACGATGCTCAGCAGTTCATGGACGGTCAATACCCCTATGGAGAAAGGTGATCGAAGAAAATTTCTAAAAATGTTGAAGGAATTCAGCTCCTGGCTTGGTCGATAGGAAGATATTAAAGGTTTTGTTCGATGCTTTTCTTTGTTTGATGCTTTTCTTCTACTGAAACTTCTGTGAAACTTTCTTGTTGTTTACCTTCCCAGACTGGAAATTTGGGGGAATTTTTTTTGAAGCCCAATGACTCATTTCAAGGAACATCCTCCCTAACAGACTATTAAAAGTAGCAAAGGAAAGGAAGAAGAAAAATGACTGTGGAAATGAAAGAAACCTTAGTATCATCTGGGGCCATGTCAACAAAAAAGCATCAAAATCTGGGGTCAGTGGACTTATATTTTTTGGGCAACTTGACTTGCCTCATCTAATGTGTTAATGATCCCTCCCATTTTACCTATTTATTTTACCTATTTATCATAGGTAAATTAGATAAGCATGCCAACTAGGCCCTTTTTTCTAAGTCATTGATAACAATGTTAAATAGCACAAAGCTATAGGAGCACGGAATGTGGAACTGAAAGGAACCTTAGAACTCAAATTCAACCCAAATGCCTCGAATCAGTTCTTTACTGATCTGATTTGTTATCTGTTCTTTACAACTACCAATGAAAACAATTTTACTACAATTCTCTTAGTTGTGTGAATTTTCCCTCTCTGGACCTCAATTTCTGCACAGGAAAATGTGAGGGTTGGCTTTAATGACCAGTAGGCATCTAAGTGATACAGTGGATGGAGTGCTGGGTCTGAAGTTCAAATCTGACCTCAGACATTTATTAGCTATGTTACCTTGGGCAAGTCACTTAATCTCTGTTTGCCTTAGTTTTCCAAATGTAAAATGGGAATAATCATAGCACCTATCTCCCAGGGTTGTTATGAGGATCAAAAGAGAAAAATGTATAACAGTAGCAGGTGCTTAATAAATGCTTATTCCTTCCCTTCCCTCCCCCTCTAGTTCTAAAACAGAAAGCACTATATAATTCTAAGCAAAATTGTTCCAATGTTTAACTGATCTGTCAAAATGCTTTTCTCGGCACTTAGCCTAGACTTCAGCACATGCAATTTACATCTAGTCTTTTTTCCTTTTCCTTTGGATACTTGTGTGTAACACTTTAAGCAAATTTGGGTTGCAAAGCAGATAAATTGATGGCTGGAGAGAGGAAAAGAGCCATGGTACCCAATATACAAAATGCTTTTTTGTTTTACACAATTCCTTAGAAGTTTCTTTAAAGGGCAGGGTCTCATCAAGCATTTTAAAATTTGAATTTTTTAAAATATCTTACACTCAGGGTTTTTTTTTTGTCAGTTCAGAAGAAACCAAAAATCTCCATCTTTCCTGGCTTGAAGTTTCCCATACCAACATGCCAAGAAGAATAGTGCTCCTAGAAAAAGATTTACTCAACAGAAACCCTCTAGCAGCTTTTGCTTATGCTGTTCTCTCTCCAGTGCAACACACAAATAAACTTTGGGGATTATTGCAACACAAGGCAAAATAGCCAAGTGAGACAGGATCAATGTGAAAAGCATATTGGTCCTTGCCTACGTTCTGTATTAAAACATTTGGTGTGGCAGCATGGTGTAGCAGGAAGTACCCTGCTCTTAGAAATATAAGATTTGCGTTCCATTGATATCTCTGGCACTAGCTAGGTGAACCCAGGGTGAGTCTTCCATCTCTCTGAGCCTCAATTTCCTTATCTGTTACTTCCCTAGTGAAGTTATTATTACTACTTCTCACAGTAAAGGTGTCATAGTGTCATTGAAGAACACTGGACCTGTGTTTGAGTCATTGTTCTGACATTTAGTAGCTGTGTGACCTTGATCTCACTGATCCTCAGTTGTCCCATCTGTAAAATGGAGATAATAATATTTTCATTCCCTATTTTATAGTCATGAATTGAAGAAAGCACTTTGTAAATCAAAAAGAGGTCGTGGAAATGGGAGCTCCCCAGGGAAATGATTCCCCTTTCAGAAAGACCAACAGGCTTCCTGCTATTTGAAATCCTGGATGATGCTCAGGAGTCTTCCTCACTCCAGGCCCAGCATGCTATCCACCATACCACCTAACTGTCCCTGTGATGGAATACTATTGTCTATAAGAAATGACAAGCAAGATGGTTTTAGAAAAACTTAAAAACATTTATATGAACTGATGCAAAGTGAAATATGCAAAACCAGGAGAACATTGTACACAGTAACAGTAATACTGTACGATGATCAACCATGAATGACTTAACTATACTCAGCAATACAATGATCTAAGACAATTCCAAAGGACACGTGACGAAAAATGCTATTCACCTCCAAAGAAAGAACTGAAGGAGTCTGAACGCAAATTGAAGCATACTTTTAAAAAAACTTTATTTTTCTTGGTTCTTTTTTTAATTTGTGTTTTTCTTTTGTAACATGGCTAATACGGAAATACGTTTTGCATGACTGTACATGTATAATCTATATCAAATTGCTTGCCTTCTCAAGGAGCAGGGTAGGGAGGGAGGGAGAGATTTTGGAACCCAAATTTTTTCAAAACAAATGCTAAAAATTGTTGTTACATGTAGTTGGAAAAAAATAAATTAAAAAAAAATACAGGATGCCCAAAAGGTGATTTAAACTGTAATAAGCCTTCTGGGACACTCCTGTATAATCTATTTTCCCTGGGCATTCATAACTTTTAAGAAGCAAATTTCACTTTATCTCAATGGCATTGAGAACACTCAGGTTAGAGGATTCTATTTCACTCTATCCTTCCTCAATTCCTCTTTCCAGCCCTACCCCAATTTCAGTAATGCCCACATGTTCCAAAGACAACACAATCATCAAAATACAAGGTCAGAGCTGTCTAATGCTACAAACCAAATGCTGTCATGGTGTTAGTCACTTTTGCTTAACTCTTATTCTTTGTAATAAGGGAAGTTTCTATAGGGGAAGAGACTATTTGCTCCATAAAGGCCTGAAACACTTTTTGTCCTACTGCTATAATAGACAGACAGACAGTAGATAGAGCACTGGGCCTGGAGTCAGGAAGACTCATCTTCTCAAGTTCAAATCTGGCCTCAAACACTTAGTAGCTATGTGACCCTAGGCAAGTCACTTAACCCTGTTTGGCTCAGTTTCCTCATCTGTAAAATGAAGAAGGAAAGGATATGGCAAACCACCCCAGCATCTTTGCCAAGAAAACCTCAAATGGGACCATGAAGAGTTGTACACAACTGAAATAATTGAACAACAGCAATTAATAGACCAGTGGTTCTTAACTCCTTTGGTAGTTTGGGGAAGCCTGTGGACCTTTTCAAGGAAGATTTTTTTTTTAATAATTGAAGGAAATGCTGTTTTCATTGAGTGAAAATAGATATATAATTTTCCCATGCAGTTTCTGCTTCCTAGTATTATTATGAAAATAGTTTTGACCCACTGAAAGGGTCTCAGGAACCCCCAGGGATCAACGAGATGGTGCAGTGGACAGATAACTGACTGGATCTCAGGACGACCTGAGTCCAATATGATCTCAGACATGTACTAACTGTGTGACCTTGGGCAAGTCACTTAACCTCTGTCTGCCTCAGCTTCTTCATCCATAAAATTGGGAAATGAGAGCACCTACCTCTCAAGGTTCTTTCAAGGATCAAATGAGATAATATTTGTAAAGTGCTCAGCATAGTGCCTAGCACATAGCAGGTACTTAATAAATATTATCCCCTTCTCTTCCCTTCCCCAACCACACTTTGAGAATCAGTATCTTAAAGAATTATCTAGAGCAGAGGTATCAAACACGGTCTGGAGGCCCCATGTGGCATTCCAGAAAGGCCAGAACCAGATTAAAATGTAATTGAGAAATACTTAACAAAATAAATAAAGATACAATAAAACAAAGATAACATTACATTTTAAAACTAAGTCAATATGTGTCACACAGGGATCTTGATGGATGGATTTCTCACCAGGGCTGTATCTGAGTTGAACACCACTGGCACAGGGCACTGAGAAGTTGTGACTTCAAAGCCAGCACTCTCTCTCCACCATGCCACACTACTCTGAGACAGCTTCTACTGTTAGCACATTTTCCTCTACATTGAACCTAAATTGACTTCTTTGTAACTTCTACCCATTGGTCTTACTCCTGTCCTCTAGGACCAAGAAGAACAAGTTCAATCCATCTTTCATGAAATCACCTTTCAAACACTCAAACTCAGCTCCCATGTCCTCTCCCTGTCATCCTCCAGGTCTTCTCCAGGCTACTTTGGAGAGCATGATTTTGACTTTTAACCATCCCTGTCATCTTCCTCCAGATAATGCCCAGTTTATCAATGTCCTTCCTAAACTGTTGCACCTAGAACCAATAATAATGTTTGCTAACATGTATATAGCACCTACTATGTGCCAGGCACTGTTCTAAGCACTTTACAAATATTATCTCATTTGATCCTAAACTAAATACAATACTAACTAAGCATAATCACTGCAGATATGGTCTGAGCAAGACAGGGTACTGTGAGATTAATAACTTCCTAGTCCTTGAAACTCTACTTACATTAATACAGCCAAAGACTAATGAGCACTTTTGGCTGCCATGTCACACTGTAGTTGGCTCATACTGAGCTTGCAGTCCACTAAAACCATGGGATCTTTTTCAGAGAAATTGTTGTCTTGTCATGCTGTCCTTATCTTGTCCTTGTGAAGTTGATTTTTTGAATCCAAGTATAAGAGTTTGTATTTAATCATCCCTGTTAGATTTCATCTCATTAAATTTAACCCAAGATTTTTTTGGATCATGATTCTGCATAGATCTTGTAAGTACATAGTTGTTTGTGTGTTTTCTCCTTCATAGACTGTGAACTTTTTGAGAGTAGGAATTGCCTTTTGCCTTTCTTTGTCTTCTTAGCACTTAGCATAGCATCTGGGACATTTTTTGTTATTCAGTCATTTCAGTCATTTCAGTCATGTTCCCATTTCAATCCCATTTGGGGTTTTCTTGGCAAAGACACTGCGGTGGTTTGCCAGTTCCTTTCCAGCTCATTTTGTGGATGAGGAAACTAAGGCAAACAGAGGCTAAGTGAGTTGCCCAAGGTCATACAGCCAGTAAGTGTCTAAGGATGAATTTAAACTCAGATCTTTCTGACTCCAGGCCCAGCGCTCTATCCACCACACCACCTAGATGCCCCATCTGGCACATAGTAGGTGCTTAATAAATGCTTGTTGATTTGACTCTTCTAATATATTAAAGATCCCTCTCAATTTAGTATCATTGGCCAATTAGATAAGCATGCCACCTAGGCCTTTGTCTTAGTCTTTGATAAAAATGTTAAATAGCACAAAGCCAAACAGATTCCTGGAATGCTTCACTAGAGACTTCCTTCCAAACTGACATTGAACAAATATTAGTAAATATTCCTTGAATTTGGCCATTTAACCAGGTATGAATCCATCTGATTGTACTGTCATCTAGACCCCATTTCTCTATCTCAACCTTAAGAACAATGTGAGAAATTTCATCAAGTAAATGCTTTGACAGACTTCCACAGCACTTTCTGGCCATCTCCTTGCCATGCCTTTGCTCCCATGGCCCTCCCAAATTGCATACCCCACCCTCCTTCCAGCTCTCCTTTATGTGTTGACTTCCCACATTAAAATGTAATCTTCTTGAGGGCAGGAATTGTCTTGCTCATTTCTTTTTGTATATCCCACAATTAGTGTCTGACATGTAGTAAGAGCTTAAGAAGTGCTCTCTCTCCCCATCTACCTATCCATCCATCCATCTATCTATCTACCCATCTATTCATCTATTCATCCATCCATCAATCTACAGTATTCCTTTGATTTTCCATCACATTAACTCAATACCAAAAAAATTATATTGGTCTGGTATGACTTGCTCATTTTTAGAGGATCATTGATTCCTTTCCTAGATGTTTATTAAATAGAAGAACTGGAATTTTAAAATACCTTGAAGGAGCAAGCAAAAGTTTGCATCAATTGATGTGCCAGGTCCTTCTTCAATACGGTGCATTGTACATAGTAGCTGCTTAATAAATGTTTTTGGGTGGAATTGCATAGTGTTACTATTGTATCTATAATGGGGACTGGAGCTTTTACCGTCTTGGCAGGACTGAAGGCAGTAGCTGCCAGCTTTATCCCTCCTCCTCCGGTGTTTGTAGAGTTTTCTTGTGGATTCTCTGAACATAATTTGCATGATCTGGTCTTAGTCCCTGATTTGAAAGTAGGGGAGGATGAGACTGACTCCAAAACACCAACAAAAAGCAGTTGGTTTTCCCACTGCCTCAAAAAGACTCAGTGCAAAGTGCTGTCCATGGTAGAACGTGCATGGAGAATCAAGATGGTAAGTGGAATTCTGAAACTTTAATTCAGCAAGAAGCAATGACTGAGGACTGACCATTGGTTGGTTGGTTCTCACGACTACCTGAGAGACCCTGACTATTAGATGTGGCAGAACCATCTAGAAAATAGACAACCCACTTAAAAATGTATTGTCTATCCCAGTGGCCTGTTGGTCCTTGCTGTCTCATGGTAAGAGCTATACTTCCCAGAAAAAAGGTAAACAATGAAAAGAAAGCAGGGATAGTGACAGAGACCAGCAAGGAAATATTGGAATTGGAAACTCCTAGGAACAAGGTATGGAGCCATAACATGGAGGAGAAAACTTAGACTTTGCCTCTTCACTAAGGCTGTCTCATGGATTGTACAGATCTGGTGAATGGGGTCAACTCCCCAGCCACCCCAGTGTTTTTCCCTGTTTAGGGGTGCTTTGATCCCAAGAGGGGACTTTAAAACCAGAGCAACTTTGTAAGACTTGAGTGAAAGTAGAGCTCACCAGAGGGTTAAAATATCTGATTCCAATACATCTCTGAATTCTCAGTCAGTCATCAAATATTTATTAAGCACCTACTGTATGCCAGGTACTGTGCTAAATGCTGGGTATAGAAAGAAAGGCAAAACAAAGTCCCTGCTCTTTTGAAGAGCTATGTGCAAAAGGGAGGAGTTCATTTTTGATTCTAGAGGTAAAAGTTCATGATTGTAGAAGGTGGGTCAAAAGGGAGAAGGTGTTCGGGGGAGTTAACACAGATTCTGCCATTATCTTGTTTAAAAACCTCAGACACATATTACGTGACTCTGGGAAATCCACTTTAATCTCTCTGGTGCTCAATTTCATCTATAAAATGGGGAATAATAAATAAATAAATAACATTTGCCTTGCTAATTGTAAAGATGAAATAATAATATTAATAGTTAACATTTATATACGGCTTACTATGTGCCAAGCACTGTGCTAAGCATTTTACAATTATTATTGTCACATTTAACCCTCACAACAACCCTGTGAGGTAGGTTCTATTATTAACCCCATTTTACAGATGAAGAAACTGAGGTAAATAGAGGTTAAGTGAACTGCCTAGGGTGACACAGCAAATAAGTGTATAAGGTCAGATTTGAACTCAGGGCTTTCTGCCTCCAGACCCAGTGCTTAATAATAGTACAAGCTAATATTTTTTTCCAGTCATTTCCAACTCTTTGTGACCCCATTTGGGGTTTTCTTGGCAGATACTGGAGTGATTTGTCATTTCCTTCTCTAGCTCATTTTACGCATGAGGAAACTGAGGCAAACAGGGTAAAATGGCTTGCCCAGGGTCACACAACTAGTAAGTATCTGAGGCCAGATTTGAATTCAGGAAGATGAGTCTTCATGACTCCAGGCCTATCCACTAAGCCACCTAGTTACCCCAGCTAACATTTATATAGCACTTACTATGTGCCAGGCATTATGCTAAGCACTTTACAATTATTTTCTCCTTTGATCCTCACAACAACCCTGGGAGGTGGGTTCTATTATTATCCCCATTTTACAGATGAGGAAACTGAGGCAAATAAAGATCAAGTGATTTGCCCAGAATCACACAGCTAGTAAGCGTTTGAGGGCAGAATTTGAATGCAGCTTTTCCTGACTCCAGACCATCACAATGACCATAATGTGGTCATTACAAATGAGCCAATATATTTTATTTCCACAAGCTCACAGAAATATAAGATCATAAATTTAGAGGTGACAGAGGCTCAGAAATCATCCATTCAAAGTCCCTCATTCTGCAGATGAAGAAACTGAAAGAGGTTGGGGGGGGTCACCCTAGGGTCCCATGGGTATTTCAAATCAGAAGCAGATTTTGAAGGCTTCTTCTCTGACTCCAGAGTCATAGCTCTTTCTACCAAGTCATGTAGCCAATTATAAAATTTCAAAACACATTTTTAGGAGAGCTACTAAAATAAAAACTTTTAAAAAAAATCACACACAGCCATAACACAACATATCACTAGGAAATAACTAGATTCTGGGATAAATTACAAGCAAATAGGTAAATCTACATGAAAGAAGATA
Organism: Vombatus ursinus; assembly: GCF_900497805.2. Lineage (NCBI taxonomy): Eukaryota > Metazoa > Chordata > Mammalia > Diprotodontia > Vombatidae > Vombatus > Vombatus ursinus. The sequence goes on along the minus strand of NW_020954556.1, from coordinate 6,137,702 downwards.
GTGCTACATATTATTGCACCTATTTGAGAGATGAAGAAACTGAGACTCAGAGAAATTGAGTGACTTGCCTCAGATCACAAAGTGTCCATAGTAGAATCAGAAATAGAACCCAGCTTTTCTTATTTTCTAGTGAGTTTTGCCATTTAGGAGCCATGGCCCTAAAGAAAAAGATATGAGGAATTCCCCTGCAGAAAAGAGGCACGTCCTAGCACTCAATCAGTGTTTAAGGTTATTTAGTCACTTGTGAGTTTTTTTCCAAAACCTAATTCAATTACAGAAGCCACCTTATGAATGGAGGAGCCCACAAATGTACCCTGCTGCCCTTCTGTTATTCAGTCACTTCCAGGAAGAGACTAATTCTAAATAAAAGAAGCCAGGAGTAAACAGAGATAAGGGATCTCTTTCTGTTATTATGAGAGTGAACAAAACCAGCTGTTTTATTTCTCTGAACTTGATGACTTCTTATTAAGTGCTTTCAGGTCTTTGAGCACTTTGTTCTCTTTATCCTGCCATCTGCCAGATCCCAGAATACGGTGGGTTGAAGGAATGGAATTTCTCTTAAAACCTGCCTCTGCACATGGGAAAATGTTCTGATGACTTTGCTGCCCGTTCCTCCTTTCCCCAAATACATTGGGCTTGTCATTGACTGTAGGCAATCACATTCTTTCACTATTTCTGAGCTGGAAAGGACCTTGGAAGTCATCTAACCCAATCTGTGCCTGCCTGCAAGTACCCTCTACAGCATCTGTGACGTGATAGATCACCCGGTACTTAGAGATTTCCAATGAGTCACAGCCATTATCATTGTCATTGTTATGGTTATCTCTTTTCTCTCATCTTTTTTTGATGGAATTCACATAGAAATAGTGCTTGAACAAGTCTCAGTCCTGCTCTATTCTTTTATGTTAAATGATCTGCAGACAATTGCTAGGTGAGTAAAGGAATTTTTTTTTTTTGTAATTGAATGAAAATATTGGGATGCAAGCTTGTATTCCACAAACTCAATGAAAGAATCTTTAAGACAACTCCAGTAACAGACCAAATGACAAGGAAAACATCTACTTCATCCTTTTCTGACTTGCTTTTAATTTCTTCTGCTAGGTCTCCATATTTCATGATTCTAGTTTAGAGAATGAACATTTGGTACGGTGACATTTATTAAAAATGTTGTTCTTAAATTTTCGTAGGTTAATGTTATGTCCAAGTAATTGCAGGTAAATGTTTTTGTATACTAATACTCCAATATAGCTTATTTGTTGAATTCTCAAGGAAATTTTGAGATTCCATTTATAGCAGAGAAATTCTGTTGTATGAAGAATAGAGAGCTTCTGGTATATCATTCTGGCTACTAGGATGCATCTTTCTATGTATTTGTTAAATACTGAATTTTTGCAACCTGCCTTGATGTATTGCACAATGTCTGCTGTTTCCTTGAAAAATCTTCATCAATCTTTAAGTCTGAGTTCCTTAAGAAAAAACTTTCTCTAGTTTCTGGTAGTAACGGTCTAATCTTACAACTCTGTCACGACCCACTCCTATTCTGCAAATGAATCTCTTGACTCAACCATTTGTCTGATGCTGCTTTATCAATATATTATTGGTTGAAATCACCTTGACTGCCAGGATTCTGGAGGACTGAAGTTGAAACATACTACCCATTTCCTGCCAGAGAGGTGATAGACATCAAATGCAGAATGAGACATGCACCCGTTTTTGGAGATAGCCAATTTGAGAATTTGTTTTGCTTGACTATGTATATTTGTCACAAGGGTACTATTTTTATTTTTTAATTACCAAATGGGAGGGTTAGGAAGATTGAGAGGGAAAGAAAATAAATGTTTGTTACCTGGGGAAATTTTTTACACAAACTTGAAAAAAATAAATCATGTTGATGTTGTTCATGGAGTACCTTAAGTTTCTTGGATCTAAACCATTCCATAGTCTCCATCCAGTGTTAAACCAATATAAACTAAACTCCAAAGACCCAATGGCATATACCTGTTATTACCTATTGTCCTTTCTCTCTGAAATGATGTCCGTTTTTCCAGGAAGAATGTCTATAAATCCATCATGTAGTTTTAGAATAGCTATGAAGCTTCCTCCTTTTGGATGAGGAAATGTTAACTTTCTGTAGCTGCCTTGGGGTGGCAAGCCCAATATTTTGCTCATATTGTAGAAGTTTTTGTACATTTTTATCAACTTCCTGAATTCAAATTTCGTCTCAGACATTATTAGCTGTGTGACCCTGGGCAAGTCATTTAATCTTGTTGGCCTCAGTTTCCTCATCTGTAAAATGAGCTGGAGAAGGAAATGGAGAACCACTTCAGTATCTTTGTCAAGAAAACCTCAAACGGGATCACAGAGAGTCAAACACAATTGAACAAAAATTTTTTTCTCTTGCCACTCATTTTACTATTACAGAGGTATGCATTAAGACAGATTAATTTACATTTCTATAAACCCTAGAACTAGAAGGGACCCTGAAGAAGGCAGTGTGGTATAGCAGAAAGAATGCTAGAATGGAAGTCAGAGGGCTTGAGTTCAAATCCCATTACTGTTTCTGTGAGTGACCCTAGGCAACCTCTTTGGGACTCATTTTCCCCAAATGTAAAATAAAGGAGTTGGACTAGATAAGAAAATGAAGAAATGGTTTGGAATGGTGGCAACTAACTGAAAGAATGGGATATGGAACAAGCTAAAGTATGGTTGGAGAATGGATAGATGGAGAACTTGGGGTCCTGCAGATCAGGAATGATGAGCTGGGGCTCTGATCAGGCAACACATTAAGAATTGAAGGTATGAGGAGAAGGGGGACAATGAGGAAGGAGAGGATCACTGAAAGAGGAGGGAGGACACCAAGGTCAACCTTCACCTACTTCACCATTTTCCCTAAGGCTGGCCCATTTTTAAGTCATCCAGTTCATTAAATCAATATTGCTAAATGGATATTTTCCTAGGCAGGTCTACAATAGCAGCACTCTGTAGTAGATAGGCCATTGATTTGGAATCAGAAAAACTGAGCTCAAACTCCAACCCTTTCACTTACTAGCTATCCAACCTTGAGAAAATTACTTACCCTAAGTTTCAAATTCTTCATCTGTAAAATGGAAATAAGAATGCTTGCACTACCTACCTCATGGGCAGCTAGGTAGCACAGTGGATAGAGCCCCAGACCTGGAATCAGGAAGACCTGAGTTCAAATCTGGCTTCAGACACTAGCTGTATGATCCTGAGCAAGTCACTTCACCCTGTGTGCCTCAGTTTCCTCATCTATGAAATAAGCTGGAGAAGGAAATGGCAAACTACTTCAGTATCTTTGCCAAGAAAACCCCAAATGAGGTCACAAGGTGTCAGACATGATTGAAACAAGTGAACAACAACACCTAATTCACAGGATTGTTGTGAAGATCATATAAGATAATGGGTTTAAAGCCCTATGACAGTGGCTGCTCAATATATACACTAAACAATTGGTTACTTGATCTTATAGGGGTAGGGGGTATGTGAGAAATTAATATAGGGAAGCCAGTGTCCATTTTAGAACTCAAGCTAATGATTAGGGGACTCTACCTTCCACCCCTACCCCACCCCATCCTCCCTGAAAGAGTCACAGGGCAACCATACCAGAGTCCTGGGTTCGTAGGCAGCAAATTCTGGAATAACTATTTGATGGTGGCAACATTAGTGAACCGTAGACAGCAAACCTGGTTAATGTAGGTCTCAACTGACCAAAAAATAGTCTTTGTCTCAACAACTCACACTCCCTGCACAATTGTTGGTCTTCTGTCTTACTTAGTTTGCTGGGGATCTGACCCAGCTAAAGAAGGGTTAGTGATGAGATAGAGGAGAGAACATGGTAAAAAGAAAAATCTAGAACTTGGGCCGCTCTTTGATGACTACAATTGGCAGGCAAGACAGATTGAAGACAGAATCTATTCAAATATTTATGACTTGGAAGAGAGAGATGACCAGAAAAAAATTCTATATTATAGATGGAATCTAACATTCAATGAAATGGGAAAAGCAAGGTCATTAAAGTCTTGTCTCTTTTGGCCAAATATAGCAAAGAATTTATGAGTCTTGTGGGGGTGGCCATCATCTATACATGTGCCACCTCAGTGCAGAAGGAGGCTGCCTTGCATGATTTCAGCTGGTGGAACTGCTCTAATCCATGTGAGAAAATGCCCTTATTTGCAAGTGGTCAGGTCACCTCTAGCCAAAAGACCAGGACCACCAACGATTAATGAAAGCAGTTAAGGCCCTTTGAGGGCAGCCAGGTGGCGCAGTGGATAGAACACTGGGCCTGCAGTCAGGAAGACCTGAGTTCAAATCCAGTCTAAGACACTTACTAGCTGTGTGACCCTGGCTAAGTCACTTAACTCCGTTTGCCTCAGTTTCCTAAATTACAAAATGAGCCGGAGAAAGAAATGGCAAACATTCCAGTATCTTTGCCAAGAAAACCCCAAATGGGGCCATGAAGAGTCAAACAGGACTGAAATGGACAACAACGCCTTTTGAAAGAAGGCTTTCAGCAAAACATGTGAAAAATTACCCCTAACTTGATAAGCAGAAGAAACAGAATAAAGAACCCATCAGAAAGTATTATTCAACCTTTGGGCCTTTAAGACCGCTTTCTTTGAATCCAACTTGTGTCTACTTAAGTAAGTTTAGTTGAAATAAAATAGAATATAAGGCCTTTGAGGGCAGGGACACTTCTTCTGTCTTTCCTGCTTCTAACTGACTTCCCTACATTGATAATTTCTTCTCTCCTCCATTCCCAAACAATTGTTCACTCAACCTTTCCTTCTTCCTTTCTCTACCAGTTGGGACCTAATGAAACATTTGCTGATCTGAACTAAAGTCAGCTCTAGGTGTCCTCATGGTTTTGAATGGCCCCCAGTAGGTTTCGGCATCAGAACGAGGTATATCACTTTCTTTGTAGCTGGTGGCCTGTAAATGGACAGATTTCCAAACATGGGCTGTAATAATGTTGTTGACAGAGAAACACCATAAGGCAAAAAGTATTCTCAAAGGGCTTGGAACAAGGAAGAAAAGTTTACCGCTAAGGGCAAGCGTAGACTCAATATAGAAGATGTGAGAAAAGCACTTTCATTGTTGCTCACCTTGAATAATGTGTGTTTCTGGTATCCTTCTGTGATGCCTCATCATGGCACGGAGGTGACTGTGGTGCTACAAAGTCATGCAAATTGGTCAAATACAGCAAAGCTTTGGCAGGTTCCACCAAACGTGGCCTGGTGGCAGATTGTGTGTCTGTCCTCCAAAGTCCAGCCTGGCTAAGGGCCAGGAGGCTCACTCATTACCCAAAGATTGAGCACAATGTGATGTTTTCAGTGATTCATAAAATATTGAGTGTAGGAAGGGTGTTGTCAGATGGTATCTATGACAGCAATAGGCATTACACCTGCTTGTGTGATTGGCTTTTAAAGAAGAGCCCCAAAATACTAACGAGGGCTTAGGACCCAACAGAATAAGTATTTGAGGGATTTCATGTAGTGGAGAAGGAAATAGAGAGAGATTTAGTGGGGAAGAGGAGTCTTGACTCTTCAATTCCGATGGTGGAGGCAGACTGCTCTTTATCATCAATATCAAATTGGAAGAGCCCTTAGAAGTATCCCTTTTTTGACCCCTTCATTTCACTAATGTTGAAACTGAGGCACAGAGCATTTAGCAAGCAGTCTACCCAAGGTCACAAAGTTAGTATGTGGCATAGGCAGGACTGGAACCCAGGTCCTCTGATCCAGGCATAGCTCTCTCTCCACAAAATCGAATTGCCTTTCCGTTAGCAGATGGGGAATAGTAAATGCTCCATTTTTCTTTCTAAGAGGAAGCCTGCCTTTCCCCCTTACAGTCTTCCCTCTGAATGACACTAGAAGCCAGCAAGGGGCAGTGAAAAATAATTTGTCCCTTTGAGACTTAGGCCAAGCCATAACAAAGGGGAAAAACACCATAAGAGGATAAAGCCAACCAGCACACCCTGGAGTACCACCACACACACAGAAAGGAAATATTTGATTTTTTTAAAATAGGAGCTGACTGACAGCAGAGAAACTCAAATTACTTAATAAAGGCAGAGGGAGAAAACAAAAGAATATGGAAAGAGGACAGAAATAGAAAAGATAGACACTGGAAAAAGAAAATAATGTTAAATGTCAGGTATAAAATTACTTTGTTTTGATACTATTCATAGAAGCGTAGATCTTAGAGGGCATTCAAGGCCCTCTACAAATTGTCATTACCTCCCTACCTTTCCAGTCTTTTCTATGCTACTTCTACAGGGTACTGTACCATACAACTGCACCATATAGCCAATCCCACCTATCCGCTGCTGGTCCTCTCCACCCCAGGCCTTTGCTACTTTCCTATCTCCCTGGAATGTCCTTCATTTTTCTCTTCCTTCTTTGAATTCCTATTCCCAACTCTAAAGCCAACTGTTCCAGAATGCCTTCCCTAAACCCCAGTATCCCCCAACTCCACCTGCCTATTCTCATTCCTCCCACTCCCACCCACTTTGTTCTTTGTCATTAGACTGAACTTTTTTTTAAGCTACATGATAACTTCATTATATATTTAAAAGGAATAGTAAATTGTACATAATAGATTTGCAGTTTCATGTACAATCATCTTTTTTTTCTATTCTACTATGTTATGGAAATACTTGGTTTTTTTCTTAAGTTAAGAATAAAATAAATAATTTTTTTAAAATTCATTTTGTATTTTATTTTTCCCCAGTTACATGTAAAAGTAATTTTTGACATTCATTTTTAAAACTGTGAATTCCAAATTCTCTCCCTTCTTCCCTCCGCACCCCACCTCCTCATTGAAAAGGCAAGCAATTCGATATAGGTTATACATGTGTAGTCATGCAAAACATTTTCATATTAGTCATGTTGTGAAAGAAAACATAGACCAAAACCAAAACAAAACAAAACCTCAAGAAAAATATAGTTTAAAAAAGTATGCTTTGATCTGTATTCAGACACCATCTGTTCTTTCTCTGGGGATGGATGGCATTCTTCATCATAAGTCCTTCATAGTTGTCTTGGATCATTGTATTGCTGAGAAAAGCTAAGTCATTCACAGCTGATCATCTTACAATATTGCTGTTACTTTGTACACAGTACATTTCACTTTGCATCAGCCTTTCCAGGTTTTTCTGAGAGCATCCTGCTCACCATTTCTTATAGAACAATAATAACCCATCGTAATCACATACCGCAATTTGTTCAGCCATTCCCCAATTGATGGACATCTCCTCAATTTCCAGTTCTTTGCCACTAGAAAAGAGCTGCTATAAATATTTTTGTGCATATGGGTCCTTTTCCTTTTTATTTTTTATCACTTTTGGGATACAGACCTAATAGTGGTATTGCTAGGTCAAAGGGTATACAGGGTTTTATAACCCTCTGGGCATAGTTCCAAATTGCTCTACAGAATGGTTGAATCAGTTTGCAACTCCACCAACAATGCATTAAAGTCTCGTTTTTCCCACATCCCCTCCAACATTTGTCATTTTTCTTTTCTGTCCTATTAGCTAATCTAATAGGTATGAGATTGCTTTAATTTGCATTTTTCCAATCAATAGTGAATTAGAGCATTTTTTAATATGGCTACAGATATTTTTGATTACTTCATCTGGAAATTGTTGCTATCTTTTGATCATTTATCAAATGGGGAATGGCTCTTATTTAGACTGGGAACTTCTTGAGAGCAGAGACTGTCTTTTGCTTTTCTTTGTATCTTCAGAACTTAGCACAATGCCTGACATGTAATAGGTGCTTAATAAATGCTTGTTGACTAAATGCCATTCTAATGCACACATAAAGTATATTAATCTAAATTGGGGTCTTAATACCCTGACAGACTGTAAGCTCCCAGAGGGCAGGGACCACTTCATCTAAAATAAGTATCTCCCCCTGGTCCAGATACAAGTGCTTTTCATACAAGGTTGAGTTGATTTAGAGCTCTTTTACGATAAGGAAGGGTTACTGGACATAGCAGTTCACATCACTAATAAGCACCCACATTTCTATATTTCTTTCCACAATGTACACTAAAGATTCCTGGGCTATTTCTTACTCCAGGGGGGATTTGGCACACTCCTTCCTTCAGAAGCCCCTACATGGTTAAATAGAATATCATTTTTATCCATTGAAACTCATTAGAAAAATGCAGAAATACAACTTCCTAACTTGAATGGATGAAAGGGCTGCCTATAGCCCAGATGCCTGTCTGTGGATTTTCTCTCCTGCAGAGGTGGAAAAATTAGTGCTCATACAGCTCCACAGAGGTCCCAAGACTTTAGCAGCTCTACTGCAGACTGGGCTTCTTAACCTAACCTTCCATGTGGCATGTACCCTTTTGGCAGGCTGATGAAGCCTATGGACCCCTTCTCAAAATGTTTTTAAATACATAAAATACATAAGATTACAAGAGAAACTAATTATATTAAAATACGGTTATAATTTTTTTTTCTAAGTTCATAGACCCCAGGGTAAGAATTCCTGTCTAATGAATGGCAGAGCCCCTTCTTTCAGCTTCCTTGAGGACTCCAAATGAGAGTCAAATATTCCTTCTGTCACCTCCTCGCTTCTTTCCCCCTTTCCCCATCTTACTCTCCTCCTCCTCTTACAAGTGAAAGCACCCCATGTTACATCCCAGAATATGACTGTCTGAGAAGTGCACTGGCCCGGCTGGGGACACAGGTAGATGCATGGTTGCCGCAGCCTCAGTCATTGTGCCATAAATTAATCAAATGGAGGTTTCTTAAGGAAAAATGAAACCCTAAAGGGAGATTAAGAAGAAGAAGGGAAAGGGGAGGTGCAGGGAGAGTAAAGACGGCCTCAGGAATATGGTTTGTCTCCTTCACTGAACAAAAATGCGGGGGAAAAAGTGGGTGCGGAGAAACAAAAGGATGGAAAATGGATAAGCCAGCTTTTTAATGCAGGCCGATGTTTGTTCCCTTCCTCCAGCCTGAAGCTGGGTCCACAGGAAGCCAAACACCTGGCAGGTTGGAAACATGCAGAGGACTGCTGAGGATTTTCCAATCTTCATCCTACACAGACACCACCACCAAGTCAGCACATTTCCTCAAAATGGGTCTCCAACTGACTTGGAAAGTTAATCAGCCTGGCCCCATTAACAAGGTGACAGCCTCAAGTACTTAGCAAACCTCAGGGTGTTATATAAATGTCTCTCTATATATTTGTATGGATGTATGTTTGAATAAATCTTCCCCCCACCCCCAATCAACCAACCTGCTCTATATAGAGGAGAAGGGTGGGGGGAGGATTTAAATGAATGGAGGTACTTCTCTGGATCTGCAGTCCAATGCAGTCCCCCTGAGTTTCAGTCTATAAGTCACCAAGCTCCAGCCTTACCACCTCCTCACCAGGCCACTGATGGATCCTCCCCACCTCCTATTTTTCAGTACCCTTTCTTCCCCCATTGGAAAGTAAACTTCTTGAAGGCAGAGACTGTCTTGCTGACTTGTCTTTGTATCCCTAAGGCTTAGCATAGTGCTTGGCATATAATCAAGGCTTAATAAATGCTTTATTTATGTAGCCCCACATCCTAAGAGGGCAGATATCTGAATCCAAATGAGGAGATGGAGGTGGCTCTCAGTGGTGGTTTCACCATATAAGAGTGTGCGTTGGGTGGTGGGGGAGGGAGAGACAGAGAGAGACAGAGACAGTGAGACAGAAACAGAGGAAAGAGAGAAAGAGAAGAGAGAGAAGGAGAGAGAAAGAAGAGACAGAGAAAACAGAGAGAAAAGACGGAGGAGAGAGACAGAGACAGAAAAGAGACCAAGAAGAGAGAGAAAAAGGAGACAGAGGTGGGGGAGAGAGGGAGAGACAGACAGAGACAGAAAAAGAAAAGAGACAGAAGGGAAAGACAGAGACAAAAAAGAGACAGAGAAGTGAGAGAGAGACAGAGACAGAAAGAGATAGAGAAAGAGACAATGAATATATAGATATAGATACAAATCACTTTGTAATCATGCATCTATATAGATACATATGTGTGTATGTAGTATATTATCTATATGTGCACAGACAGACAGCTTGCTGCAGTTGAATGAGCCTGATTCTAGAATAACTGCCTCTAACCTGGGCTTAATCCAATCCTGCCCTTCCCAGGTTTCAGTTTCCTCAGACATCCAGTGAGGGGATGGGGCCAGAGGGTCTCTGTGGTCCTTTCCAGCAAGGACTCACACATGTAGTTATCTCATAAGCAATAAGGAAGGCATAAGTGCAGTGGGGAAAGCATTGCCTCTGGAGTCAGAGGGCCTGAGTTCAGATCAGGCCTCTGATGCTTACTGCCCTTGGGCAAGTCGCTTAACTTTCCCTGGAAACTGCCTCAGTTTCCTTAGGGTCTATAAAATTCCTCCCAGCTAGACCTAGGAGCCTATGATGCCTGCCATCATTCTTCTCATTTAAAACAAGATACCTACTCCATAAGGTCCAGATGAAGGAAGGAAGAAATATACGCATGTATCTATGAGTGCATATATGCACGTGTACATGTACACGAAGGTCTATACGTACATGTATGTGTCTCTATATATGCATATGTATTTTTATCTGTGCATGTGTATTGTATATGTATGCATGTTTAAAAATATATGTGGCAGCTTTGATGATTAAAAAAATCATTTTTTTCAAAGAGAAATTGATCCCAAGAGGGTTGATCCAGTCTACAGTTGCTTTCAGCACTATCTATTCCATAGAATGTCAGAGTTGGAAGGGACCTGGGAAATCAGCTAATTCAAACCACCCCCCTTTAAAGAGAGGAAAATTGAAGTCAGCGACAATAAGTGATTGCCCAAAGTCACCCAGCCAGGATTTAAGCCCCAGATCTTCTGACTCGGAGAACCAATGCCCTTTCCCCTACATTACGGCAATAATAACCATTATTAATCAGATTTATAGAAGTAATAATAGCTAATACTGGCATTCCTATAATTCTTTAAAGTTTATGAAGCCCTTGGCACATGTAGTCTAATCTAATTCTCCCTACCACCCTGGGATATTTCCCAGGCTTTCTTCTTAGTGCTCCCATTTTAAAGATAAGGAAACAGTCTCAGAGTTAATGCGACTTGCCCAGGGTCACACAGTTAGTAAATGCCAGAGGCAGGATTTTAGCCCAGTTTTGCCTAATGTCAAGTTCAGCACATTACCCATGACCCTGCAGTGCCTCTGGACTCACAGCGTTCTTTATTCCAATTTTGGCTCTTACCTTACATTGGAAGCACTCAGGTTTCTGGAGAACAAGAACCATTTCAGCATAAATGGCTTAACTGCATTTGGCCCATGAAGGAGTTTTAGTTCAATGAGAGCAAATGGCAAACTTTGTATAGTTTGTATTGATGAGCATAAAATTCTCGAGTCCAAATTAGAAACTTAGAACCAAAAATACCATAGCAAAGTTGCAGTATTGTTCTAGGCAAAAAAAAAAAAAATCACAAGACAATTTAATGTAATACTCAGAAGTATAAAGATGCTTACTTCTAGAAAAAAGGAAGTCTTTTTCCTGACCAGCAGCTTTGGATAATTGGTCAAAGTCCCCAGGGGATTTCACCCTTTGGTGAGAATGACATCACTCTTCAAAGAAACAGTACCTTAATCGTTTCCCCATCCCCTACACTGGCCTCAGGGAAAAACAGTCTCCATTCAGTTAACTCTTCATTGGCCACAAATCTTTAAAGGTTTTTGATGGAAAAATTCCACTACTAGGATTCTATTTATTTAGGGAGCGTTTTCTCCTCTCTGTCCAGTATCGTCTTTGAAGAGATTGCCTTCATGCAGCGTTCAGGCACCCTGTGGAAAAACTCATCGGTTACAGGAGTGTGCTAGTAAAAATTGGTTCTTGGGGGAGGGGGGAGTGTGATGACAGCCTTTTAAGTTTAATCTACATTATTAATATTTTCTGCATCACTTTCTCAAGCCTGGACAACAAACAAAACAATAAATTAAGTCCTAATTCGTAGCAGTTGCCTATTTCTGAGGTGTTAGTGCTCACACTGGAAAATGTAACAATCAGCTCCCAGGAGTTGGCTCCAGCATACCACTGACCGTGACTAGGGTCCCCTCCAGAACAGGGCCTCCATTCATGCTTTAAGACCTTGACCCAGATCAAATTCATTCAAATACTTTGCTAAAAGCTTAATTGAGTCAACAGTGTGTTTAATAACTGTTCTGTTCCAAATACATTTCAATGTATTCAGAAATGGGGAGTGGGGTGGTGACCTATAAAGACGCTTCAAGCAAAGGGTTTCTGGAGCGCGTAAAGCTTCAAAGTCTGAGTATTTATCGTATATTACAAAGACCTGCTTATTGGAAAGGGAGGGAAAAGGGAAAGCAGTGAGTAGCAAACAGAGAAAGAAGAGAAGGTACCCAGTTACTTAGCCTTCCAGGTAAGCAAGAGAGAAGTCCCAGGTACTTGGATTTGTCTTGGGTCACACAGCCAGGGGATGGGAGGGTGGGAGTGGGGGGGGGACAGAAGGGACAGATCGGGGAGGGAGAAAGATAGAACTTCAACTCAGGTCTTCCTGGCTTCAAGGCTAACTCTGCCTCTCAGTCTCCCAGGTAAATGAAATCCTCATTGGAAAGGAGGGTGAGAAATAATAATTAATATTTATATACCACTTTAAGGTTTACAAAGAATTTTACTACATTATCTCATTTAATCCTCATAACAACCCTGAGAGATGGGGAGGGGAAGTTATTATTTTCTCCATTTTACATAATGAGGAAACTAAGGTAGACAGAAGTGAAGTTACTTGCCCTAGAGTCACACTGCTAGTAAGTGTCAAAGGCAGGATTCGAATCCATGGCTGCCAGCACTCTATCCATTAGACTGCCGGAGGGAGAGCGAGTGGGGCAGGATGGGGGAAGGGGAGAAGAGAGGGACAATGTGACAGGGGACACTACCTGGGCAACTTCTGTGACTTTTCTGTCTAGATCACACAAAGAGGTAAAAGGAAGGAAAAAACAAACAAAAAACAAACCAAAAAAAACCCTGGGAAGACTGAATAGAAAAAAAAGGACATACTGGGAAAATGTTCACAAAGTAATTAATAAGGTTAGGTAGGGTATCCCTGTATCCTATTTCTTTTTCATCTTGTTACAGGTTAGTATCTCTGTGTGTATTCCCATCTTAAAGACAGTAGTTAACTAATTCCTAGTGCTATTTTAATAGAGTGTTTATTTTTGTAGTATATGCTCAAATGAAGTCCCTGGGTTAGTTAGATGTTTTAATCTCACTTTTCAGACATTCAATCCTAGGGAAATCTGAACTAGCAAGGCTGCGCCGTATATCCCAAGAAGTACCAAAAGGAGAGAACAGAGAATGGGTAAGGTAGCATTCAGGTTGGAGAAATAAGAGAAGGGTATTCACAGGCATAGTCCTTTTGAGTAAGAAGGCAAGTAGCAGTTTAACTAGGCAGCTAGGTGGCATAGTTGATAGAACATAGGGCTGGGAGTCAGGAAGACCTGAGTTCAAATCCAGCCTCAGACACTTACTAGCTGTGTGACCCTGGGCAAGTTATTTAATCCTATTTGCCTCAGTTTCCTCATCTGTAGAAGGAGATGGCAAATCACTCTAGCATCTCTGCCAAGAACACCCCAAATGGGGCCACAAAGACTTGGATACAACAATGAAGCATTTTAATCATGTCCCTTACCTGCTTAAGAACCCTGAGTTCATTCGTTTGTTCATTCAGCCTACAAGCATTTATTAAGCACCCACTTTGAGCAACCTAATATTATCTATGAGATTAAGTAGAAATTCTTCACTCTGGCCTTCAAGGTAAGCCTCTACCTTACCTACTTATTTAGCTTCCCATTCCCCTCCAATACAAACACTCCATTCAGGTCAAACCCAGTTTATCACTAGACCTCTCAATAGGGGTGTGCTGATAAATATTTAACAACCAGCTTTCCAAAGCATGACACACTTCTTAATTTAATCTCCATTATTAACATTTTCCCCATCACCTTCTTAGGTCTAGACAATCAACACAACAGTAAATCAAGCCCTGATTTGAAGTGTTTGCCTTTATTGATTTCTGAGATGTAAATATTCACTTTGAAAATTTAACGATTGACTCAGAGTCGGCACCAGCATGTCCCTGCCTCTCAGTCAACATGATCAACTACCCCCATATCTTTGCTTGGAATGCCCTTTCTTCTCCTTGCTACCAATCTGAGGCCCTAGCTCCAGTCCCATTCACACATCCACCCACTCTTCCCAACCTGCTGGCCAACTTCTATCACTATTTTCTGTGATAATGCGATATATGTGGTGTACATGTGATATATAGCAATAGCATTTGATTAGATGGCTGCTAGGTGGTGTAGGAGATAGAGTGTTGCGATTTGCAGTCAGGCAAACCTGAGTTCAAATCCTTAGTCACTTAGTAGCTATGTGACCCTGGGCAAGTCACTTAACCACCATCAGCCTCCGTTTCCTCCTCTGTAAAATGGAAATAAGAGCACCTACCTCCTAGAGTTGCTGTGAGGCTAAAATAAAGTAATATTTATAAAGCACTTTAACCTTAAAATATTATATAAATGTTAGCTGTTCTTCTTAATTCTCTGATTGTTCTCTAATGAGTATATGCATAAACCTTGTTTCCCTAACTAGATTAATAAGCTAATCAAGGAAAGGGATCATTTCTTAGACTTCTTTGTTTCCCACTCCCACACAGAGCCTTGCCCAATGCTGACCACACATGTACTTAATAAACATCTGCTGACCTGACTTGCTCTGCTTCTCATCTCCATTCCCAAATTCAACTACTGGCAAGACATTCCTATGTCTCCAAGGAAATATTCACACATACATATATGTACATATGTGTTCCAATGTAATAATTCGTATACTTTTGTTCTTTTCATCAGCACCAATTTCATTATTTCTCCAACAAAAATACTAACAATATGGTGAAGTTCTACAAATGTTCCTGCTCACACAAGACATCAGGCTGGTTGCATCCAGCCATGGAACATTATAGGGATTTGTCACCACTGAAGAGAGTTTGGCCTGGCTGACCAAACTACAGGAAACGCCAAGTACCTGGGTGATGTCTACAGCCCAGATTATGCCACGCATTTGGGTGAATAACAAATAGAGCTTATCTGTTGTTGTTTGGTTGTGTCTGACTCTTTGTGACCCCATTTGGGGTTTTCTTGGCAAAGATGCTGGAGTGGTTTGCCATTTCCTTCTCCAGCTCATTTTACAGGTGAGGAAACTGAGGTAAACAAGGTTAAATGACTTGCCCAGGGTCACACAGCTAGTAAGTGTCTGAGGCCAGATTTGAACCCAGTAAGATGAGTTTTCCTGACTCCAGGCCTAGCACTCTAACCACTGAGCAATTTAGCCCCCCATAGAGGTTGCTAACTTAGTTCAAATCCCAAATTTTGTAGACATTTGCTGATGCCCGTACCTGCCAATGCCTTCACCTTTCAGATTCCTGTATATATCTTGCATTTGCTTTTTTTCTTTCCGTTAAAATGTATTCTCCTTGAGAGCAGGACCTGTGTGGTCAGCACTAGGCAAGGCCGTGTGTAAGAATGCCTTTCTTTGAATCCCTGATGCTTAGCACAGTGCCAGGCACATAATAAGGGCTTCATAAATGTTTGTTGACTGACTGACTGACTAACAGCATATCTAAGTTAAGAGACTACAAATGTACTGGGCTCAGAGCTGAATCAGAAGAATGGGCTGAATTACAAAGTTCCTTCAGTGACCCTATACCTCTCTTGGGAACAAGGCCCATCTTTTTAATACCAACCTTCTTTTGGTATTGCTGCATGGCCCAGACACGGAATACAATAGTCTCTGATGAAACGAAAATGAATATCCCTCAAAAAAACAATGAAGAGGAATGTGGTAGGTACAAGTGGGCTGCAATATATAGCCAGTGAGGAATTTTAAGGGGGAGGGGCATGAGTAAAAGTGAAAGATATCATCATGCATGATGTAGGTATCATCACATATCGTATATAGAAATGTATTCTAGGAAGAGAAGATAGCCTGACCACATGACAAGGGATGAAAGAGATAGACCAGATGACAAGAGATAGACAGCCAACATGTACCAGCCAGCCATTGGTATCCTTGTAATGTCAGGAGAAAGAAAGGAAGGTGGCCAATATGTTGGGAGGACATAGACAAGAGTCACCCAGGAGGGGCAGGGATGGGTGGGTTGTGATCTGCATCACTTCAGGAGACTTCCTAATCAATGAAACCACCACTCCAATGGATTTGTATCTGAGTTCTCTGAAGATTCATGGTCTTGTCAATGTGAGTACTCCCCTGCCTACACAGTCTCCAACTCTTCCATGCCTTAGTGGATGAATTAATGTAGACAAAAAATTTCATTACCTGCCAGCTAACATTCTAGCAATAGACCTTCATGAATTGGTCTTTTGGACAACAGACTCATTGCCTATGGCCAGGCCTGTGAGAGAAGCCTTCCCAGCTTGGCAACCTTTATGCTTCCACTGGTTCAGAACCCCAGGTCTTGTCCATGCACAATATGTCATCAGAGCAGGACTTTATTGGAGGAATAGTCCAGTTCAATGCAGTTGCAAAAAAGGTTTATTAAGTGCCTACTATATTGAATTTATTGTTCCTACTATCTACTGGGAATACTCTAAAATGCTGATAGATCTTCAATCTCATTCATTTTGGAAGCCTAAGGGGTCAAGACCATTTTCATAATGATACTAAGATACTGTCATTTCTAATATGGTAAATATCAATAGATATAACCCACAAAAACAAAAGCTCCTTGAGGTCTTAAATAATTTTTAAGAGTATAAAGGGGTCTTGAGACCAAAAAGATGGGGAATCACTGACCTAAGACTATACTTCATCAAGTTAGTTTTTCTTGTGTGAATAGTTAGGCCAACCTTTTTTTGAGTGATCGTGGTTCTCACATAGGAGGTTTTAAAGATGTTTGGAAAGGCTTGATGTAATCAGCTAAGTGCCATCTGCAAATAGGAGGAATCAGAAGACTTTACCAACCAAAAGGAAGCCTTCTTCAGCTTGGATTCTGGGCTAGATCTTCTCCATTCCATGATGAACCCCTTTGGTAAATCTTCATCTCCCTGTGTTAAGGATTGCTTGAGAGGCAGCTTGGTAGAGCGGATAGAGAGCTAGTCTTGAAGTCAGAAATAGGTTCCAGGTTCTGCTGCTGATATATACTGGCAAGCCCCTTAAGTCCTCAGTGTTCTAAGCAACTCTCCAATACTATTTTGTTGTTCAGTCATTTCAGTTGTGTCCCACTCTTTGTGACCCCATTTGGGGTTTTCTTGGCAAAGATACTGGAGTGGTTTGCCATTTCCTTCTACTGTTCATTTTACAGATGAGGAAACTGAGGCATACTGGGTTAAATGACTTGCCCAGGGTCACACAACTAGTAAGTGTCTGAGGTCAGATTTGCACTCAGATCTTCCTGACTCCAAACCTGCTATTCTATCCACTGTGCCACCTAACTGCCCCCTCTAAGGCTTTAAATTGCAGTAAAGGTGGTGACCGGCCTCAGTAGAGGAGGTTTCCTCACCTGAGAGTTCCCTATACCAGTGAAATCACAGGTTCAGTCCTCATTGGTATCAATGTTAATTAGCAGAGTATACCAGAACAGTCATAACTTTCAAAGAGTCTTATATGATTTTGACATCTGCATGGTAGATACCTACTTAGGATACAGAGCCAAACAAACCAGGAAAAGAATAGTCCCTGCCCTCAAGGAGTTTTCCTTCTACTGGTTAGTACTTTCTCTTTGAAGGCTTCTAGGTGGTGCCGAAGTTCAGAGTGCTAGGCACTCTGGGTCAGGAAGACCTGAGTTCAAATCCAGCCTCAGACACTAACTAGCTGGGGGACCCTGAGCAAGTCACTTAACCTCTATCTTCCTCAGTTTCCTCAACTATAAAATGGGAATAAATAATAGCACCTACCTTCTAGGGTTATTGTGAGGATCAAGAGAAATAATACTTTTAAAGAGCTTTAGAGTGCCATCTAAATGCATTTTTAGGCTTACAAAATACCTTATACACATTTTCTCATTTGATCCTCACATCAAGCCAGTTGAGGCGGGTAGTAGACAAATTTGTTATCCCCATTTTACAGAAGAAGAAACTGAGGCCCTCATGACTTGCCCAAGGTAATAGCGTCATGGCATTAGAGTTGGAAGGGACCTCAAAGGTCACAAAGTCCAACCCCTTCCTTTTACAGGTGAGGAAACTGAGGCTCCAAGAAGTTAGATGACTTACACAGGGTCCTCAAGCTAGTAAGTGACCAAGGCTGGATTTAGAACTCAGATCTTTCTGATTCCAAGTCCAGTGCTCTGACACCAAGCCATCAAGGTCACAGGGCTAGTTAACAGACTAGACTCCAGCTCTTCTGACTCCCAGCCCAGTACTGTCCCAATTCTGGTGCCAGTACAGCCACATGTTTTCCTAGGGATTTTAACCGGCACATGTGTGTTCTGCACATGCTTGTCCATACACCTAGGAGCCGGGGATCAGAAGTTGTGTTTGAGAAAATGTGAAATTCCTCAGAGCTGCGGCTGCTGCCATAGCAACGGTAGAAAAGGGATTCACTTGCCTTTGATGTGTCTTCTTTCTTCTAAAGCCTTCGGCAAACAGCCCCTGGAAACTCTGAGAAAGCTCCCTGTAAGGTACCTGCCAGGCCTGCTGACTATTTTGAAAGAGAGGTCTCCCCCTGGAAAGGGCAGATGAAATACCCAGAAGGACCTGGCCTCCCTGGCCTCCCTGGCCTCCCCGCCCCTGTCTCCTCACCTCCCGGCCTTAATTGCTTTGTTATTTATAAACTGCCCTCATCACTTGACCTGTCTAGCCCGTTTCAGGGAGTTTTTGATATTTCAGAATCAGATTTTTAAATCATCAATTCCACAAAGACAAAGGAATAATAATCAACATTTAAGGTTGTTCATGGAATAGTGAGGCAGTTAACACTTCACCAGCCGGAAGTCCAGAAGGCAGAAGATGAAAGGCTTGAGGCTTCAGTGGCCACAAATGGAGCTGACACACAGCCAAGAAAGAGCCTTCCAAGACGTGGAATGGCCAAGTGGTCCCCCCTTCCAAGAACCCAGACATCAGAACACAAGGCATAGAGAGAGGACGGGAAGGAAGCTGTCTGGTCTCTGGACAAGCTCCTTGAGCTCAGCCTATGTGCTCCAAGAGGCAGAGAAGAAATCAGAACAAGCTGAAAAGCACTCATTCCCTCCTCACTGAAGCCTAGGGTACAAGGACACCTTCAAACTTAAAAGGACAGGGAGATGAATCCTGTGAAAGATTGAATAAAAACAACAACAAGATTTGATTCTCTCACTGAATTGACTAATCATTTTTTTTCTTAAACTAAAATTAGCCAGGTATAAAATTAGCCAGTCTCATGTAGCTATAGCCAGACGGGCGTGCATGCACACACACACACACACACACACACACACACACATGCCTATTCCTCCCCACACACACTCATACCGACAAAGTCTTGTGGGATCTCTAACTATAAGATGTGGATCCTGGAAAGCACATTGGTTTTGAGAACAGAGGATGTATTTTCAATCTCAGCTCTCCTATTTGTCAGCTGCATGACCTTGAACAAACTATCTTCTCAACAAAATCAGGACTCAGTGATCACTAGGTTCCTTCCCAAATCTAGAATCTATGATCTTGAGCAGGTCACTCCTCCCATTCCAGAGATGTTACTGTGGAGAGCTGATGACACAGCAGAGTTTGGGGAGCAGGCACACACACATTTACCCAGCGGTCCCCAAGATTCCATGACTTTGGGGCATTGAAGATGGAAGGCAGAGAAACTGGAGGGGAAACCACAGTGGAGAGACAGAGAATGAGGGGAACCTAGAACCAGTTCAGTTCCATGTTTCTTGGGATGAGTGCGTAAGCCTACTGATACTGAAGACAGAGAAATGGAAAGGGCCAGACCAGGGGCAGAAGGAAGGTGCTGACCAGACCATGGTGAGAGAGTGGGGAGCCAATGTCCATGGCCAGAGGGATTTAGGCCAAGTCAACAGCCACATGTATTTAGTGAGATAGCCAAAGTCCAGTTCACAGCTCCTGGACTTCCTCTTCTTCCTTGGAGTATTGTCCAGGGAAACTCCACTCTATTTTACTTATCTACCTACATTTATTCCCGTTTCTACCCTTCCCCCAGGGAGGAGGAAGGGTAGGGAGGAGGAAAGACCAGTTCCCAGACTCCTGGTTCCAAATCATATGGTAGCCTGCTGTACCTTGTTTTAATGTTTATTTCTATTTTTATGTTATTTGATACAGCTATTAAAGTAGATGGCCATTAACTACATTTTTTGTCCAGATCTGTAAGTGTGTGGTTTAGGATTGAAAGAGGAAGCTAATCTAAAGTGAAAAGGGATTCTTCCCTAGTCAGAGAGTGCTTCTCTAATGTTCGGTCATTTCTGAGAAAATATTTCAAAGCAGATCCTAAAGGCAGCTAGATGGCTCAGTAGACAGAGTGCTGGGCCTGCAGTCAGGAAGACCTGAGCTCAAATATAGCCTCAGATACTTCCTAGCTGTGTGACCCTGGGCAACTCACTTAACCCTGTTTGCCTCACTTTCCTCAACTGTAAAATGAGCTGGAGAAGGAAATGGCAAATCACTCCAATATCTTTGCCAAGAAAACCCGATGGACAGTATTGACATGCAATGGTCCACAGGGTCACAAAAAGTCAGACAAAACTGAACAACTGAACAACAATGTATCCTAGACTGCCTTTTGGCCCAGAAATAGCATTAATAAAAAAATAAACCTGGAAGCAGGGAGTTGTGGGAGACTGGTACAGTTCCACCCAAGTGTCCCATTTTATCACTGCTGTACCTAAGCTTTGACTCCCGTTAGAGGACTCTTAACCCCACACATCCTAAAACACCCACCATTTCTGAAATTTGTATGGACACATTTATACCCCCTTACAAAGTTATAATCTATTATCTTAGAAGGAAACAAGTAGAGGCCTAAATGAACCTTGGAGTTAAGCAGTCATCTAATCATATGAGGGCCTCAGCATAGTACCCAGCAGGGTGAGACTTGAGGCATAGGGTTAGGAAAGGAGCATTTATACAGCACCTACTACGTGCTCAATTTCCTTCTCTGTAAAATAAACTGGAGAAGGAAATGGCAAACCATTCCAGTATCTTGCCAAGAAAAGCCCAAATGGGGTCTCAAAGGGTCAGACATGACTGAAACAACTGAACAACAACCTAGTGTCCTCCATTCATAGATGCTGCTATTTCTAAGAGTTGGAAGAGACACCCACTACTTCTCTTATTTTTACTGAAGGGAAACAAAATATAGGGCAGTGGTCTCAAATTCAAATACAAACAGATCCCTGAGGGCCACATATGAACTTAGAAAACCACAAATTAACATTATCTATGTTTTATTGTATTTTTATTTATTTTACTAAACATTTTCCCATCAAATTTTAATCAGGTTCTGGGATAGAAGTTTTTCTGCCATGAGTTTCATAGCTCTGGCAAAGGGGAAAGAACATGGGACTTGGAGTCAAGAGTTATATGGGTTCAAATTCTAGCAAATGTTTGATGTGATCTAAAGAATGAAAGCACTCAGGGGTGGAGAACCTGCAGCCTCGAGGCCACATGTGGTCTTCTAGGTCCTTGGGTTTGGCCCTTTGAGTCCAAGTTTTATTTAATAAATCTTTTTATTAAGGGGATTCAGTCAAAAGGCTGCACTTGAGGACCTAGAGGACCACATGTGACCTCGAGGCCGCAGGTTCATTCCCCACCCCTGATTATTATTAGGCCCGTAAGGGTCAGATGCAGTATCCGGACCTCCTCCTAGTTCAACAATATATTGGAAACTACAGATCACTCTGAATCCTGTAGTGTGTGAAATTCTTACTAGCAGCGTGACCCTTGGCAATCACTTAACCTCTGTCTGCCTCTGTCTCCTCATCTGTGAAACAGGGATGATAGCAGTTGTGAAAATGTTGTTGTGAGAAGCAAATGAGACAGTGTTTTAAAGCACCTAGGCCCATGCCTAGCACATAGTCATTGTGCTTGTTGTTCAGTCGTTTCAGTCACATCTGTCTCTTCACGACCCTCTTTAGGGTTTTCTTGGCAGGGATCCTGGAGTGATTTGCCATTTCCTTCTCCAGCTCTCTTTTTGAAAGCAGAGATTGCTTAATTCTTGTTTTTGCATCTCTAGCTCATTTGATAGATGAGGAACTGAGGCAAATAGGGTTAAGTGATTTGTCTAGGGTCACACAGCTACTAGGTGTCTAAGGTTGGATTTGAACTCAGGAAGATAAGTCCTCCTGACTCCAGGCCCAGTGTTCTACCTACTGTACCACCTACCTGCCCTGACACATAGTAGGTGCTTAATAAATTTCTTCCCTTCCACTTCTTCATCCCCTACTTTTACCAAAAAACACACAGAACAGTCACTAGACAAAGGTTGGCAGCCTACAACTCCTATCATCACCTTAAAGGATCTTATCAGAGGCTAGTAGAAATGAGTAGCAATAAACTTTGCTAGCTTCCAAGTTGACTAGGGCTGACCCTGCTCCCGAGCAGATGGGAAACATCCTAGACGAACTTGGATGGACATAGAGCAGGATAAAGGGGTCTCCTGAGCACAGTGTCCAAAAGAAAGAGTCTAACCCTCAGTTTTCTCATTTGTAATATGGAGATAATTACAGCTCCTGTCTTCTAAGGTTGTTGTAAGGACCAAATAAGATAATTCCAAAGTGATTAGCACAGTGCCTAGAACATAGTCAGTGTTGAGAGAGAGAGAGAATATATATGTGTGTGTGTGCATGATGGAGAGAGAGAGAGAGAGAGAGAGAGAGAGAGAGAGAGAGAGAGAGAGAGGGGGAGAGAGAGAGAGTGTGTGTGTGTGTGTGTGTGTGTGTGTGTGTGTGCTATCATTATCATTTCTAGCTGCTCTCCTAGTCTGTGATGCCCCAGACCATAGACTGATTGAAAGAATCAGTAGTGCTTGAAATTGAAGTAGAATCAGGATTTCCAGTTGTTACAGCCCTCCTACAATATGATCATAGTAACTCTACACATTTCTATTTGAAAAACTTAAAGGGAGTAGCTATTGCTAGGGCTCCCAACTGAGATGAAATCTGGTGTTCCTTCTTGCATGTATACAAATATAGTCACAGAGTTCCATTTGAAGCTGATGAAACCCTGAAAGTCCCTGGAAAGCAGGGACAGTCAGATGTGGAGAAGTGGGCAAATAAAGGCTTGATTATTCTTGACTTCCAGATTCTACCCCTGAATATCAAAGCACATTTCTGTAATCCTCCCTCCTTGAGTCCAGGGGAAAGTGGTATGCCAATTAACCAGGACAAATAAGATAATTACATTTACTTATGCAATAAACCCTACAACTTTTTACATCTTTAAAGACCTTAATATGCAATATATTCTTTTACTGCAATCACTTGTTTTATATTATTTGGCATTGAGTTCACAAGATTTTAACACATATGCCTTAACTCTTTAACGAGAAATCATATTTATATCACAGTGAATATTAAGCATATCCTTGACAAACAGTCAATTTTTCCAAGTCTAGCCTTGATTATAACTCATAGATTTTCAATGAGGTTTAAATCAGGCAAGTTCCCAGGCCACCAAGAAATCTTTACATCCATCTCTTACATATATTTTTTAACTTTTTTGTGACGTGTGTCATGGTGCAAGGCCATGTTCCAATATTCCGTTCCTATTTTAGAACTTCTTTAATTCAGATAAAAATCTACTTCTTATTATATCAAAATATTTATCAGTCAATCATTTCCTCAATGAACATAAGACTTCTAGGCTAACCAGAAGTGAACAATTTCCAAAAGATTTTTTATGGAGTAGGTATTTAACAGTCTGATACAAATGCCCAGATCTTACAGGCTCACCTGTACTTCCACAAATTGTTTTTTCATAGCCTTGAGTTTTAAAAAAAGTGAGTTACATCAATTAAAATGACTTTTTCCCAGTCTTCAGCACTCCAGTATTGTCTTACCCATGACAAGTGTTTTTTTTTTTCTTTATAGCAAAGGTTAGCAGCTATTTTTAATGGTCTTCTTGCTGTTCTTCCAACTTCAAGAAGCCCATGCTCCGCTTTGGGGAATTCAGTAACAACTTTTCCAGCTGTTAGGCTCCTCTGAAGGTCTTTTCTTGTTTCCTAAGAATTAACTAAATTGTGTTGCAGCAATAGCTTGTCATTTCTTGGGGTCATTTTTTTGTTTCCAACAGACCTGTCCTTTGGGTTTTGTTGGGACTGATCCCACTTCACTGTGGGCTTGAATAGTCCTAGAAGCCCTTGACTTCCCTAAACCAACAGCTGAAGCAGTATTTCTAACAGTCATTGAAGTGTGCTCTTTAAGAACTGAATAATATGTATGTTTTCTTGCAGTAATACCCATTCTTTAAAACTACAAAATTAAAAACACAACAAAAGTAAGAAATGAAACATGAGTATATGACATGTCATGTGGAAGAGGGATGAGGCATGTTCTTTTTTGATCCAAAGGATAAAACTAGAGGCAAATGGTTATAAGTTACAGAGAGACAAATTTAATATGATCATAGATTTAGAACTGAAGGAAAATGTTGAGGTCATATAGTTGAACTAGCTCATTTTACAGATGAGGAAACTAAGGAAGGCCTAAATAAAATTACTTACCAAGATCACACAGGTAATAAATAATGAAGAAGGAATTGAATCTACATCTTCTGACCCCAAATCGATTACTCTTTCCACTATATGATTGTTGAATAGGAGTAAAAAATGTCCTAACCATTAGAGCTGCCAAAAAGTGGAATGGGCTGCCTTGGAAGGTGGAAAGCCCCCATCATTGGAGGTCTTCAGGCAGAAGCGGCATGGCCATTTGTCGGGAATATTGTGGAACGAAGTGCTGTACAAGAATGGATTGGGTTCAGTGAACTCTGAGCTCTCTTTGAGCTCTGAGATTCTATGTATTCTTTCCCCCCAGTAGATGTTGCTTTAGCTCTATGTGAAATCGATCCCTCAGTAGAAGTTTGGAAAGCACTTGAGTGTTTATGGCTAGGAATCATTAAGACCAACCAGGAACTATGCTCTTCTTTGGACACTACTAGGGATACGTGATTACCCTTACATTAGGGTTTGGTCTGTGGTTCTTTAGGATGAAAGGCAGTAGAACTTCCTTATTCTTTTAACATATTGGGTCTGCCCTTTGAAAAAGTCATAGGATCATAGATTTAGAGTCAAAAGGCCATCATTTTACAGATAAGTAAACTGAGACACAGGGGCAGCTAGGAAGTACAGTGGGTAGAGTGATGGGTTTGGAGTCAGGAAGATGCATCTCCCTGAGTTCAAATCTGGACTCAGATATTAACTGTGTGACCCTGGGCAATTCACTTAACCCTGTTTGCCTCCATTTCCTTTTCTGTAAAATGAGTTGGAGAAGGAAATGGCAAAACACTCCAGTATCTTTGCCAAGAAAACCTCATGTGGGGTCACAAATAGTCAGACATAACTGAAACAACTGAACAACAATAACCACAAACTGCAACACATAGAGGTTAAGTCCATGATCTAATAAGCTAATAAGTAACTAACATCTAGCCATAAGAATAGCTAATATTTGTGTAGCTTTATAAGGCTAACAGAGTACTTTACATATATTATCTTATTTGCTCTTCACAACTATCCTATGATATAGGCACAACTATTTTCTCAATTTTACAGATGAGGAAACTGTGCTTGAGAGAGGATAAAAGGCTTGCCCAGGGTCAATCAGTTGGCAAGTATCTAAGATGGGATTTGAACTTAGGTATTCCAGATTCTAAGCACTATCCACTATGCTGGAGGTGTCAAACATGCAGCTGGCAACATCCTCTCATGTGACCAGAACCAGATTAAAATGTTACTGGGAATTATTTAACAAAATAAATAAGAATACAGTAGAACACAGATAATGTTAATATGTAGTATTCTAAGTTCAGAGTTTGACTCCACTGTACTACACTATGACTTAAAAAAACTTTAGCCTGAGTCACAGGTGACTATGGTCAAAGAATTCATCACTTTATGGTCAACCTTCTGGTCATGAGCCTCTCAGCCTTTAGCAAGGCTGATTCTTGGAGGGCAGACACAGTGTGTCCCTGGGATCTCCTTCGAAGTCTGCCCAGCTT
Organism: Vombatus ursinus; assembly: GCF_900497805.2. Lineage (NCBI taxonomy): Eukaryota > Metazoa > Chordata > Mammalia > Diprotodontia > Vombatidae > Vombatus > Vombatus ursinus. Next base: position 6,111,465 of record NW_020954556.1, on the reverse strand, counting down.
TGATGACCTGCCAGGGCTTACGCTCTGCTGGCATAGCTTCTCAGAAGCCAAGATAACCTCCATGCCACAATGAGGCACCAGATGAGGACTTTTGTGGAATCAAAATTGCAGGTGACCTCAAGGTCAATGGAAAGGCATATGGTGAGCAAAGGTAGGTTACCACCTATTGCCAACAATGCCTTGTATAAAAAGAAGAGGCAAGGACATGTGGTCACTGTTTGGCACTCTTGAGGTATTAAAATAATTCCACTTTTTGTGGCAACATAAAAGAGCCCCCCATGGAATTCAATGATGCTTTTTTGTTTTTGTAAGAAGTTCTGGGCATGGTAGGTGCAGAATAGACACAATAGCAGCCTCTATTTCCTTTGCTAGCTTCTGGCCTTACTTTGGCATACAGACAAATAGAGCATCATATACCTTTTCACTGTTTCTCTTGCTAATACATAGGACCAGATAACAGCAATCTTGTGAAATTGCATAGTCCTGGAAATTGTCCTTCAGTGTCTCCTAGCATATTATTTAAACATTGCCTCTTTAAGTATTTGAAGGATTTAGGGTTAGGAGAGGAATATGATTTGTCTTGCTTAGCCCTAGAAGGTTTTGAACTAGGAACAATGGGGAGGGGGTGGGGAGTTGCTGAGAATCCAGTCTCAGCTCAACCTAAGGAAAATCTTCCTAACAATGAGAGCTATCCCAAAGTGGAATGGACTGCCTGGGCAGGTAGTGGGTTCCTTGTCATTGGACGTCTTCAAGCAGAGTCTGGATGATCTATTGCTAGGCATGTTATGGGAAGGATTCCTTTTCTGGTAAGGGTTGAACTCAAAGAGACCTTGAGGTCTCTTCTGACTCCGAAATTTAGCAATCCCACAATTCACATCAACTCAAAAACTCTCTTATATCTACCTGCCTAATCCTGCATCTCTTGCCCTTTTTCTGCTACACATAAGTGGTAGCATTAGAATTGATTCCCATGAGCTTGGCCACCAGCTCTATATGGACACCTAAACATTCCTAAATTCCTCTTCTTTATTCATGTCTTCACTTAATCCAGACCACGTAGAGTTCTGTCTTCAAGAGACTCCTCACCAAATGTCACTCTCCAATTGTTTTAAATATGATAAAATCTTCTTCTGTTCCAATCTCCCACCATACCCGATTTTCTAAGATATTCAGTTTGGTCTATAGGAAAAACCCTGAATCAAGAGTCAAGCAACCTGGCTTTGAGTCCCAGGTTTGCCAGTAACTAGCTATGCGACTTTGAGGAAGTCATTTCGTTTCTCTGAGTTTCTGTTTCCTCTTCTGTTAAAAACAAAAGGGTTGGATATAAGAACTCAAATCAATGCAATGACCCATCTTGACTTCAGAAGCCTGAGTGAAGAGATGGATAAAGAAGAGGAATTTAGGAAGGAAGGAAGGAAGGAAGGAAGAGAGGGAGGGAGAGAGAAAGGGAGGAAAGAGAGGAGGAAGGAAAGAAGGGAGGAAAGAAAGAAGGCAGGGAGGAAGGAAAGAAGGGAGGAGGGAGGAAGGAAGGAAGGGAAAGAGGAATGGAAGGAGGGAAGAAAGAAGGAAAGAAGGAAGGAGGGAGGAAGGAAGGAAGGAGGGAGAAAGGAAGAAAGGGAAGAAGGGAGGGAGGGAGAAAGAGGAGGGGAAAAGGAAGGGGGGAAATAAACTTTATTCAATGCCTTCTATATGCCAGGCACTGTGCTTAGTGTTTTGCAAATATTCTCTCATTTGATCCTCAAAACAACTCTGGGAGGTAGGTGCCATAATTATCTTCATTTTACAGTTGAGAAAACTGAGAACAGAGGTTAAGTGACTTGCCCAGGGTCACACAGCTAGTAAGTATTTGAGATCAGACTTGAACTCAGGTCTTCCTGACTCCAGGCGTAACTGAGTCACTTATTGACATAGACGTCAAAGAAAGTCATAAATAAAACATATTTTAAATGAAAAGGTTGGGAACAGCTGACCTGTAAGGTCCCTTCCCCTCTGTGTTATCCTTATTATTTTAATCACCTTGTTCTGATATGCTGTTAGTAAGGCTTCCCAAGAATCTTTGCATTTTAACAAGAGACTCTTGAAGACCAGAAGTCCTTGGACACCCAAAGGGATGGATAAAGTGGCCACATTGACGTTTTTCATTGAGGAAGATATTTTTGGAGAGAACCTATACTACAGACCTCAAATCAGACCTCCTACCACCTGACCATTAAGACTGATCTGTCTGCCAGCACCTAGACTTCATGGTTGCTAAAGAAGTCAAAAAGAGAGGCAGCACCAGTAGGCAAAGTTCACTGGCAGTGTACAGCTTGCTTCATAGCTTATATATAATCAATAAACATTAATTAAGTATTTACTATGTACCAGGCACTATGCTAAGCACTGAGGATATAAAAAGGGGCAAAAGATTGTCCCTGTCCTTGAGAAGCTTACAATTGAATGGGGAAACAACATGCAAACAATATATACAAAGCAATCGATATCCAAGATAAACAGAAAATAATTAACAGAAGGAAGGCACTGGAATTAAGGGGTGGGGTTGGGTGAGGAAGGCTTCCAGAAAAGATGAGATTTTAGTTGGAACTTAAAGGAAGCCAGGGAGGTCAGAAGGCAAAGCAGAAAAGAGAGAGTGTTCTAGGCATGAGCGATAGCCAGAAAGAATGTGAATGTCTGGGACCGAGAGACGGAGCGTCTTGTTGGTGCAACATCCAGGAGGCTAGTGTCACTGGATGGAAGAGTAGGTAGTGGGGAGTAGGGTATAAGAAGACTGGAAAGGTAGGGCGGAGCTGGGTTATGAAGGGCTTTGAATGTCAGACAGAGCATTTTGTCTACCTGCACCCCTGGCAAGAATATCCATGTTGTCCTCATCCATTTCCAGTACTGAACCCTCGATTCCTGAATAAGAGCCTTCACCTCCTGCTTGCCCTCACCCTTGATCTCCCTTCTCCTACTTTGAAGCCAGCCTCCTAACCAGACATCACTACCACTTAAGAGCTGAACTAGGGGCAAATGGTTAAAAGTTACAGAGACTTAGCGTCTTAGACGTAGATCCAGAAGGAATCCTAGCCACAGATCTCTTTTTGCTCGCTAAGATTCTGTCCCTGACCCCACCTACATCTTGCCCTGGGCCGTGCTACCAATACTATCTTCTCTGCTCTTCCAGTCTGTCCACATCACCGGACCTGCACACTTTATTGGTCCTGGGTTCTGGCCCCAGGTCTGCCCCAGGGAAGGCAGAGAAGCAGCCTGAAAGCTCCTGCTATCCCTGAAGAGGAGCCAGAGCTACATTTTTGTGGACCTGCATTTTGGAGAATGGATTTTGGTTGTGGGTGTGTTCCGTTTCCCCCGCCCCCCCCCCCCGCTTCAATCCTCAGAACTGGAGGGTACTCAGTAGGTGGGAGGGTGGCTCAGTGGTTCAGAGACCTTACTTTGCTGGACTCCCACCAAGGGAGGTTGGCCATGACTCTGGACTTCCTAGTAGGATGTGTCCAGGGCAGAACACATATTTGACAAAGTGAGGTTCAGAACAAACAGAAATCTTTCCATAGAGAGACCTCTCACTGCTTCCATCGAGTTTAAAGCAAAATAAAACACAAAAGCAAGACCTTTTTTTTTTTAAAACAATCAATTCATTGGCATTTTTGACAATCAGCCAAACTGTGTCACCACTCGTCCCACGTGGCCTTTTCTGGCTCCACTCTGCCCCTTGTGATGCTATCAGGGAAACTTTCAGCCAGCTGTGGGCTCTGCTCCCTAACCCATCTCTCATCATAGGTTGGGTCCTGGATGGGATAGGTTATTTAACAGTTTGCTCCCACAACCCACTGACAGGCAAGTAGTACAGACAGATCCCTGCCCCAGGAGTCTCTCTTTTCCCAAATACAGAACAAAGGGAAAAAATTACCCGGGCTCTGAGCCCTATGGAAGAAAATCACAGGGAGTTATATCCACTTATACAGAGAGATAGAAAAGGATGAAACCAGAAGCCCACAGCTGGTGCATGAGCTCTCCTGGAGCCATGACTCTATCCCAATGTCCTGAGCAATAAATCCACCGCCTCAGCACAATATAATTGCTCTGGCTTCCTCAGAATTAAGGAGGCCAGTCTAATGACCACTGGCATCAAGACTGGCTCCAATTTCTGCATTCAGTAGCCCTGTTCCTAATGAGCCATACTAGGGAGTAACTTGGAACAACTGCCCCAGTGACTGTCTGGGCAGCCAGCCTTGATAGACCTGCAGCCTCAAGGCCTTTGTCCGGGGTGGGGGGGGGCCAAGGAAGATGTCTCTATTTATAGAGGTATGAATCAACCTTGCCTCCTACACTACCCTCCACATGAAGGCATTGTTTCCTTCCCTTGTGTCCTTGTGGAGTGACATAGCTGCTCCCCTGGGCTGACTTCTGACCCTGAACCCTCTTCACAGATGCTGAAAGTCTATATCCCATCCCTTCTCCCTTTTCTCTTTGAGACACTTGGTGAACCCACCCTACTACATCGCTAAGTTTCACACAGAGTCTCCAGGTTGCTGCAAGGGGCTTGGTTGCATCATTTCCAGTTTTGCTATGAAAGGACCACTAATATTAAGCTGAGTGTGCTGGTATTGTGTGCTAGCACTGTTCACCAATCAAAGGGTTAATTTTACCTTTGCTTATTCTACTTCCTTTCCCTTCCTCAATTGTATCCCAACCCCAGCCCCCCATGGTCTCTTTCCCTCTTCCCAAAACTTACTTTCACAAAAGGCTATAAAATCATTCACATTAAGGGGCAAGTCACTAATAATTAGAGCTTAGAAGGGGTACCTAGGCTAGATGTTTTAGGGCTAGAAGGGACTTTTGAGTTCATCTAGAACAACCCCTCATGTTTCAGATGAGGAAACTGAGGGGGGAGGAGGCCCAGGGATGAAGTAACTTGCCCAAAGTCATAGAGAGAGTTAGTGGCAATGCTGGGATTCAAATCTCGGTTTCCTGATTCAGCACTTTCCACTAGACCAGGCTCTCACCCAAGAAGATTTGTATTTTAATAGGAATCAAATCCTAAAGCTTTAAAAAAAAAAAAAAAAACCCTCTCCGTAGAATTTCAGACATCAGCCAGTGTCAGAAGAGGCTGGTTGCTCGGTTGGTTTGGGGTGTTTTTGCTGGGGACGGGGAGTAGACTGGAGCTTTCCCAAGCCCCTTGAAATCGTACCAATGGAATAGAAGCCCTCTTGTCTGTCGGTAAGGCCAGCCTGTTGTGCAGAATCTATGAATATGAAAACAATGGGGCTAATTTCTCCTCTTTAATTCACTCCTTACATTTTATAGACTTTCATCAGATAGCTATATTTCACATCTTAAAGATCATCTTGTATTCTTATTGTATGCTTTCATACTTTTATGGTTCTGTGATCTCACTGATGTAAGCACTCCTTCCTCCACCATCAGAGTTTTCCCATCCTGTGTAATTCTCTGTTCATTCCAAAAATCTCCCCTACAGGATCTACTCCATAATCCTTCCTATAGGTCAGGGATTCCTAACCATTTGGGGATCATGGAGCCCTTTGCCAGTCTGGTGAGGCCTATGGACCCCTTTGCAGAATAATGGTTTTAAATAATTGAATGAAATGCTTGATTTCAGTTAGAATTTAATAAAAAAAAAATTCAAGAGGTAACTTTTCTCCCCATCCAAGTTTATGGACACCTTGAAATCCATCAATGGATCCTTTGGGGTATGCATACCCCAGGTTAAGAACCCCTATTCTAGGTCTTTTAATACTAGCAGATTATCAGTGGGCTGTCCATCTTTGCAGGGAAGGGTTTCCCAAACCTGTGATTTCATGGATGTAGGGAATTCTGTCTACCAACACAGATCAGCAACAAGCTGTTCTGCAGTTTATAATCTTAGAGAATTGCCTGGGACACTAAGAGATTAAGTGACTGGCCCAGAGTGACACAGCTGGTATCTGTCAGAGATGGGCCATGAGACTGGGTCTTCCTGATTCTATCGCCCATGCCACACTTCCTCATTTGTACCAACTAGTTCATCTCCTTTTCCAGGCACACATGTCCTTGGTGACGTCTCCTCTGCCTCTTCTAAATGCAAGTCATCGTTGGCAATAGGAAGCCTTCCCACGCTCACCATGTGCCTCTCCATCGACCTTGGGGTCACCTGCAATTTTGATTCTACAAAAGTCCTCGTCTGGTGCCTCACTGTGGCATGGAGGTGACCCTGGCTTCTCAGAGAGAAGCTACGCCAGCAGAGCACAAGCCTGGCAGGTCATCAAAGCCGGGCAGGCTTCGAAGGAGATCCCAGGGACACACTGTGTCTGCTCTCCAAGGACCAGCCTCTCTAGGGTTCAAGAGACTCATGACCAGCAGGATGGCCATGAGGAGATGACTCATTTGACCCAGAGTTCAGAAGACAAAGTTAAAGTTGGTTCCCCCAGACATTTTTGGTGGGCTGGTTTCACATGCTAAAAGAACAAATAAGTTGAACTTCCTTTGATCCTAAATATCCACAGGCCAAACACTTCAGCAAGAGTTAGGACTCCACCCTTTCAGAGTCCAAAGGAGAGCACAGCGCTTGATTGAATAATGATGATAATATAATAATAGTAATAATAATGATCCTAATAATTATAATAGCATATATAAAATGCTGTAAGGTTTACAAAATATTCCACAAATATTATCTCATTTTATCCTCTTTGACACCCTGAGAGGAAGTTGCTATTATTATACTCATTTTACAGATGAGGAAACTGAAGCAAACAGGTTTCTTTAAGTGACTTGCCCAGGGTCACCCATCCAGTAAGTATCTGAAGGAATATCTGAACTCGGGTCTTCCCGACTCAAAGTCCAATGTTCTATCTTAAAACCACTGAGAGTAACTTTTCATTTAACAGCATGGGGGAGGAGGGCTCCATGGATGGATTTCAAGGTCTGTGAAATTAAATGGGGAAAAAAAAATTACATCTTCACTAACATCAGTCTGAAAGTTAGCATTTCCTTCTGTTATGAATGTAGGTAACAAAACTTACTCTGAGAAGGGGTCCCTGGGCTTCCCTAGACTGCCTAAGGGGTCCATGAATTCCAAGACTAGAGGAAAATCAACCTCTTCTCTGGAAAACAGTTTCCTTTTCCTTTGTTTTCTTTTCACACTATCTGCATCCTGGTACCGTAGCTGATCTAATATTACCTGATGCATCAGTCAGGTTTCAGGGTAGAGTAAAGATAATGCCATGGTTTTCTTTACTCTAGATTCCTCACTGAGCTTAATGTTCCCCCTTCTCCCTCATTCCTCCCCCCCAGAGGTAGCAAGGTGGCACAGCGGATAGAAAGCCAGGCTTGGAATCTGGAAGACTTGAGTTCAAATCCAGCTTCAGACACTTACTAGCTGGGTGAACCTAGAGTCAGTCACTCCTTTTGCCTCTGTTTCCCCAACTGTAAAATGGGAATAATAACAGCACCTACTTCACAATGTTGTTGTGAGGATAACGATCATATTTATGTGGCGCCTGGCACTTAGTGGGTGCTGTATCAACACTTATTCCCTCCCCTAGCCAAAGTCTGACAAGTTTCCTTGCCAATGTACTGCAGTACAGTATCCCAAGCTGCAGTCCACTTCAGACACTTGCTGCAGTACCTTTCTGCTGAAACTGGAACCTCACTCACCAATCTGGCCTCAGACGCGGGCTTTCTGTATAAATATAGAAACCTCTTCTCTTTCCCAAATCCTCCTGAGCCACTATATTCTCCCCATCCACCTCCCTCAGGCACTGCCTTGAAGATCCGGATGGGGTGTGTGTGTGTGTGTGTGTGTGTGTGCCACGATAAAATTTTATTTCACCAACATTTGCCACATTTCAAGACTGAAAACATCCAGGCTCAACACACAGCCCCCTTCCTGGCTGCCTTTCTCTCCAGATCTAGAGTTCAAGGATAGAAATATTTGTGGCAGCCTCCTAGCAAATCCACCAGCATCTTCCTCCATGAATGTAATAGGTGATGGGTGGGAAGTAGGAAGGGATGATAAGCCTGAGTCATTACTGCAGGATTTACAGCCAAAACAGCTGCTCTAATGAGTGCTGGGGAATGTGAGAAATATGTTCTCTGAAGATGACCTGAACTTAGTGTCTCAGTTCTCAGCTCCTCGTCTTCCATCCACGTTCCCTGCCTTGCTCCTTTGCTACCTACTCATCTCTTCCTTTTTCGTCGCTCTCAAAGCAGAAAGACCCCACTATACGAACAAAGCCTTAGAAGTGGTATGATGGGAGGGAATGCCATGAACTTGCAGTCAGACCTGTGTTCAAATTCTGGCACTGCTCCTTTGAGCTTGGGCAAGCCCTGTGACCTCTACAAGCCTCAGTTTCCTCATCTGTAAAATGAAGGGGCTAGATTATATTTGATCCGTAATCTCCTTTCTGGCTCTGAATCCTATGAACAGGATGTGAGTCCTGGATCTGTCTCTGACCCTTAGTACCCATGTGTCCTTGGACAAGTCTAACTCCTCTAAGTCTATTTTTTTGATCTGTAAAATAGGAGTAATGACATTTAGACTACCTACCTTGCAAAATAGTTGTGCGTATCAAATTAGATGATGTATGTTAAGTGCTTCATAACCTAATGGCACTATTTAAATGTGAACTATTAGTTGTTACAAGGGCAGTATGGAATTATAGGCCTGGAGGCAATAAAACCTGGGTTTAAATCCCACTTAGTCACTTAACTGGTTATGTGGCCCTGGGCAAGTCACTTATTATCTACGGGCATCAAGCAACAGTTCCTTGTGATCATAAGATCACAGATCAGGACCTGAGGAGCAACAAAGACCATCTGGTCTAATCCCCTGACTTTACAGACAAGGGAACTGGGGCCCAAGTTGTGAAATGGATCACTCAAGGTCACATAAGAAAGTAAACATTTGAGGCAGGATTCGAATTCAGGCCTCTGACACCACAGCCAGTGACCTTACTATAGCAGGCTGTTTAATCTGTGTAGTCAGGGAGATATAAGCTCAAATCCTGACTTTGCCACACACTGGCTGTATGACCCTGGGCAAGTCATTTAACTTTCCAGACAATTTTGTAATACTATAGTTACAGAGCACGTGCCTGATCTAGATTGATAGGAAAGTTCTCAGTACACCGATGAAATCATAGGTCTGGTTATTAGATAGGTAGATAGATAGATAGATAGAGAGATAGATAGATAGATAGATAGATAGAAAGGAAGGAGAGAGAGAGAGGTAGATAGATGTGTACATACATATATACATATACACACACACACATACACACACACACGTCATAGATTAAAATCTACATTGGTGGAGGAAGTTTCCAAAACAGGCTCCCTACACTGTCAAAATCACAGATCCTTTGAACATTTGTGTTAGCTATTATTATTGATATAAGGCAGTGTAGTTCAGTACAATGAGGGCTGGTCTTAGAGTTAGGAGGACCCTGGATTCCAGTCTCAGCTGTGACATTCACTGGGTGACTCTGAAGAAGTCAGTTGAGCCCCCTGAGTCTCCATTTCCTCATCTGGAAGATGAAATAATAATACTTGCACTTTCCTTGTGAGGGAAGTACTTTGTAAACCTTACAGAGTTCTATTCGTGGTGGCCATCATCATCTCATCACCATTATTAACATGGCTGATGTGTTCCTGGCCAAGAGAACTCATGTTGCTGATGGGTTGATTAACATACATCATGATGAAAGAGTGTTAGGTAACAATACCTCCCAGCTGTTATGTAGGAGTGTGAAGGTAAATGTTAACCAACTGGTTCTCCCTCAAAACCCCTAATGACACACTTTTAAGTTTAATCTGCATTATTCTATGATTTACTTAGTTCTCAGCAATACAATGATCCAAGGCAATTCCAAAAGACTCATGATGGAAAATGCTATCCACATCCAAAGAAAGAATTATGGAATCTGAATGCAGATCAAGGCATACTATTTTCTTTTTTTTATTTTTGTTTTTAGTGGCTTTTCCCTTTTGTTCTGTTCCTTCTTCCACAACATGACTAATGTGGAAATGTGCTTACATGACTGCACATTATAACCTATATCACATTGCTTTCCATCTTGGGGAGGGGGGTTGGGAGGGAAGGAAGGAAAAAAATTTGGAACTCAAAATTTTATAAAAAATGAATGTTGAAAATTATCTTTACATGTAATTAGAAAAAATAAAATACTATTTCTCTGTCTATGTGTGTGTGTGTATATATACATACATATATATATACATATATATGTCACAGAACAAATCCCCTTAATAAAAGGATTTGTTTGTTTTGTAAAATTTGGACTCAGTCAAAAGGCCACACTCAAGGACTTAGAAAGCCACATGTAGCCTTAAGGCCGCAGGTTCCCTATCCCTGGCTAGAAATTTAAACCCTGATTTATTAATAATCCTAATAATCCCTGATTATTATTATTTTTATTATTATCATCCCACGAGGGGGCTCCAGTGCATGTCTAGTTGTATAGCACCTTATCCTTCCCCAAACATTTTACTGTCCATTACCTCCTTGGGAGTCTCACAGTATAGCCCTGTGAGGTCCATAGATCAGGATGGCCTGTAGCCATTGAGATAGCTGAGATACAGAAACTTGGGTGGCTCTCACACAATGAACTCACAGCAGAACTGGGGTGTGTTCCCCCCAAACCCCACTGTTCTTCTACCAGTAGATTCTCTTTCTACAATACCACATTGCTGCTCCAGGGCTAAGGCAAAGAGTCAAGGTGATCTGGAATTATAAGCATCACACCCACTGAAGACAAGGGATGTACTCAAGGTGATGCAGAGGGAAAGAAGTGAGGCATAGAGTCAGATACCTGGTTTTGAATCCTGGCTCTGTATGACTATTGACAAAGACGTCATTTAGCTTCTCTGGGCCTCAGTTTTCCCATCTGCAAAGAGGGATTAAAACCTGGACCACCTACTTCACAGGTAGTGCATCCATGTTTAAGTGCTTCCAAAACGTGAACTGTCATTATTCTTGGATTCACCACAACTCATTGTGTTTTCACAGGATCTGAGAATTCAACCCAACCCCCTCATTTTACAGAGGAAGAAACTGAGTCCTTGAGAGATAAATGACTTCCTCAAGGTCACAGAAGCAGCACGTGACAGCTGGGATTCAAAGGTTTCCGTGACTCCAATATCAATTCTCCCTCCCAAGGCACATTGACATTTCTGAGCAATTAATTCAAATGAACATAATTCAAACAAAATACCTAATTTTAGCAATGTGTAAGAATTTTCTTTTAACTGAGTGGAGGCTGTGGTTCCAGAATCCACAAGTCAAAAGCACAATAGTGAAAGTTGGTAGAGGAACCAACCAATTTTGATGCAGGCCTTCTCCACGATAAGAGGGTTGACACGGGATGGTCAAGGTCACATTTGTACAAATCCCTCCTGGATAACAATATTTGATATGGGCACCACGGAGTCAGGATTGACCTGGCTATTGGAAGTCCCACAAGCAAGCTTAGCAAATTCCTGGGGATGTCAGAGGGAAAAATCCTCCAGATTACTCTTCAGAGTAGGCATATGTCTGTCCACTTGGAAGTCAGAAGACCTAAGTCCAAACTCTGTAGCTTCGGGACAAGACACTTTCTCTCTTCAGTAATCAGTCTTGTCCTCCTAGGTAGACTAATGGGTAGTCTCTAAAGTCCTTTCTGGAGATAACATCCTATGATTCTCTGCCTACCTTCTAGGGGCATTTCAGGCCTGATACCGTCCAATTGGAAGAAACTAAAGATTAGCAGCATATGTACGCAGGATGGGTGGCAAATACATGGAACGTGACCCAAGTTGCACATGGCACCTTGAGTGAATTAATTAGGGCACTGGGACAAGGACCAGTTTGAAATAATTGATCCAGGACATTTTTTTCCTCTCTGCTCTACTACAGTTAGGGCCCAGCATAGGTTTCCTGGCCCTGGCTTCAGCTTTGCTGGCAGCTTCCCTAAAAGCATAGAGAAGCCCGGGATTCTCTGAATAATTTAGCATGCTGCACCACAGCAATGCAGATGGGCATAACCCATTTCTGCACACCCAGCTAGTTATCGCCTTTAGCTGGCAGAGTTAATTCCAAAAGCACGCCTTCTGGATGAAACCTGGGTCCACCTTGCTGTCTTGTAGTTTTGACCCGTCATCTTGAAGTCAAATGTCTCTCAGCTTTCCTTAGTTCCAATTCTCACACCCAAAGAACCTTAGACCTAGAGGGGACCTTAGAGAGACCATTGAGCTCAACCTCTTCACTTTACAAAGGAGGAAAGTGAGGCCCAGAGATGGAAAGTATCTTGTCCTAGGCCTCATGACTGGTAAGGAGTTGTTGCATCCTACTTGGTTGCATTGCAAACTGAGCTTGCAAAGTAAGTCTTCAGACTCTTAAAACTGATTCTCTTTCTCCTTCGTCTTGCTACTTCTCAGTGCAGGGTAGATAAAGTAAAGACTGGAAGGGTTTTTTGTTTTGTTTTGTTTTGTTTTTTTTACTGGCTATTTATATGTGAAGGGCATTTCTCACCTATTCACTTTCATGGAAGAGACAGAAGATTTGGAGGGACCGAGGTAATCCAGAAGGAATCTCAGGGAATTCCTGAGGTAATCTCAGACTCATCCCTCGAAGTTTGTTGAAATACAACCACCAGAAATGGTCTAAAGGAGAATAAAGGTGGACAACTATGAAATGACTAGAGTTAAAGGGGACTTTCTAACCCTAAGTCATATAGAATTTTTAGACAGGGACTGCAACCCTGCTAATAGAAAGAAGTTGTTTTCAAAGACAGATCAAATGTCCAGGGGCTCTAATGAATTAGATGATTGGCTAATCTGTGGTCCAAAACAGTTTAGCCCCTGGTGCTAAGACTCTGGGAATTGACAGACTTCTCTGCTTCTGGTAAAAATGACACACTTAGCTAAGTCTGAAGCCTGGGAGTGTAAGAGACTGCTTTCCTCACTAAAAAGTGCTCCAGCCAATAAGCTTTTTTAAATGGCAGGCAGACTCTTCTTATGGCAAAGAAATAGCACCTCAACTGAAGATTACAGTTGACACTCAGTAGGTGGCAGCAACAAGAACAGCCCGGAGAGAAAGTCACAAGGACAAACTGAGATAAACATCATACCCAACAAGAAGCCGGGGAGATCATCACCAAGCAGAATCAGCAGAGCAGTGTTCTAACAGAACCAGAAGGCATCAGGGGTCCGGAATCTTTGCCTCTGGGAACTTCAAATAAGTGGAGGAATTCCAGCAGAAATCAGTCCAGTTGCAAAGCAGACTAGCTGTGGGGAACTCCAAGTTTGGGAGTTAGGAATTCCAGTTCCAGAACTGGAGCTAGGCCTAAGAGAGGAAATCTTTTGGTGGGAGGAAAGACTCTCTCTCTCTCTCTCTCTCTCTCTTTCTCTGTCTGTCTCTCTTACTTTGTCTGTCTCTGTCTCTCACTCATTCTCCCTTCTGTCTCTCTCTCTCTGTTTCTCTGTCTGTCTCTGTCTCTCCATCTGTCTCTCTCTCTCTGTCTCTTACTCTCTGTCTGTCTCTCTGTCTGTCTCTCTGTTTCTGTCTCTCTCTATCTCTGTCTGTCTGTCTTTCTCTCTATGTATCTCCCCCCACTCCCCATTCATCATATTATTGGAAGGACTGAACCAAGAAACAAGACACTCTTCTTGGAGTGGAGAGACGCACACTTAGGACACACAGGCACAGAAAGCTAGTCACCCAGCTAGAGTGGTTTCAGCTCCAGGAACATCAGGCTTCCCCCAGGATAAGCTCATCACCAAAGATCTCATCATTATGGAGATTACTTCAGCTTTGTTATTCTGCTCATCACTGCCTCAGTTCCCTCAGTTGCCTCTCCTGATTGGAAGGCTGGACACATTTACATAGCACCTACCTCCCAGGGCTCTTGTCTGGATCAAATGAGATAAGAATCATAAAGTGCATATTTCTATGTCTCTCTGATACTGCCACCACTCTGGTGACACCCTAATCACCTCACGCTTGGACTATGGCTGTTGTTTGTCCTTCACTCTCAAAGAGGATCATGACATCACGAAGGTGATGCCATGACTTGCAAATGAATTGCATTTAAGTGAGGGAGGGCTGTGCAAAGTCACCAGCCTCACTCTCTCCTCCAGAACTACCTGGGTCCAAAGGCAAGACATAGATCAGGATGACTGGAGATGGCTCCAAATGCAGTGGAAGACCTTGGCCTTTTTAAGCTAAGGTCTTCCCCAGGCCTCAGTTTGTCTGAGGCAACGCCCATTCAGTGATTAAGGCTAGGTGAGAAATGAGGCAAAAAATGGACTATTACAATACCCTGCTGTTGAGTCTACCTGACACAAATCTCTCCCCACTCCAATCCATTCTCCATTCAGCTGCCAAAGTAATTTTCCTAAAATGCAGGTCCAACCATGTCACCCCCTCCTTGTCAATAAGCTCCAGGGGCTTCCTATCACCTCCAGGATTAAATACAAAATCCTTTTTCTGTCATTCAAAGCCCTTCGGAACCTAGCCCCTCTTTACACCCAACTTTCTTACACCTTATACCACATGCTTCAATCCAGTGACTTTGGCCTCCTCCTTGTTCCATGAACAAGACACTCCATCTCTTCACCAAATCATTTTCTCTGGCTATCCTCCCATGCCTGGAATTGTCTCCCTCCCCATCTCCATCTTTTGGCTTCCCTGGCTTCCTTCAAGTATCAATTAAAATCCCACCTTCTATAGGAAGCCTTTCCCAATCTCTTTTAATTCTAGTGCCTTCCCTCTATTGATTATTTCCTATTTATCATGTATATAGCTTGTTTGTACATATTTGCTTATCTCTCCCTTCACATCATATTGTAAGTTCCTCAAGGCCAAGGACTGTCTTTCGCCTCTCTTTGTATCCCTAGTGCTTAGCACAGTGCCAGGAACATAGTAGTAGTAGTAGTAATAGTAGTAGTACTAGTACTAGTAGTAGTAGTGGTTGTGGTAGTATAGTGGCAGTGGTAGTGGTAGTAGTAGTAGTCTATATGTATGCATGCTAAGATATCGGATCACTGTGTCAATCAGTTGGGTTTGCTTAAATGTTTTGGTTTTTTTCTCGTATTAAGAAGGTGGGGAGGGGGGTAAAGGCAAATGATTTTGGTGAAAAAAGCAACAATAAGACTTTAAAATATATAGATATTCAAGTAAGTAAGTGAACTAATGAATAAAAGAGAAAACCATTAGGTACCACACTTCCCTTCCCCCAGCAGCCACATCCCATGGAAGTTCTTCCCCTTGCCCTCCTCTGACCCACTCCTAGCACCCAAGCTGCCTTTCCAGCAGTGACCTTCCAGCAGCAATCTGATGGTCTTCCCAGGTGTCTATCTACCCCTACAGTTCAGGGTCCTAGGATCTCATAAGCAGTTCATTTGAGGTACTGCCCCCATGAGTTGCTTATTACAAGTAGAAGAACTAAGACCAGAACCCAGTTCTCCCAACTCATAGCCTTGTGTTCTTTCAACCAGTCAATTAGTGATTCTTAAGCACCTATCATGTGCCATGCACTGTGCTAACCAGTGGGGATACAAAGAAAGGCAAAAAACAAAAAATTGTCCCTATTCTCCAAGAGCTCACAGTCTAATAGGCAAGCTCACAGTCTACTTGCCCCTAACACTAGAACAGCATGCTGTCCACTTCATTTTATTGGTCCACTGCATTTTCAACAGCCCCCTTTTCCATTTTCACAATTACAGTAGAAATGATGCATTGTATAATAAGGAGTATTAACGACTTGAGCAAGAACCCTGGTATATTAGGTCATATTTCACATTTTTATTAATATCCATACTCACTTGCAGCCTGGTTGATTTTAGATTTGGACTAGAACATGGTACCACCTCATTTACCCAGGCCATCCGTCTAAATCTCAGGCTTATATAGACAGTTTTGCTGAGCCAGGAATATTGTATGGGCCACAAAAAAGCAAAGATTCCTAGCCTGGGTTGTGTTTTTGATTCTTCAGCTCAGCTGACATTCTAAGTCAGTTTCACATTTCTCCAAAAAGTCTTTCCTAATTCATTTTTCAAATTGACAACACTGGGTGAGACTTCTAACTGTCCTTGGAATTCAGCCTTAATCACCTTCCCTGAACAATAAATGGCTGTGTTTGAATATTATGTGAGGTGAGAATTCTATAGAATAGCACTGGATTTTCCAGAATACTCATTTCTTTCTTCCTCCACACTTCTTAATTCACCTTTTCGGAAATTGGGGGGAAAAATTGTAGGTGTCAGCTTTGCCCAAGTGTGTTTTTTTGTTGGTGTATTTATATATTAATTCCCTGGTCGTATTAGCAGCCATGCAGAGAGAATGAGAATTAACAGATGGGCGGCCTGAGTGCTGCATTGCTATTGAAATATTAGAAGACTCAGGGAAGTCTCCCCACCACATGAAGGTCTCTCAAAAGTCCCAGCTAAAATCTCACCTCCCACTGGAAGCCTTTCCTGAGGCCTCTTAATTCTAATGCCTTCCCTGGGCTGATTATTTCCAATTTATCCTATAGGTAGCCTGTTCGTACTTGGCTGTTTGCAGATTGTCTCCTCCATTAGACTGTAAGCTCCTTGAGGACAGGAAGAATCTTTTGCCTTTCTCTGTGTTCTCAGAGCTGAGCACAATGCCTAGTGCACATTAGGGGCTCAATAAATATTTATTGACTGATTAATCTGCACCCAAGAAGTGAGCTCCCAGACTTTCGAGATCACGGACCCATTGAAGTATCTGGTGGTATTAAAACGACATTCACCTTAGTACTGTGGTCATGTCAGTGTGTTTCTGCCCCCTCTCTGATACGTTCCAGCACTTAGCACAAATCCTGGCACATAGTAGGCACGTAAGAAATTCTAGTTGACAGATTAACATCTATGCCCCTTGCCTCATATCCCATGGGAATTTTGGGGCTTCTCTGTTGTTAAACTTCTACCTCCTTCAAAGGGAGAATAATAAATACATCACAATAGAAACAAGGAGAATCCCCACACCCACTGAAATCTGGTTGCTTGGTCTCTGGGTTTTACACTCCCTTACCTACTCTACTGTAACCAAGTGAGATCATAGACCATAGAGATCTTAGAAATTATAGACGAGAGACAGAAAGGACCTCAGAGGCCATCTAGCCCAGTTCCCCCATTCTGCAGATGAGGAAACTGAGACCCAAGGAATTTAAGTGACTTGCCCAAGGTCTCAAGGTAAGTGACAGTGGAACAATTGTGGGTAGCAGGCAAGATGAACCTGGAAGGCTAACTCCAAATCTAATGGGACCTTATGGAGCCTTTAAGCGGCACAGTGACTAGAGCGCCAGCCTTGGAGTCAGGAGAACCTGAGTTCAAATCCAGTCTCAGGCACTTACTAATTGTGTGACCCTGGGCAAGGCACTTAACTCTGTTTGCCTCATCTGTAAAATGAGCTGAAGAAGGAAATGGCAGATCACTTCGGTATCATTGCCAAGAAAATCCCAAATGGGGTCACGAAGGTCAGACACGACTGAACAACAACAAACAACACAGTTTTACTGAGACTTGGTGGGATGGAACACGGGTGGAATATGCCTCCAGAAGTACTGGTATACCTCAAACAGACCCAGATAGGCAGAAAGGAAGGAGAAGGCAGGATTGCACTTCAGATGAAGAAGGTATGAATGGGTATGTGTGGGAATCCAAGAACCAGAGGAAAGAAGCTTAGTAGAGAGTGTTTGGGTGAAGATCAGCACAGGTACAAAGAAATACAACATCATGGTCCGAGTATACTATGGACCACCAGGTCAGAAAGAAGAAATACATTAGTTTGGGAAAACAAATCACGGCATGATATAGTGTGTGTTTGTTGTTTATTTGTTCATTCGGAGTCAGTGAAGATTTATTAGCACAGGGCTAAAAAAAAAAAAAAGACAGTCCCTGACCTCAAGGAGCTTACATTCTAATGGTAGAAGAAAACACATAAAAGGAAGCTGAAAAGTGGGAGTGTCCAGCCTGCTACTCACTGTGACACCTAAGCTGGGTCATATTTGAAGTAATGGGGAGAATTAAATTATGCAGACATCTGCTGGAGCTGTTTTTTCTGTAAAAAGCAAAATATTAAATCATTTGACTTGCCTTAATGATAATTTCATTCTTCAAAAGGTTGAGAAAACAGCAAAGGAACCTCCTATACTAGACTAGATTCTCACCAACAAGGAAGAACTGGCCCCAAGGGTGCAAATTATGGGAGCCTTTAGAAGAAGTGACTACTCCATTTTTTAATTTGTAGTAGAGAAAAAAAAGAAAGAAGAAAGTTAGGCACAGTCTAATGTGCACCCTAGGTTTTAGGAAAGCAAATTTCAAAGATCGCTTTGCCTGTTCAGGGGAAGAATAAGTAAGATGCCAGGGCCTAAAGTTTTATAGGAGAATTCAGATGTGAAGGGATAATGAGCTGTTAAAAATTGAAATTTTAGGGGCAGCTAGGTGGTGCAGTAGATAGAGCTCCGGACTTGGAGTCAGGAAGACCTGAGTTCAAATCCGTCCTCAGACACTTGACACTTAGTAGCTATGTGACCCTGGGCAAGTCACTTAACCCGAATTGCCTCACCAAAAAAAAGAAAGAAAGAAAGAAAGAAAAGAAAAAAAATTCTGAAAACACAAGGAAAAATAGTTCCAATAAGAAGGAAAATGAACCCTTGTTTCTGGAGAGCAATGTCTATTTATGGGGAGGATGCACAGGATCAATCAATTGAGATTTTTAAAAGATAGGACCTGAAGAGGGAAGCAAGCCCAGATAACTGAGGAGGAGTACAAAAGCATGGCAGAGTCCTGTAACAATAGGATCAGGAGTGTTAAAAGCTCAGAATGAGCTGAGCCTAGTAAGGAAAGGCAAAGAACAAAAATGTCTATGGTTGAGGATGAGGGGAAAATCAAAGACAAGATAGGACTGCAGTGTAAAGGAGATGGGAAAATAATCACAGATGGCAACTCCTTCGATTTTTATTTCCATTTTTGCCACCATGTAGAATGAGAGAGAAATCTGAGAGACTCAAAGAAAGGCAAAGGTTGCCCTAAATATCAGAAAAAGGAAGGAAATGGAATCTCCAAATGATAGACTGGTGAGCTTTACTTTGACTCCTGGCACAATGATTCAATATATTAAAAGCATGGTCAGTGAACATCCAGGAAAAGAAGGAGTCATCACAAAGAGCCAGCATGGCTTCATCAAGAATATTTATGCCATTTTTTGGGACATGGCCAACATGGGAATCTGTTTTGCTTGACTATTCATGTTTGTAATGGAGTTTTGTTTTACTTTCTCAATGGAGAGTGAGTAGAGGAATGGAAGGGAAAGAAAGCCAATTTTTGTTGATGAAAAAAAGTAAAATTTAACTTTAAAAATATTTTACTGGATTAACATCATTTCCATTTGTGACACAGTGACTAGGGTTATATATCCAAATGCTATGGATATAGTTTATCTAGATTTAATCAAATTATTTGACAAAGTCTCGTACTCCATGCTTTATCAGAAAAGATGAACAGATATTGGATAGATTATAGACTAGTTAGGTGGATTTGGACTTGGTTCAATGACTGGACCCGAAGAGTAGTCATTGACTGTTTGGTGTCAAAACGAATGGTCTCTAGTGGTGTGGGGATATATATACACTTGGCCCTGTGTTGTTCATTTCCCCCAGTGATTTGGGAAGGGAAGGGAAGAAAGAAGGAATAAGTATTTGTATAGCACTTGCTATGTGCCTGGCACTGTGATACGTGCTTTTTACAAACATTTTCTCGTTTGAGTCTCAAAATAACCCTGTGAAGTAGGTACGTTATTATTCCCCACTTTAAAGTTGAGTAAACTGAGGCAAACAGAGGTCATGTGACTTGCCCATGGTTACACAGTAAGTGTCAGAGGCCTGAAAATGTGAACTCAGATATTCCTGACTCTAGGCCTTGCATTCTTGTACCGCCCAGCTGCCCCAAGATTCAGATAAAGGCATAATATAATGTTTATCAAATATGAAAATGAGACAAAGCCACAAGTAATAACTTTGTATGACACACTACATGAAAAAGTCAACATATAAGACCTTGATGGGTTAGAACATTGGGCTAAATTGAAGAAGTTGAAATTCTAAAAATATATTTGTATTGATACCCTCTGTTATAACATCACATTCTTCTCTGAACAGTCATCTCCTCTTTCTACTACCTGCGACCTATTCCCTTGTAACAAAGATTTAAAGGAAAGATAGAAAAGCAGTTCAGAAAAACCAACCAACACATCTGCCCTAACGATATACACAGTATTCCTCACCCACAGCATCCCTTTCTCTGCCCAAAAAGAAGAGGGGGGATGGGAAGTAAATTTTCCTTTTTCCCCCTATTTTTATTATGAATTTGACAAACATAAACAAACTCAAATATTTCAAAATTCAAAGAAGAACAGAAGAAAGGATTGTATATGAAAAAGCGAACTTCTGTTATTTACAATTTTAAGTGTATTTTATTTAACACAAAATGTCCTTTTCTGAACTGCTTGTTACTTTCTTCTGTGTGTTTTTTAATGTTTAATTGGCTTTCTTTTCTTTCTTTTCCACTGCTATCACTACCTGCTTCCTCCTGACACTGGATCTTGGGATAAGGGTTCTCCATGCCTGGAATACTATCCCTTTCCATGTCAACTTTTTTTGGGGGGGGGGGGGCCAGGCAATCGGGTTAAGTGACTTGCCCAGAGTCACACAGCTAGTAAGTGTCATGTGTCTGAGGCCGCATTTGAACTCAGGTCCTCCTGACTCTAGGGCCAGCACTCTATCCACTGCACCACCTAGCTGCCCCATCTATGTCCACTTTTTAGCTTCCCCTTCAAGACTCTTTCAAAGCTTAGCTCAAATCCCACTTTCTGCCGGAGGCCTTTCCCAGTTCTATCCACTGCTAGTGCCTTCCCTCTGACATCACCTTCTACCTACTTCCCTATACTCTGTATATGTCTTGTAAAAACACTGTTATTTACATATTGTCTCCCACATCAGAACCTGAGACCCTTGATTTCAGGGACTGCCTTTCTTGGCATCCCCAGATCTTAGCACATAGTAAGTCCTTAATAAATGCTTGTTGACTGATGAAAGCCCTCTCTTGTAATAAATGTAATTGTAAAAATTGACTTGTTCAACCAAATCACCCCACTTAAAGTAAGTGATAAGATGCCCAATCAATCAATCAATCAATCAATCTCAATTATAGCCTTTAGACTAAGTGTGAAAAGATTTTGAAAACTTCTTGATGAAGCAAAATGGCGCCAGACAGGAAGTCTGTTCAAATTCATGTTGGCTGAGGGATTTCATCACACCCTCTAGATCCTATATAAAGACATCAAGTTAGCTGGAATCTGGGAGCACTCAAGCCAGGAGAGAGTGTTCTAGCAAACTCCTTAGGAGAAACTGCCTAGGGGTGGAGGAAGGGGGGCCACCAGCTTTGACTTTGGCCTAGGTGATCTGCCCTAGCCTGCTGTGGTTGGAGGAAGACCTTGTGAGATTCAAAGGATTTGGAGGATGTTGAACTCCCCATGTTTCCATGTACGTCCTAATGGCATCCCTACATGCCAGCAGTGCCAAGGTGATTTCACTGCATTGTGAACCAAAATCAGACTGGTTATAGATTCATAGTTCCTCAAAGAATGCAGCAAAGAAAACCCATTCATACCCTTTGACTTAGCAATACCTCTACCAGGTCTGTATCCCAAAAGAGATAAAAAAATAAAAAATATAAATATTTTTGTATAAATATATAATATGAAATATACAAAATAAAAATACAATCCAAAATATTTGTATAAAAAGTATAAAGATATTTATAGCTGCTCTTTTCTGGTGGCAAGGAAATGGAAATTGAGGGGATGTCCATCAACTGGGAGATGGCTGAACAAATTGTGGTATGTGATTATGATGGAATATTATTGTCCTATAAGAAATGATGAGCAGGATGCTCTCAGAAAAACCTGGAAATGTACTGTGTACAAAGTAACAGCAATGCTGTAGGATGATCAGCTGTGAATCACTTAGCTCTTCTCAGCAATGCAATGATCCACAACTCTGGAGAACTAATGATGAAAAATTCTCTCCATCCCCAGAGAAAGAACTGATGATGTCTGAATACAGATTGGAGCATCCTTTTTTTGCTTTCTTTATTTTTCTTGAAGTGTTTTTCTGATTTATGTTTTCTTGCACAACATGACTAATATGGAAGTGTCTTTTTTATTAATTTATCTATTTTTAGTTTTCAACATTCACTTCTACAAAATTTTGAGCTCCAAATTTTCTCCCCATCTCATCCCTCCCCCCATCCCAAGATGGCGTGCATTCTGAATACCCCTTCCCCTAATCTGCCCTCCCTTCTATCTCTCCTCCCCTTCTCTTATCCCCTTCCCCTTCAACTTTCCTGTAGGGCAGGATAGATTTCTATACCCCAGTGCCTGTATATCTTATTTCCCAGTTACATGTGAAAACAATTTTTTTTAACATTTGTTTTTAAAACTTTGAGTTTCTAATTTTCTCCCTTCCTCCCTCCCCACCCACCTTCATTGAGAAGTCAAGCAACTCTGGAACTGTTTTGCCTGACTACACATATATAAACTGTATTGAGTTGCTTGCCTTATCAATGAGGGGTTTGAGGAGGGAGGAAGGGAGAAAATTAGAAACTCAAAGTTTTAAAAACAAATGTTTAAAATTGTTTTTACATGTAACTGGAGAAAAATAAAATACTACATATTTTTTTAAAAAAAGAATTGATATAAAAGAAGCAAAAAAAGAGAAAAGAATCCAGCAAAGAAGCTACACTATGCCAAAGGGGAATTTGTTGAGTACCCTGCCAATGCGAGAAAAGGTCTGATAGTGCCCTCGAACTATGAGTTACCCTTTTGACAGAGGTCCTTCCTAAGTTTGAGCCCACTTTATCATGAACCCTGCATGTAATTGTAGGAGAGCGTGTCACAGACTTTAGGGCAGGGGAATGTTTTGTACCAACTGTTCTTACTCTATCACCTTAGTAAATCTAAGCATCTAAGTGCTACTTGAGGCTAGCTAACTAAAACAACTCTCAACTGATAATCTTGGAGAAGGGGCAGAGCATACTGGTTGGGGCTTGAGATGAGGGTATTAAAGAATCACCCTTGACTCCTCTGAGGTACCCCTAGAACTTTGTTCTGAAATTCAAGATCCATCTGTGAGAGTGAGACTTGGGCTAAGGATCCTCAGCACTTAAAACAGCTCTATCATCAAGCAAAACGAATTCACCTATTGGCCTGTCTGAAAATGTATATCTCATTCTCCACATCTAGACCATCACCTCCATCCCAGAAGGTCCCTGGGTTCAAATCCTGACTCTGACATTCACTCGGCATGGGCTTTCTTCATCTTTAAGATGGTGATAATAATACTTGTACCCTTCCACCTCTGTTTAAAACACACGTGTGTGTGCGCGCGTACACACACGATTCCTGCAAGACAAAATTAGATAAGGGAATCCAACATGCTGAGGCAATTCTCTATGGAGGATTCATAGAAAGAGAAAAATCATAGGTAAGAATCATGAAGGACATGGAGAGAGTACCACCCACACTTACCACTCTGCCAAAATATAAAATACCCAAGTGCCATCTATGACCCTGGGTTGCTGTGAAGAAAGTACTATTGAAATATGAGTTATTTTTATTACTCTAACCCATCTCATCTAGATTAAAGCAGGGAACATTCCAGTGAAGACATAAAAGGAGGTGGTTTGGGGGCCTTTTTGATTATATTAGACATGATTTCCATCTGCGTTTTCATTGAAATAGTTGCATATTCTAGGCAAAAACTGCCTCATCTCTCAAAGACCACACAGAATACTTCAACCTTCCTAGAGCCAGTGTGCATTCTCATTTATTTGAATTTAACTCACATTGCCTCTGAATTCGTTTCAGTGAGACTCCCTGGAGTTTCCTATAAGCTTTGGCTTTGTAATCTCTGTGGTGGATGCAGACAACTGCTACCCAGCCACCCCCTCCTTGGCATAGTAGGAAAAGCTCTGAATTTGGAGTTAAAATATTCTGGCTCTGCTATATATTACCTGTAAAACCTTGTGTCTGTCACCTAACCTCTTTGGGCCTCAGTTACCTCAACTGTAACACTGAAGTTGAATTAAAGTCCCTTTCAGCTCTAACCCCTATGATATACACACAGGCATGCACACGCATATACCAGTCCAGTACTACATTACTGTCAAGGTTCAAAAAACAACCAACTTTGCTCACAACTTATATGCTGTCTTCTAAGATGTCATTGTCTAGTGGAGAGAGCACTGAATTTTGAGTCAGCAGACCTGTATTCAGATTCTATCTCTGCTACTTCACCCTTTTAGACTTCAGTTTCCTCATCTGTAAAATGGGGAAGGTAGGTTTAGATTAACTATAAATTTCCTTCTTACATAGTGAGATACCTAAAGCAGACATTTTAAAAATCATATGACATCAAATACAAAATATTGATGCTACTGAATTAAAATCAAAGACTGTAAAATGTCCAAGCGGGGAGGCATCTTAGAACGTAGAGTTCAGAGAACTAGAAAGGATCGTAGAACATAAAATGAGAGAGATCTAGTAGAGACCTTAGGACATAGAACAGTAGATCTGGAAAGGACCTCAGAGCATAGAAAGAATGTTAGAACTGGAAGGCTCTTAGGGCACAGAACTGGACGGGACTTTAGAGGCCAGAAATTCCATGCCCTTCACTTTGCAGATAAGAAGACTAAGGCCAAGAGATGAAGGGTCTTGTTGAGGGGTCAATGAGTTTATAAGTGTCTGAGGCAGGATTGGAACCCAGGTTTTTCCTGACTGCAGACTCTATCCACAACAAGCCACTTCCCAAATGCTACAGCTAGATTATCCAGAGAACATCTTGTCCATCATTCTCACGTTATATGTCAATGCCTCTATAAACTGGGAGAATCTTCATAATCACTTGAACCTCTATATTGTTATTCAGTCATTTCTGTCATGTCCAACTCTTCATGACCCCATATGGGGTTTTCTTGGCAAAGATACTGGAGTGGTTTGCTATTTCCTCCCCCAGCTCATTTTACAGATGGAGAACTGAGGCAAACAGGGCTAAGAGACTTGCTCAGGGTCACACAGCTAGAGAGTGTCTGAGGCTGTATTTGAACTCAGAAAGAGCAGTCTTCCTGACTCCAGGTTCAGCCCTTTAACCACTGTACCACCTAGCTGCCCTTAGCATCACATAACTGGTGTCAAAGTTGGGCTTCAAACCCACGATGACTGGTTCCAAGTGTTATACTTTTTCTACCACGCCAGGCCTTGGAAAGTGATACTGTCTGTGATATTCCAAATTGATAATCTATTGGTTAGGACAGAGATACTCTTCAGAAGAAGATTAGCCACTGTATTTATTTCCCTTTCTGGTGTATAGCTGAAATCACCATGCAAGACCTTATTAAAGCATGGAAATATCCTATCATATTAAGAAGTTACAGACTGAAACCACATAAATAATGAAGACAGTTTCACAAAGATAAATCATGTCAACATACAAAATTCATTTCATTGCTATAAATTAAATTTAAGATATGATTTAAAATACCCTTTTCATATAATAATGATAATGCACCCTAGGCCTTTGTTCCTCCTAAAATGCCTTATTGTGGCATGGAGGTGACCCTGGGTTCTCAAAGGCTATGCTAACGAAACTTAAGCTCTGATGGATCCTACCAATTTGGAAAGAGTTTTGAGCACAGGCTAAGATATAAAGTAATGTGATTTAACAAAGATATTCAGTGCTTACTATGTGCAAGGCACATAGAAACAAATAGAAAAATGAAATGACCTCTGCCCTCAAGGAGATTACACTCTATTTGGGGGTCAGGGGGAATAAGGAAAACTCAACATGTACTCAAATACCTCCAATACAATGGGAATTATAGAGCACTGGCAACTGAGAAAGCAAAAAGAGGAGGTAGCATCTGAGCTGGGCCTTGAAGGAAGATGAGAGGGGATTCAGAAAAGAGGAGATGAGGAAAAAATGCGTTCTAGTTAGAATGTACAGACAGGTCTGGGAAGTATGTCATCAAAGAAGAGCTAGTAATCCAGTTTGGCTAGAAACAGGGGTGGGGAACCTGAGGCCTTGAGGTCACATGTGGCCTTCTAGATCCTTAAGTGTGGCCTTTTGACTGAATCCAAATTGAACAGGTCATCAATTCCCCATCCCTGGTAGAGCATAGAACTCACGAAAAGGGAGAATATGGAATAAGGCTGGAAAGGAAGGTGGGAACCAGATTCTGAAGGACTTTCATTCCAAGCTAGGAAGTCTGTATTTTATCCCATAGGCAATTGGGAGCTAGGAGGGCACATTCATACCTGTACTTCGGAATATCAATTTGGTTGTTATGTGGAAGATATAGTAGAAGGGAAGAGACTATAAGCATGGAGCTATTGCTATGGTTCAAGTAAAAAGGTGATGAGGGGAAGCAGGTAGGTGGCGCAATGGATAGAGCACCGGCCCTGGATTCAGGAGGACCTGAGTTCAAATCTGGCCTCAGACACATAACAATTACTAGCTGTGTGACTCTGGGCAAGTCACTTAACCCCATTGAACTAGCCAAAAAAAAAAAATGGTGATAAGGGCCTGAAATCAGTTGATGGCTGTCAGAATGGACAGAAGGATACATATTTTTGAGAGATATTGTGTTGGTAAAATCAACAAGACTTAGCAGTTGATTGAATAAAATGGGGGGGGGGATAAGGAAATGTCAAACATGACCCCGAGTTTATGAACTTAAGTGGCTAGAATGATGTTGGTGTCTCAACAGAAAAAGAGATATTGGAGGAGGGGCAGGTTTAGGGGCAAAGATAACAAGTTCTGTTTTAGACATATTGAATTTGAGATGCCTATGGAGACAGCCAGGAGAGGATGTCTGGCAGCCAATTGACAATGCAGGACCAGATTTCAGGACAGAGATGAGTATTTGACACGTACTATCATTTATAAGTTCAGATAATGATATCAATAGGCCATTCTACTTAAAGTTGATTTTCTATTAGGAGTCATGAGCTTGCACTGAAGCATTTATACACTCATCTGAATGATGGGAGAAGGAGAACAGAATAAGCACTTACTAAGTGCCTTCCTGTGCTAAGTGCTTTACAAATGTTACCTCATCTGATCCTCACAACAGCCCTGGTAGGTAGGTGCTATTATTATCCCCATTTTACATTTGAGGAAATTTGGGCAGACAGAGGTTAAATGACTTGCCTAGAATCACACAGCTGGCAAGTGTCTGAGGTTGGATTTGAACTCAGGAATATGAGTCTTCCTGACTCCAGGCCCAGCACTCTATCCATTGTGCCACCTAGCTGTCTGAATATTAACAAGCATTTTCAAGATAGCCAGTTAAGACACGGAATACGTTGTGTAACCATGGAACCAAGCTACGCTAACTGTCCCACAGAGACACCAAACACTCAACCTTGACTGCAGGAAGCCAAGAGTGGTTCACTGAGAAATCTCATTTGGCTTCCATTTTTCAAGGCAAACCCACCCCTCAAGCTAAACAGTAAGATTTTAATTTCTTTTGGCAATATTAATTTCTGAACTAGTTAATTATAGCTTCTCAATATTGTGCCCACACAGATTAATTGCTACTTCTGTTGCTGTAGCTCACAACATAAAAGCAGTTTAAAAACTGTATTTGAGAAGTTAAGACAAAGAAAGAATAATGGATCTGGTGTCAAATCTTGACTTTGCTGCTTCCTATTAGTATCACCTCACTTACCCTCCCTAAGCCTCAGTTTCCATATCTGCAAAATGAGAATTTTGGGCCAGATGACTGCTAAGATTCCTTCTATCACTAAAGTTATGATCTTAGAATTGATGCTAATTTAGGCAAGATTGGATGGAAATTTTCCTTTCTCTCTCTCTGTCTCTGTCTCTGTCTCTCTGTGCGTGTGTGTGTGTGTGTGTGTGTGTGTGTGTGTGTGTGTGTTTGGGAAGGGGGACAAGGGAAAAGAAGTTTGCTGTGTAAATTCTTTCAACAGAATTCTGACTCTGCCATAGACTCACTCCCTGTGTGACCTTGGGCCTTCCATTCTCTGTATTCTCCCTGTAAAATGAGAGAGATGAGCCAAATAACCTCTAATGTCCTCTCCCAGCTCTGAGGTCCAGGGTCCTATGAACATTCCTAGCACTGAAAGGCTATTAGATTGAAGGAAGGAGGAGGACAAGATACCAGGCTCTTCAGAATGAGGTCAAGACATTTATAGTCTATTAGGAAGATAAGACATGCATGCAATTAACTTTAAAGGAAGGTAGAATTTGATTAAATGTCATAGAAAACAAAATGCTATGGGAGTTCCCAGAAGGTAGAAAATAACTCCTGACTGAGGGAATAAGGGAACATTTCATGGAGAAGGTGCCATTTGGGTTGGGCATTTTAGGACGTAGGGAAGATTTCCAGTAGGGGATGTGGGAATATTCCAGGAACAAAACAAATGGAGACTGTAAAGAGAAGTGGAGGAGAAATATTTAATGACTTCAGAGAGCTTTTTCAAGCAGTTTTGAAGTGTTCATTTACAGACCCAAAATAATGCAACAAGAGTGTAATGGGATATTATGGGACTGTAAGAAATGAAGAATTCAGAGAAACTTGGGAAGAATGGTATGAACTGGTACAAAGTGAAGGAAGTAAAACCAAAAAAAAAAAAAACCAAAACAAAACAATATACACAGTGACAGCAATAATGTAAATATTGAAACAAAGCTGATGAACTGTGTAATTTTGGTCCCCAGGGAGGGCTGAAGAAAGTGTGATTTCTGCCCTTCCTTGGAGAGGTGGAGTACTGTAGGTGCAGAATGTTGCCAAAAGCCTTGACTATATTGGTTGGTTTTGCTTAATTGGGATTTTTTTTTGGGGGGAGAGGGTGGTAAATAGGAGGAGTATATAGGCAGCTAGATGGCACAGTGGGATAGAACACTGGGCCTGGAGTGAGGAAGACCTGAGTTCAAATCTGGCCTCAGATACTTACCAGCTGTGGTGACTCTGGGCAAGTGACTGAACCTCTGTCTGCTTCAGTTTCCTCATCTGTAAAATTGGGATAATAATAGCACCTACCTCCTAGGGTTGTTGTGAGAATCAAATGAGATAATTGCAAAGCACTTAACACAGCACCTGGCACACAGTGAGTGCTACATAAATGTTAATTATTATTATTAGGTATTATCTGAATGACCGTGATGTAAGAACAAAATCACAAATAAATCATAGTTTTAAAAAATAAGTTAATTAATTAATGAAATGAAACAATGTGATGGCAAAATAAGCAATGTTTTCTTTGATATGCTAATAGAAAATCTCTTTTACCTATTCATTAACGCCACAACTCTGTGGGCAGCACTCTGGTTAGCTTAGTTCCAGTTACTGATGCGTTGAAAGCAATTAAAGCGGAATATGTTTTAAAATATTCTGTGATTTAGGAACTTTTCTCATTCAAACTATTCTTCCCTCTAATTAGTCTGAATTATTATATAGGCATAAACGAGGAAGCAAATCCTCCTGAAAATATTGCCTTCATATTACTCCTTTTTCTTCTCAAAATAGGCCCCAAAATGACTATTACAAATCAAATCCCATAAGAATTAATAATAACAGCTCACATTTATATAATCCTTTAAGGTTTGTTCCTTACAACGATCCATGAGGTGAGCGCTATTATTATTATCCTCATTTTTACAGATGGAGAAATTAAAAGAAATGAAATGATTTGCCTAATGTCACACAGCAAGTAAATACGTGAGCAGGATTTGAACCCAGGTCCTCGTGATTCCAGGACTAGGATTCTATCTGCTCTGCCATTGCATTTCATAAATACTATCCAAGCATAATCTCTCTAACAGATAATGATTCCCAAGCCCCACTTACAGGCTCACTCATTTCAAGTGGTAATCAATACAACAAAGCTGCAACACAATTAAGGAATAACGGTAGTCCCTTGGAGTTTGGTATAAGGGGTTTTTACTGTCCATCAATGAAGCATTAAATGTGAACTGTAGCTTAATTATATTCTGTCCTCTGAAATCCAATTTTAAATAGTACTACATCTAAGGAGGGGAGCAAACATCAACAATGAAAGGCATAGTAGGAAGCCCACTTGGGGGGGAGGGTGGATGGAATGTAGGAGAAAGAAGATGAACATTTATTATTTTTTTTAGCTTTTGCAAAGAGATATTTACTTCAAAAATATGGCAAGAACAGGAGTATAAATATTCCCTCCCTTCTCCCAACAGTTAGAGGGCACACAGCTGACTGTACTGTCTCTGTCTCTGGGAAGAGCAAGCTCAGACTTAACAACAATTTCTGCATAGCATCGGTACTACCAAGACGACCATTTATGATTTAGTAGCTACTATGCTCCACGTACCTTATAATCTGACTTCTACAAAAGACATGTTTTCCTTATCTATTTCTATCACATACTCTTCTCCCTCTTTGGAGATGGATTAAATTTCTATCTCATCCATGAAGTCTTTCCCAATTAAATTCAATTCAACAAGCATTTAAGGTCAAGCATTTAAGGTCTTTCTAAGTGTAAAGTATTGTGCTAGATGCTTGTGATACAAAGACAGCCCCCAAAAATGGTAAGCATTTCTTCCTTCAGTGAGCTTATATTCTACAAAGGAAATTCAATATATACGTAGAAAGATAATACCAAGTAATTTCCTGAAGTCCAGAGAACACTTATGACTGGCAGGATTGGGAAATAAAGCCCTGAGTTGAGCTGCAAGGGGAGCTAATGATTCTGAAAGTCAGAGGTGAAGGGGCAAAACTTGGGGGACAACCTGAACAACGTTCAGAGGCAGGAGGCAAAATACATTCTGTATGCTTCAATGCATCTATAGATGGGTGGATTTGTCAGTGAGTTCACTCCCATTGTCCAGTGAAGACCCTTTCTACGCTTTTGTAGATAAATCTTTTTGATTTGTTGTGGCTGGAATAATCCACTGTTTGGAAGTCCCCATGCTCTGGTGGTAACCTTCTTCAGTCATAGCTAAGCAGGTCCTCCAACAACTGAAATACAGTCTGTTGCTATGTGTTTCTCAGCCCATTCTTGGAGCCTTTCCAACTTAGTCAGACAGGATAGATTAGAGACATTTGAACCCAGGTTTTCTAACTCTACATCTAGTGTTCTTGCCCATGATACCTTTTGCTGTTGCTGCTTGGGACCAGAAATTGCATAGCTGAGTTCCTAATATGGAAATTCCCTCTACAAATGCAAATCAGAAACTCCGGTTTAACTGATGTCCAACGTAGAAATAAATGTAACACTCCATGGAACGTAAATGAATTTTAAGAAAAATTTAATGGAAATGCATTTTAGGAGGTTTTTTCTTAATTAGATGGCAAAATGTTTCTTCTGAACTTAATCGACTTCTGAACTTGACGATACAAATATCATTTAAAAACTAACAATCAACAAGGGGGAAAATATTAGCTTTAACATATATATCTTACATATGTAATAATTCCCCCTTAGAAGAAGTGACTTATATTCTTAAAAATCTGCCTAAGACAACAGATTAAGTGATGGAGGATCATAAATGTGGAAGGGGTCTCAAAGGCCATCTTTCATTTTACAGAAAAGGGCACTAGGACCCCAGAAGGCTAAATAATTTACCCAAGGTCACATAGGCAAGTTTTAAACCAAGGTCCTCTGACTCCCAAGTCTATCCAGCCCAACCTGCTAGGGAGGTTCAGAGATCTGCCCAATGTAACAAAGACATTGGGCATCAGAGGAAGGATTTTGAATCAAGGATTCCAGAGACACTCTTTCCACCGTATCACACTGTTTCCTTCTAGCTGCCCATGTCCATACAGCTAGCTTACATGTTTCTATGATAAGAAGAAAGACTTCAGCCAAGGTCTTCTTCCCAACTCCAAGGCTTCCTCTAGCCACTGTGTGCTAGGGAATGTGCCAGGTTCTGGGGATACAAAAACAAAAATGAAAGCAATACCTGCCCTCAAGGAGCTTACATTCTGCCTTTGGAAGACAACCTATACATATATAAGTGTATAGGAAACATTATACAAAATACAAGGTGGATTGTAGGAGGATAGAAACTAGCATCCAGAAGAATTAAAGGCTTGGTGCAGAAGGTGGTGCTCAAGCTGAATCTTGAAGGAAACCAGGGTTTCTGAGAGATGGAGGTAGGGGGATAAAAGGCATAGGGGATGGCAGGTGAAAAAGACTGCCAAAATGGACTGCCATGGATGACAAACAGTAAGGAGGCCAGATCAGCTGGATTGTAGAGTGCATGAATGAGTGTAATGTGTAACAAGGCTGAAAAAGTAAGTCAGGGTCAGTTTCTGAAGGGGTTCAAATGTTCTTCTGTTTAAATGCCAAACGGAAGACTTTACATAGTAGGGAGTTGCTGCAGTTTGCATAGGAGAGCGACGTGGTTGGCCCTGCACTTAAGGAAATCATTTGGCAGCTGTGTGAAGGATGGATTGGAAGGGGAGATACGAGGCAGGTAGACCAATCAGAAGGCTATTGCAATAGTACAGGTGAGAAGATAAGAACCTGAACTAAGGTTGTGGTTGTGTGGGTGGAGAGTAGTCAGATTTTTAGAGATGCTGCGGTGGTAAAATAAAAAATTATAAGAGTTAGCAACTGATTGAATATTTGGTATGAGGGAGAATGAGGCATTAGACATGACCATGAGGCTGCAAACATGGGTGACCTGAAGGATGCTGTTGCCCTTGTCGGTCATAGGGACATTTGGGAGAGGGGTGAGTTTGATGGGGTATGGAAGAAAAGATAATAAGTTCTGCTTTGGATATGTTGATTTTGAGATGCCTACCAACCATTCAGTTCTAAATACAATAGTTTGTGTTGTGGGACTGGATCTCAAGAGACAGACAATGGATGAACATACATCTAGGTGTCAGCCTCGAAGGGATGATAATTGAACCCATGGGAGCTGATGAGGTAACCCGATGAGGAAGTAAAGAGAGAGAAGAGAAGGAGGCCCAGGACGGAGCCCTGGGGAGCAGCCACAGTCAGGGAGTGTGATACGGATGGTTACTCAGAGAAAGGGAACAAGAAGAAATGGTCTGATAGGTCATAGAAGAGCCAAGAGAAATACTTAACAAATGCTATTGATTCATTGAGGAGAGGGAGGTGAGCAGCGTCAGATGCTACAGAGAGGTCAGGAAGAATGAGGACTGAGAAAAGGGCACCAAATGTGGTGATTAAGAGATTGATATCTATTCTCTGTTGTAAATTGTGCTTGTCCATCTGATTATAATGTGTTCTTTCTACTGTTGCCTTTTATACTATAAAGCTCCCAGACGGTAGTGGAATATGTCTGTGTGTCTTGCTTTTTCCTGCCCCCGTATATTTGTGAGCATCAGAGGGTTAGATGGGGCCTTTGAAACCATTTTGCACAATTCATACTTGAACTGGAATGTCTTAGCATTCCCCATAAACTGTGTGATGAAGAGAGCACTGGATTGGCTATTCGGATACCTAGATGGATAGGATAATGGGGTTTAGAGCTGGAAAGAACCTTAGCAATCATCTGGTCCATTGTTGTCAAGTAGAAAAAGGGGCCACTAAGTTATACACAGAAAGATCCCTGTAAAAACTACACAGGTTTATGTATTTCTTTTTCTTTCTTCCTTCCTTCCTTCTTTTCTTTCTTTCTTCCTCTTTCCTTCCTTCTTTCCTTCCTTCCTTCTTTTCTTTTTCTTTCTTTCTTTCTTCCTTCCTTTCTTCCCTTCTTTCCTTCCTTCCTTCCTTCTTGTCTTTCTTTCTTTCTTCCTCTTTCTTTCTTTCTTCCTTCCTTTCTTCTTTCCTTCTTTCCTTCTTTCTTTCTTTCATCCTTCTTTCCTTTCTTCTTCTTTCTTCCTTTTTTTCTTTTTTAGCAACACCTAGGTGGCACACTGGATAGAGTACAGGGCCTGGAAAACTCATCTTCCTGAGTTCAAATCTGACCTCAGACACTTACTAGCTGTGTGACTCTGGGCAAGTCACTTAACCCTGTTTGCCTCAGTTCCTTATCTGTAAAATGGGCTGGAGGAGGAAATGGCAAACCACTCCAGGATGTTTACCAAGAAAACCCAAAGTGGGGCCACAGAGAGTCAGACATGACTGAAACAACTGAACAAAGTTAGGCGGTCTTTCCTTCACCAAATCTCAATCTGTCTCTTTGTAGCATCTTCCATTTGCTACTCATTCTGCTCTCTGGGGTCAAGCAGAACTAATTGGATTCTTCTTTCCACATTTTACAGCCTCCCAACTACTTGAAGATAATCATCTTACATGCCCTAATTCTTCTCTTTTCTTGGTTTTATAAGAAAATAGCCTAATTGCTCCCCAACCTCCACCCCAGCACTAGGACTCACTTGAAAAAGAAGGAAAAAAGTGTTCATAGCATCACTGAAATATGTATTGCATGTTAATTTTCTTTTTTCTTTCTTTCTCTTTCTTTTCTCATCTCTTCCTCCTTTCCTTCTTTTTTTTTTTTTTTTTTTTGAGATTGGGTCTCTCTCTCCCCAGGCTGAAAGTGCAATAGCCATTCACAGGCCCAAACCTAATAATGATAAAAAAGTAATAATAATAGCACTTCTATAGCACCTACTATGTGCCAGGCTAGGGCAGATAGGTGATGCAGTAAATAGAGAGCTGGGCCTGAAGTCAGGAAGACTCATCTTCCTAAATTCAAATGTGGCCTCAGGCACTTACTAGAAAACCCCCAAAAATAGGGTCACAAAGAGTTAGACATGACTGATAAAACTGAACAACAAAAATATGCCAGGTACTGTGCTAAATGCATCACAAATATTATTTCATTTAATCCTCACAATAATCCTAGAATATAGGTACTATTATTATCCCCATTTTACAGATGAGGAAACTGAGGCAAACAGAAGTTAAGTGACTTGTCCAGGGTCACACAGCTAGTAAGTGTCTGAGGTTAGATTTAAACTCAGGTCTTCCTGACTCAAGGCCTAGTGCTCTGTGCACTATGGCGCCACCTAGCAGTCTATCTGTGATAGACAGACACTTCAACCTTCTCCATTTTTAGATCTAAGGTAGCTCACCATTCTTCAGGCAGCCTGGTGGTTCTCTGACCTGGACTCAGTATGGCAATCTAAATGGCTTTACCCCTTCTGTGGCTCAGAACTCCTGAGCTCAAGTGATCCACTAGTCTCAGCTTACCCAGTAGCAGGGCCTACAAATAAATGCCACTAGGCCCATCTACACGCTAATTTTTCAAATAGATATTTTTAGTTGACGTTCTTCAATAGCTAGTGATATAAAGCCAGGATAACTATAAGGCCAGTTCCCTGCTTACCCCTCCCTCCAACACACAGACACAGAGAGACAGAGAGACACAAACACACAAGTCAGCAGGCTACCTTCAACCTGGTTTGATTTAAGGGGAAATGATGGGCAAAAGAATCTTTTCCAGAAAGCCCATGTTGAAAAGTCAATGTGTCACCCAAGAGAAGTAACACATTAACCCAGTTTCATCCAGCATAACATTAGCACCTTATTTTATGATAATCACAAGGATGAAAATGATGGCTTTTGGTAATTGGGCCTTACATCTAAAATAATCCTGGACCTTTTTATTTAAAATCTTTCCATTCACTGTTTATTAAGCATTTACTATGTACATGGAATTTTTCAGGGTGCTGTGAGAAATTCGAAAGTTATTTTCCTTAAGGGCAGGTCTGATCCCATTCTTCTATCAAAAAAGATACAGTCATGATTCTCCAGGAGCTTCTAACCTAGTCAAGAGCTTCAGATCCATCACTTTTCATTATTGTTGGGAGAAAAGATCAGTCAGCCTGGGGTTGGATGAGGTTGTTGATACAAGACAAGCTTCTTTTTGTATGGTGGCAAAAATCATCTGGGCTACTTGCTCTGGGTCCCTCATACTTATATTTCCTATTCTCTAGATCAGAGCTGTCAAACTCAAGGCCAGTGTGTCTCCTTGGCAGAACCAGATTAAAATGTAATTGGGAAATGTCTTTAAAAACAAATAAGAATACAATACAACATAGATAATGTTAATTTGTGGTTTTCTAAATCAATATGCAACCTACAGGAATTGCCTTCTATTTGAGTTTGACAATGGTTGCTCTAGATGGCCACTGCCACCATTGTGTGCATATTCCCCATACTATTGCACTGGTAAAGCAAAAGAGTGGAAAGAGCCAAAAAAAAAAAAAAGTGCCCTTCAGTAGTACAATTAACCTTTCCAGGCCTCAATTCTTTTATTTATAAAATGTCATAGATTAGAGGAGATGACATCTAAGATCCCTTCTAGTTCTAACTGTATAATATCATGAGCCCTCTCAAACTTCTCCACACAGCTCCCAAAGTCATCTACTAAATGCACAAATCTGATCACATCACTCCCCTGGTCAACCACCTTTAATGGTTCCCTATTGCTGACAGGTTAAAATACAAATGTCATAATCTAGCCATTAAGCCCCACCACGATCTGGCTCCAAACAAACTTTCCAACCCAAATCTATATCACTCCCCTTCATGCACTTTTCATTCTATGATCCAGCCCCACTGGAAGATTCTGCCTCCTTTACTCATCATGCCCTCTACCATAACTGTGCCTGGGCTATTCTTGGAATGGGCTCCTTCCCCACCCCACCATCTATATCTCTTGCAGTCCCTTCCCTCAAGTCCCAAGTTAGAAGCCATCTCCTTCACGAAGCCTTCCCTCACCTGCCCCTTTCTCCTCAAATGACAATGATCTCTCTCCCTCCTTCCTGTGGTCTTATCTTACTCTCTCTTGTATGTTGGTTATTTGTGTACTTGGCCTTTTCCTCTATTAAATTATGAACTTTTCATGAACAAGGCCTTCTTGTCTAGATTTGTCTTTCCAATGCTAGTGCAGTGTGCTGCATACAGTAAGCATTTAATCCGGGAGTGGGGAACCTGCAGCCTCAAGGCCACCTGTGGCCCTCTAGGTCCTGGAGTGTGGCCCTTTGACTGAATTCAAACTTCACGGAACAAATCTCCATCAGTTCTACTAATGCTGAGGTTGTTGATGATGGTGTTGCTGCTCCTGATGGTGGTAAGTCACATTTATAGGATGTGCTACAGTTCCAAGGTGTTTTATACCCATTATCTTATTTCATCCTGGCTCTTTCCACTCTTTTGCTTTACTAGTGCAATAGCTTGGGGAATATGCTCACAATGGTGGCAGTGGCCATCTGGACAACCATTGTCAAATTCAATCCCTGTAGGGAGCATACTGACTTAGAAAACTATAAATTAACACTATGAGAGAAGTAGAGCAAGTATCATTTCCCACCTTTAAAGGTAAGGTTCTAAAAGGCCAAGTGATCTGCCCAAAGTGCATCCACAATGATCACATCGTTAGTAGTAGTAACAAAGTAGTAGTAGTAGTGGAAGTCTACACCAGTCTATCTTCCTGCTAATGCTTATTCTTCATCATTGCTCTTGCATTCTACATCTCACTCCAAATGAAATTCCTCATTGTACAGGGCGAAACAATCATCTGGTCACTAATATGGTCAATACATTCTCTCTTGCTCCGTACCATTTCACCTCTCTAAGGCTCAGTCTCTCCATCTGTAAATTGGGAAAACAATACCTTCTCAGGGTCATTGTGGGATTCAAATGAAATGATAGTTGTGAAATTCAACTAAATTCAACAAATATTTATTTGGAACCTACTATGTGCAAGATAGTATATCCTATAGGCAACAAGGAACCAGAGAAGGCTTTTGAGCAGGACTGTGGCACAGCCACAATTTGCATATTAGGGGGATTATTTTGGATTTTTCAAAGCTTTTAGAGGACTGACTGGAAGAGGGAATAGATTAGAGAAAGGGAAGCTAGTTAGGAGGCTATCATAATGTGTTTAATCCAAGGAAGATGGGATAAGGACCTGAACTAGGGTGAGAGCAGTTTGAGTAGAAAGAAAGGGACAGATACAAAAGCTATTGCAGAAGACAAATCAACAAGCTTAGCAACTGATTCAGTGTGGACTGTGAGAGAGAAGAAAGAGTTAGGGGCAGCTAGGTGGTGAGCAGATAGAGCACCAGCCCTGAAGTCAGGAGCACTTGAGTTCAAATATGGCCTCAGACCAAACACTTGACACTTACTAGCTGTGTGACCCTAGGCAAGTCACTTAACCCCAATTGCCTAAAAAAAAAAAAGGAATTAAATATGCCTTCAAGTATTTTTAGAGGGTTGGGGTGCTATTGTTGGTGTTTGTCCTTTGTTTTCAAAGAAGATCAATGACATCACAGGGTGATATCCTGACTTGTGCATGAATTGGACCTAAGTAAGTCAGAGTCCCACTCTCTCTTCCAGAGTCATCAAAGTCCACTCTTGCCAGACAAAAGTCAAGATAACTGGTGATAGCCTGGAACGTGGTGGATGACCTTGGCATCTTCAGTGTCTAACCCACCAAACTCTGTTTCCTCTACCTTCTTGGCTGTTGGAATAAATTGTCCTCATATGTCCATTTCATGAGGGTTGTCTTCACATTCTTGGGGTAGACATCCCTCTAACTCACCAAAAGGGCTTGAGGCCTGTCTGTTACCCTCAACCTGGTTTAGCCTGTCTGCCAAGATAGTTTTACTTGTATAGCTACAGCTTCTTGGAGCCACGGGTGAGAGCTGGGTGACAGTGGACGCCAAAGGTGGATAAGCAGCCCTGGAAAGGGTTTGACAAGCTCTCACACTAGAGGTGCTAGTCCTACTGAACATCCCATGCACCCCAGTGGCACTATTAAAACTATAAATGGAAGGTAAGGATATTAAGCCTGCTGCAATCTGAGATACCTTTTTAAAGATGACTAGGACTAAAAGACTTTCCCACTTCCCATCCATTGGCTATGGCCAATATTTCATGTTGACCTAAATCAGCATCTTCTTTCACATTGATTACCACTAAGCAATGCCTGATGGAATCCTTGTCACAAGTAGTTTAAAATCCAGGTCTGCTTATTTTAGAGTCCAGGGCTCTTTCCATTGGCTTCCTAGGAAAATGTATAGTGGGTAGAGCACTGGATCTCGAGTCAGAAGGACTTGAGGTCAAACTCTGCTTCAAATACTTACTAGCTGTTTAACCCTAGCAAGTCATTTGACCTCTGTCTAACTCAATGTTCTCATCTATACAAATAAGGATGATAACATCTTCCTCAGGGTTTGCAAACCTTAAAATGCTATATACATGCAGCTATAATTATGATTTTTTTGTCACAGAAACTGATTGCTCTTTCATGATATTTTCTGTAATGACAAAGTCCTTTTAGTTTTTATTTTGATAACCTTAGATGGAAAGGAGCCACAATGGTTTGGATAAAAATTGTCTGTCACTCACCTGCTCTTCATGATAAGTTCTCTAATCCTTACTTCTCTTCTGTGTAAACCACCCCTCCCAAAAAAAGTTTACCATTCTCTCTCTCTCCCTCTCTCTCTCTCTCTCTCTCTCTCTCTCTCTCTCTCCCTCCCTCCCTCCCTCTCTCCCTTCCTATCCATCTCTTTCCTTTTCCACCTTAAGGACAAGAGCTAGAGAGAAAGGCAGATAGAGACAGAGAGATAGAGACAATGAGGAATGAGAGAGAGGAAAGGAGAGAAGAGAAAAGGAGAGGAGAAGAGAGGAGAGGAGAGGGGAAGGAAAGGGAAGGGAAGGGGGGAGGAGAAGGGGAGGGAAGGGAAGGGAAGGGGAGGGGAGGGGAGGGAAGGGAAGGGAAGGAAAGGGAAGAGAGACATAAGAGACAGAGAAAGAATGGTAGAAGCAGGTCACCATGCCACTACTTGGCCATTTTCAAACCATTCCTGGACAAGGGCATCCCCAATATCTGACCACCCTCCTTTCTATCTTTAGCTCCCCTTTATGCGTTGTTTTCCCTCTTAGAATCTAAACTCCTTTATAGCAGAGATTCTCTTACTTGCTTCTTTTTGTATCCCTAGCACTTACTATAGTGCCTGACAAACATTAAGTATTTAATAAATGCCTTTTCATTCATTCATTCATTCATTCATTCATTCATTCATTTATCCCCCAACTTTAAAGTCTTTCCCCTAGGGTCTCACTTTACCCTGTGTTTTTCATCTCTCTAATACACAAATGTAATATTGTACAATTATTTGGGTTTGTTACTGATACTTCTACTAGACTGTAAGCTCTATGGGGACAGACACATTTCCATCTTTTTATCTACATTTCCCCTTTTTCCAAAGCACCTAGTACAATTCTCTGAACATTGTACTTAATAAATGTTTGTTGAATGAATAAATAAGAGAGAGAAAAGGTAAAATCAAGTTTAACAAACATTTATTAGCCACTTACTCTATGCTAGGCAATATACATAGTACTGAGGAAAAAAGATGACAAACATCACAGTCACTGCCCTCAAGGAGCTTACAATCTTACAACATGATGGGGGGGGAAGGTGAGTAAGACATGTATACAGATAACTACAATACAAGTTACACTGTGATTAAATACATCAGAGAAGTTAAACAGTGGCCTGAGAGAATCTAGGATCAAAGGATTACAACTTGCTGGGGAACCTGGGAAAGCTAGGAGATGTCATCTGAGCTAGGCCTTGAAGGAAGAACATTGTAATACATAGAGATAGAAGAGTAGAAGCAAAGTCCAATCCAGGTACCAGGGAATGGCCTGTTCAAATGCATAAACAGAACAGGACAAGATCAGGTCAGAGAATATTGAGTAGTCCAGCTGGGGTGGAGTATAGAACACGCAAAGGGGAAACAGTATAGAATAAGATCTGGAAAGGTCTTTGGGAAACTAGAATCACATACTGGCATATTAAAAATATCAATCATGTTAAAAGTTGACACCACATGTTTTTCCTAGTCTTTGAAAAATCTTGATATGGTTGGATCTTTTAAATATACCTGGCCATCAATTAATTTAAACTCCAGCCCTTGGTGCTGAAAAAATGTCAGGAAATGTCAGAAAGATTTGGATTTCAGAAATCCTTCAGCTACAACCTCCAGCAAGAGATTTTGTGGCAAAGGTTGGCTTTGCATAAATGAAAAGCTGAATGGAATGCCAAAAGACCTGAGGCATCTTCACAGCTTCATCATTTCAGTTCTGTTCCTTGGGTTGAGCAGGTTTCTATCTGTGTCACTTGGTGCGTCACACATCAACTCCCTTCCTTTCCACTGATACACAGCAGCCTTTAGTGAGCACCTTCCCACACAAGAAAATACACAGTAGAAGCAGAAAAAAAAGGCAACTGTTCCTGAAGTTACAACTGCAATGGCAGTTTCCAAACAGAAAAAAAGAGTATATTCCCACCCAAACAGCTCCCATTTGCTCAGGGAATGAAGGTAAATTCAGAATTCCCTCAGCCCTTGAGTATATGAATACTTAATTCACTAAGGTTCAATGTGTGTTAATATGAGAAAGACTTCATCGTGGAAGGTTTATGGAAGGCTATGAACCAAAACTACACAGAATGGGAAGGTGTGAAGGGTGAGGATCTATACCAGTGCCATCCCAGGGTCAGGATACTACACCAGTGCTATCCCAGATCCCTATAAGACCTAATAGTAATAATAGCTAGCATTTCTATAGCACTTAAAGCTTTGCAGAGGGTTTTATAAATATTATCTCATCTTGTCCTCACAACAACTCTGGGAGGTAGGTGAGGTAAATGCTATTATTATCTCTATTTTATAGATGAGAGAACTGAGTGAAAGAGGTTAAGTGACTTGCCTAGGGTCACACAGCTAGTAAGGAAGTGCCTGAGGCTGGATTTAAATTCAAATCTTCCTCACTCCAGGGTCAGAGCTCTGTCCATTGTACCATCTAGTTCCGTCAAGGTAGGAAGGAAAGTCCTTTCCTTACATAAAGGAGAGAATGAGAAGGAAGGCAAATTCCTCAGTGAGTAGAAGGCCACAGAATGTCATTTTCTGTGCTTTAACAACTCCCAAATTTTAAAAAACTACTAGACATTTGTTTTTGCATGCTGTCTTCTCCATTAAATTGTGAGCTCCTTAAGGGCAGATATTGTCTTTTGTCTCTTTTTATATTTCCAGTGCTTAGCCCAGTGTCTGGCACATAGTAAGTCCTTAATAAACATTTACCAATTGATCTACATGATAAATGAATGTTTATATTAATGCATTCTGAACTGCTACCCAATCTCACTTCTAGTTACCTTTTTAAGCCTTGACTGAGCCTTCTCAGGTCTGTAGAACTGTTCTTTTCTACTATGCTTAAGCCCTCTTGACTTTTCTATTAATATTCTGATCATTCACATTTTAAGATAAAATATGGTTCATATCTTCTTTTTCCCCAATGTGATTCTTCAGTGCATGAGTGGGGAATTAAAGCTACTCTAGCCCTTTAAAACTACTATAAAATACAGGTACTGTACAATTCCAGGTAAATCCGTGTACCAGAGAATCTACCACAATGCAAATTTTCTGGATAATAACTGATTGTCTTTATTATTATTATTGGTTTTGGTGGTGTTGGTGGTAACAGCATTTATTTCATACTCTAAAATTACAAAATGCTTTAAGATTTCACTCTTTAATTAGTAATAGTTCACATGAATACAATGCTGTAAGGTTTATAAAGTGTTACACCCTGTGAGGTAGGTAGTGTAAATATTATTAGCCTCATTTTGCACATGAAACTCAGAGAGGTTAAGTGACTTACCCAAAAGCACACGGCTAATAACTCAGAGCTGATACTCAAATCCAGCTCTTCTGGCTCCCAGTCCAGTGATATTTGCTCTACATCCTGTGACCTTTAATTAATATTTATTCAAAAGTATTATGTCAACCATAGTACCCAGCATGCTGCACACAAATAAAATCCTTATAAATTATTAAACACACACACACACACACACACAAATTAACTGATGCAGAATGCTGAAACCAATAAAGCAAAACAAGCT
Organism: Vombatus ursinus; assembly: GCF_900497805.2. Lineage (NCBI taxonomy): Eukaryota > Metazoa > Chordata > Mammalia > Diprotodontia > Vombatidae > Vombatus > Vombatus ursinus. Next base: position 6,068,494 of record NW_020954556.1, on the reverse strand, counting down.
GAAGGGATTTCTAGCTTGAGGGTGGTAGGGAAGGGGAGAGAGAGAGCATCATTATACACTAAGGAAAATGGAAAATATAAGTTTTCCAATTGTTAAAAGAATGAGGACTAAGGAAGTGAAAATAACAGACAGAGAACTGTTTCTCATTGTCCTAAAACAAATGAAGAGACCAGGTCAGGGATGTACCAGAGATGGTTCAGCATCATAGAACAGATGGGATTTAAAGAATAGAAAAGGGTGGGGTAAACAGCATTTTCTTGCAAATGTTGAAGGAATTAATTAGGAATGTAAAGAATTTCCAGGAGGAAGGTACAGAAAAGGAAGTGGGTTTAAAAAATTGAGTGAGCAATTTGGAGAGAAGTTGAAAGAATGTTTGGCTCGCAAATTCAACAGACCAAAAGGGAATATAGAACATATCTTCACAAAGAGATGTTTACATTCATGCCAAGGAGTGGGTGAATACAGTCATAAATAAGCAGACAACCTCTTTCTTAACTCATCAGAATAAGTTCTGGTATTTCAGAAAGAACCTGGTTCGTTCTCTCTCTGTCTCTGTCTCTCTCTCTGTGTCTCTGTCTCTCTCTGTCACTCTGTCTCTGTCTGTGTGTGTGCGTGTGTGTCCCTCCCTCCCCTCTCTCTCTCACACACACATACACACACACACACAAACATACATCCTACATGTGCATGCACTGACCCAAATCCAAATGAAGAGTTATCATTTAGTCCTACAGAAGGAGTGCCTTTGTGTTACTCTACTGTTTATACACATAAAAAAAAGGAAACTTTCTTTTGAGAGTGGAGAAGAGGAAAATTTGAAGGGCAGACTTTTGGAAGGTAGACTGGGGAAATAAGTTTGAAAGGATGATATTTGGGACTAGCTAGATTTTAAAAAAAAATCACTGTTGTACTTTGTTCCTTCATAAGAAGAAAGGTGAGGCAGGAAATTAGTGGGTGCCATTTTATTAGCTTACTATTGAATTATTTATTATTCACAAACCAGCAAATCATCTAACTCCCCTTTCAAGGACAAATTCCAAACTTTCGTAGTCAGAGTGAGATAATTCCAGGAAAGGCTTTTCTTCTCTTCCCTTGTTTAATGCAACAGCTATTGGAAGGCTTTAGGACAGTGTGGAACCTTGGCATCAACCCAGGAAGGCCCAACTCTCTGCACAGGGGCATAAAGGATGCTGAATAGATCACACACCTTTAGTTTAAAATGGCTCTTCCTGGGCAGAAAGTTCAGCCTCATTTCAGACTCTATGCCATACATCCATGTTCTCCAATCCTCATACACACTCCTCAGAATGTCTGACTGGGAAAAGTTTGATTCAATTCAATTCAGCAAACGTGTATTAAGCACCCAGACCTGGTAGGCACTGGCCACTGGGTTCAGTGCTGGCTGCCCCAGCCCGAGATCTTCCAAGGGTATTCGTAGCTAACAGGGTTTTAATGTAGTGTAGAAGGAAACCCAGGCCGCTGTGTCAGAACTGCAGTTAGCAGCAGATTACTTAGGGCCTTAGAGGGTACTAGAAAGGGATGTGGTCCCTCGGCCATCTCACTCCCCCTCAAATCTCCAGCTCTGAAGATGCTATTGGGTATGCTCCCAGGGGACCTCGCCTAGTTCAGCTCCCACGCCTGTTTGGTGTGATGCTATCCGCCTGCACTAATGCCCTGCTTTTAAAAACAACTTTGCCAGCCCAGTAGTTGCTCACTCAGATCTAAAATGTACAAACTCCAAGAGGTTTACAAACCAAGCATTCGCACAGAGCGGGCCCAGACAAGGGAGCTCCTAGGGAGAAGGAAAAATAATGCACTTTCAGGGAGGATTTCACGGAGACCCAGGCTACTTCAGCTCTTCTCAGTGGCGGGAGAGTTGAAGTAACTGACCCAGAGGAGACAGAGGAGATAGATGCAGGTTCAGAGTTGACTCCTCAGCCTGGACCCTAGAGCGGGGTCGTGCGCCTTGCGGCCGCCTTTTCTACCGTGAGAAGCCAGCCTGTGCCGGGAATTTAGGGCATCAAGCTTTGGGAGGAGCACGGAGGAACTGTTGAGAAACCCAGCTTCCTCTCAGGAGATGAGGCTGAGACCCTAAAAAGTTCCTTCTTGGGCAAGACACAGCGCTCACAGAGGGGATCTGTCCAGAGTGCTGAAGAGGGGTCTGCTGCAACCGCGGGGCAGGCAGGCTGGCGGGCTGACGAGCGGGAGGACACCGCCTCCCGTGGACCTCCCTCCTAAGGAAGACCGCCTCCAGCCAGCCCTCCCGCCCTGGAACGAGCCTCCCAGCCCGGGAGAGAGAGGCAGCAGCACACCTCACCGGTGGCTGGGCCGTTCAGCCCCCATCACCTGGCTCTTTTCCCCCTTCGGGCCTCCTGATCATTCACCTTTCCTTCTCTCCCGTTCTCCCCACCACCACTACCAGCCAGTCACATATCTTTCTCCCGCCCTCCTTGGTCAGTAAAGGTTTTCTCCGCCTCCGAGCCCTCCAGCCTCGGTCTGCATCCACTCTCCAGATCTCATCCTCTCCCGGGGTCCAGCCCCGCCGAGGTCCTTCCTCGGATTCCCCGACCCTCCCCTTACCCCAAACGGTCGGTTCCCCCAGTCTCCCAGCGTAGCCTGGCTTTCGCACGCCCGCCCCTGGCTTTTTACCTTTTTCTTTCGGTCACGAGAGCGGTTCCTCCGTTTCCTGTTGGATTCCTCCTTTTCCTTCTGCTCCTGAAGGGCCTGAGCCTCGATGTCTTTAATTTTCTTCAGCTGTTTGGCTGCTTGAGCCATGGCGGGTTACGGAGCTGCAGTCCCCGCCTCCCCTGGAGCCCCAGTTCACACTTCGCTGCTCAGAGCACCAACACCCTCCCCACCAGCACCACCAAAAAAAAGTCCCTACCCTTCCACCCTTTCTCCTCCCTCTCTCTCTCTCTCTCTCTCTCTCTCTCTCTCTCTCTCTCTCTCTCTCTCTCTCTCTCTCTCTCTCTCTCTCTCTCTCTCTCTCTCCCTCTCCCTCTCCCCCCGCTTCACCCGGGCTGGGAGCTTCACTACCACGAAGACAATCCGGGCGGGCTCAGGCACAGCCTGGGTCCTTAGCCCAAGCAAGTGGCGAGGAACCCTTTACGCGGTGGCGTTGAGACGCCCCCGATCCAGCGTCCCCAGAGGCTCCCTGAGCCCGGTCCAGCCCCGAAGCGTGAGAGCCGCGGTGTCCTCCTTCTGGGACGGGGATGGAGGCTCGGGCCGCCTCTCCTGCAGCAGGAACCGCGGCGGCAGGGGGTGGGGGAGACGGCTCGTAATGCAGAGAGAGAGAAAGAGCTGTCCGCGGGAGGGGGCGGGGGGAATCGCTGCCGGCGCTGGATGCGGGAGGAGAACAGCGGCGAGGCATCGAGCAGGGGAGCCGGGCTGGGCCGGACCGGGCCGGGCGGAGGGATGAGGCTTCCCCTCCCTGGCTTGCTGTGGCGCCGAGCCGGGAGCTGGAAGCTCCAGGCAGCCAGTCAGTCCGTGGCTCTACCACCGCAATGCTGCTGAGGTGCGCACATTTTCCGAAAGGACTGCCGCTCTCGCTGCTGCCGTCGGGGTGGTTTTGAGGTGACAAAGCCGTCTCCTTCTCCCCCTAAGCCTCCCCCCCTCCCCGTCCCGCCACCTCGCCCTCCCCCCCTCCTTTATTTATTTTACGGAGAGCTAGGGAGTAGGTTCTCCCAACACCCTTTTGGAAAAGGCATCCCTGCTACCGCCAGAGGCTGGGGCGAAGTCCTCTACAACGTAGCCCCAGCAGCAGCAGCAGCAGCATCTCAAGGCTCAGCCCCTCGGACGAGCAGAAGGGGGCGGGGGAGGGGATGGATGCTGGCTGAGGCTGAGAGGACTAAGCCAAGGATTCATTGTGCTTTCCGTCTACGCAGGCAGCATCGAGGGAGGGTGGGAAGGAGTAGTAAATTGCAATACCTCAGTCCCTTTCCTCCTCCTACTGGGTCACACTCAGCCGGGTACCATTTCCTCCCCTGGGCTGCAGTTCCAGAGATCCCATGAGAAGAGGTGGAAGATTCTTCCCCCTACTGTCACCCGCCGAGAACTTGATTTGCCCTTTTCAGACCATGTGGGGATTTCATTTGCATATTTACCAATTATAGATAAAAAACGTGCACAAAATCAAGGTGCCAGGAATGGAGTCAGAATGCCCCTTTCCTCCCAGCCCCTTGACATGCATACTCTTGGTGGCGGCCCCATTCCATTAACGATTACTGAGTCAGGCGGGTCTCTGCACCATTGCTCCCAGCAGACAGCACAAGCCTCACTAAAGTTTCCCATAGCACATGTCAAGCACTCTTTAGCTTAACTCTCATTGGCATTGCTCCAAGAAGAGTAGGAAGATATTAGAGAAAAAAAATCAAGGTTAAATACTTAGAGAAAGGTATGAAATAATAGATCTGAGATATATCGATTGTTCTTTATATCAATAAATCAATCAACAAGCATTTATTAAATGCCTATGCTCTAGGCACTATGCTAAGCAATAGGGGGACATGACCTATATCTATGTGTGTATATATGCATATATGTATATATGTATATATATATATATTACATATATATATATATATACACACACACACACACACACACACACACATACATAGAGGCTGAGTTGAGAAGGGAAGAAGAAAAAATATTTCAGCCTTAGTGTGGAAACATAACTGGCCACCACTATTAACTAAAATAGTCACCTTTAAAATTAGATGAAAGGATTGAAATAGCACCAAGTAGGGCCTGCCCTAGGCAAAGTTTATCCTTGGCCCCAACCAATCTTTGGTGTCAGCAGTCAGTATTTATCCTTGTATTTCATCTTGGTACTCTCTCCCTTCTCCCTCTCTCCCACTATCTTGTCTGCTGTTCCAGCAGGCTCACAACTTAGTTATCAATCCATAGTGTGAGTTGACATGGCTTCATACTTCCCAGGAGAAGATACTCTTTCAAGAATCAAATGAAGAAAGTTATAATGGAAGTAGACAGTAGGGTTGATCATTTTGGGGTCAGAGAACCTTCCTTTTTGCATTTTCAAATCACAACTGGTATTTAGTTGGTGACAATGGAAAGAACACTGAATTTGGATGCATATATACATACAACATACATACATACAACATACATGCATGGAGCATTTGTTAAGCTTTCAAAAAATGTTGTTAAAGATGGTCCCTGTTTTCCAGGAGCTTACATTCAAATAAGGGAAGACCAAATAAAGGAGGAGCTGAAAAGACTGCTTGTGGGAATGTAGAACAATTGGAAGAGTATGTTGAACTGAAAGTAAAGTGAGCAACATGGCTAGGCTACCCTCAAGAAATGGTGATTTGGCCCCAGGACTCACCAGTCCAAAGAGCAAGTCTTAGGTAGAAGTTAGAACAGCTGGTGGAGAGGTGGGGCAGTCTGGTGAATAAATTGAGCTTGGGGGTGACTTCTAACTTGGAGTCAGAAGAACTAGCAGATCTGGGCTCCAACACATACTAGCACTTTGACCCTGGGCAAGTCATGGAACCTCTCTGAGCCTCAGTTTTCTCGTTCATAAAATGCCTTTAGTACTGACCCCACCTTTGCCCTATGGGGTTGTTGTAAATAAAAACACCTTATAAATAAATTACACCAGTACTTCATGGAGCCATCAGTCTGGGTACTCTTTCCACCATTCTAGAACACAGCCTCTCTATGCCTAGGCAGTCAATATTTATGAATTTCTGGCACTGAAAATTATCACTTAATGGTAAGCCCTCTGGAAATCAGCATCTCTGCACTTAGCTAGACTGGTAGTCAGGTGACAGATGCATAGTTCATCACCAGGCCATGCTCAATGCCTTTCCAGCTTGAAAAGACCTGACAGCTTATCCTCCACTCGCACAGCCTTCAAGAATCAAGCCATGGAGACACAACACAGTAGGATTCTAGCAGAGGGTAAATGGTGTAGAAATGTTAGCACTGCACTATCTCCTTGCTAAACTAAAAGTTCTATAAGGGTAGAGACCATGTCTAATCTAGACCCTTTCTTTGTACATTTAATCCCATCTCCTCTCATCTCAACAATGAGCTTTTCCCATATATCATTTCCCCTCTCTTTTGATTTTTCATCTTTAACTTCTCCTAATCTATTCCTTCATGGATGTCTCCAAAAATATTCATGTTCTGTCTACACTCAAAAAACCTCCTCATACTATCCTCCTACATCTATTTCCCTTTCACCATCAAACTTCTAGAAAAAATAGTCAACCTACTCTTAGTAATTAGGCTAACTGCCTCCCCTTCCTCACCATCTACCCACTCACTTCTCAACTCCTCACAGTCAGATTTCCAATTACCAATTCTTTCCTGAAATGGTTGCTCCTGAAGGTCTCCTGTGGTCTCATCTGATGAATCCAATGACATTTTCCCCAATCCTTTTTCTTGACCCCTCTGCAGATTTTGACACTATTGATCATTCTTTCTTGCTGAATACTCTTTTCTCGTTTAGATTCCATTAAAAATGCTCTCCCCTGGTTCTCCTTCTGCCTGACCATTCAATCTCCTTTGTTAGATCATCACACATCCCATGTCTATTTCAGGGTATGTATACATATCCCAAGACTCCGACCTGTGCCATCTTCTCTTTTCCTATTCTCTTTCAATAATCTCATTCACTTTCTTGGGTTCAATTATCTCCATGAATATGGATCTTAAATCTACATATCCACACCTAATCTGTCTCCTTAATGTCCAGTCAACATACCATTGTTGACCATGTGCTGTCCACCTCCACCTCTCGATGCCCTGCTGACACCTCAAAATTCAATATATCCAAAATAGAACATATCATCTGTTTCCCTTAATTCCTCTCCTCTCTAGGCATTCTAACTTATATTGAGGATGCCACCATCTTCTCAATAATCCAATTTTAAAATCACAGAAACATACTCTATTTTTTCTCCAGTTGCCAAGTGTTGTTGATTCTATCTTCACAACATCTCTTGCATTTATCCCTTTGTCTCCACTCACACAGCCACCACCTGAGTTCACAGGGACTTTTAAAATAGCCTCCTAATTGGTCTTCTGGCTTCCAGTTTCTCCACTTTCCAATCCATTCTCCACACTGCTGCCAAAATAATTATCCTAAAGCATAGGTCTAATCGAATCTCTTCCTGCAATAGCCCATCTAGTGGCAAACTATTGCCTATACGATAAAATACAAACTCCTTAATCTGGCTTCTAAAGCCCTCTAGAATCCAATCCCAAAGTAACTTCCCAGCCTTGTTTCTTATTATTCCCTTCACCTATTCAGTGTCCCAACCAAACTGGCCTGTTAGCTGTTTCCCAAACCAGACATTCCATCTCCCAAGATAGTGCAGGAGCTAAAGCATTGGTCCTGAAGTAAGGAAAATTTGAATTCAAATCCTGTCTCAGGTTTTCACTAGCTATTTAACCCTGTGAAAGTCACTTAACTTTTGTATTCCTCAGTTTATTCATCTTTAAATAGAGATAATAATAGCACCTACATCACAGGGTTGTGAGGATCAAATGAGATAACATATATGAAGCATTTAGCAAACCTCAAAGCACTAAATAAATGTTAGCTATTATCATCATCATCAACATCACCACATGTGAAGAAGATGTCCCCATACTTAGAATGCTCTCCCTTTTCATCACTATCTTTCAGAATCCTCATCTTCTTTACAGAATCAACTCAGGTACAACTACCCACCTCCTCTATGAAGCTTGACTTGATCCCAATAATTACTAATGCTCTTTTTCTCCTCACATTTCTTTCTATTATACTTACCTGAGTACATATTTTACTCCACCAATCAAATGTAAGTTCATTGAGGACAAGAACTATTCTTTTTTTTGTCTTTGTTCCCCAGCACGTAAGACAATGTCTTGCACAAAAAGCCTTTCCTGGTCCTCCTTCATTTTAGTGTCTTTCCTCTGAGACTACTCCCAATATATCTTGTCAGTATCTTGTTTATAAGAATTAGAGTGTGAGCTCCTTGGAAATGAGGACTGTCTTTTGCCTTTCTTTGTATCCCTAATGAATAGCATATCTCCTGGCACATGGTAGGCACATAATAAATGTTTGTTGACAAGTGCCTGACAATGTTCAGCCTGCAGTGGGCACTTCAATTTTTGTTGAACAGATGAATGAATGATTTGAATGACTAAAAAAAAAAAACATCAAGCAACAAAAATTTTATAACCTTAAAGTTCATTCAAACAATGATACTTTATATACTTGTCACATAACAAGGAGACTTCTCACTTAGCAATAGTTAGGTATAATGTAGTTAGCTAATGCTGTCATTGTATATTAATAGTTCACACTTACATAGCACTTAAAGTTGTATAAAATTTTGTTCTTACAATAATAACCCTATGAGGTGGGTTCATTATTATACATCATACGATAATAAGATATTATCCCCACTTAATAAATTTAAAAATGAGTCTTGGAAAGGGGCTTCAGATGCAAACTAGATGGTCCCTACCCCAGAAAGGGTCTGAGGCTTGAGTAGTTCAATTACTTGTGAAGAGGACAGTGAGACAATGAACCTGCCTCCAAGGCACAAACTGTATTCACCACTCTGTCCCTCACCGCTCTTCTGCATAAGATTTCCAAAGCTGTATGAGAAGTCGAGCTGATTGAATTGAGACTGAACATTTTAAGCCACTGTGGGTGGCTTACTGGGGACTCTTGAGCAAGGGAAGAGTTTCCAAACCTCAGAGGTTAAACCTATCCCAACTCCTGCCTTAACATGAAAGGCTTATTCCAAACTTAAGTTACCTAGCATTGCCCTGGGTTCTGTAGCACTGTAGCTGAAGAGAGCACAGCACCATCTAGCTGAATCAGTGGCAGGAGATGAAAAGGGACTGAAGCTGCCCATCAAAGACCAAGCCCAGGGAGTCTAGTAGAGTGACCCATCCAGTAGAGATCACATGCCCTGAGAAGAGTCCAGTGGCTGAGTGATCTCCCTGAGAGTATGACATTCAGCAGAGCTACTTGCCCAGAAGTCCCAAGTAGCAAGCAGCCCCCAGCAGCCATGCCTGGTGAGGAGCCACATCAGCAGCCAACCTACTTGTTTGATATCCTGCCCCGCATCCCCAAGTAGCAGATTGACTTTTCTGGCTAAGACACCGTGCTCAGTTGTGCTATCCATCCAGCAGAAACGTCATGCTCTTTGAGGAGCCAGTATACCTAAGCAGAAGAGCAACTCATTCATCATTGACACCATACACTCCAGGGAGCTTCGTGAGGACCCTCTGCAGAAATAAATGGTGTTACAGTTTCTGAGTTGTGAGCTGCCCAGCGACATGTGCCCTCTACACATGTGTCTCACTGCCGTGGTATTAAATTTGTGCCGACTCTTTACCCCTACAAACTCTGGATATATTTGTGGGAATGTATGCCCCTGTTTAAGGGTAAAAGATTTTCTAAGTACTGTTCTTGTTATACCAGTGCCAAATGCCTTTGCTAAAGAAGAGTCTGCTGTCTTATTAGAGGAAAGCAGAGTGATGTGGGCTTATGAGCTTGTATTAGGAGATAGTTACCAAAGAGCTACCCCCTAGAACCCTGAAAGTAGTTGCAGCTACCACCTCTATGGACCTAATTTGCCACTGGGGTTGGGCAAGTGCCCCTTATACTACATCATACTACTTCTTAAATTAATCTGAATGATTATGATAGCCACAGCAACAACTCTGACAGAGTTGCTAAATCAAATATGGAATGGGAGGAACTCAAAGGAAAGTCAATTAATTATGTCCATAGCTGGGGGAGTTTCATAAGCATTAAGGGCGTATCTTACAAAATCAGGATTGATCATGTTTCATAAGGAATCTAGACACATATCATCAGGAGGATTGTGACATAGAATCACAGATGTACAGCTGGAAAGGACATTAGGGGTCATCTAGTCCAACCCATCATGTTACAGAAAAGGAAAATGAGGCTCTGAAAATTTAAGCAAATTGCCCAAAGTCACACATCATAAGTGGCACAGCCAGTATTTGAATCCAGTTCCTTTAACTACAGATCCTATATGTTTTCCACTGCACCAAACTACTTTCATTTTGATCAAAGACTGTACTGTGCTGGCAATATGACATATTGTCACATTTATTTGAGTAGTAGTAACCCTCATAGCTTCGGTTTCCTTACTTTCAAAATGGGGACAATAATACTTATTCTATCTACCTCACAAGGTTAGAATGAAGAAAATGTTTTTTCAAGGCTAAAGGCATGATAGAAATGAACAACTTCAGCTTGTTGGGAATTGAGTATCCACCTGACAGCTGGCATAGGGAAAAAGCAAAGGCAAAAGAAAGTAGATAGAAAAGACTAGATGAGATGATACTATTTTGTCTAACTAGCCAACTTACTGTTCCTCACATACAACATTTCATCTTCCAGCTCCATGCCTTTTTGCAACTGCTCCCCCATGCTTAAAATGTTCTTCCTTTATTTCCTTCAAAGCTCATCTCAAACCACTCCCACCAGAAGCCCTTCTTGATTCCCTTCCCTCTGCTGCTAGCACCTCTCCCCCAAACTACTTTGTATTTACTTTGTACATACTATTTGCCCCAATAGAATTTAAGTTCCTTGAGGACAAAGATTGTCTCTCTGTCTCTCTCTCTTTTTTTTTCACTTCTATTTGTGTCACAAACACTTTGCATAGTGTCTGCCACCTAATAAACACTTAATAAACACTCTGCCTATCTATCTAGCTGGAAAACAATTTTGGATAGATAGCTATCCATCCTCACTCTCACTTAGTGCATACATCCAATCCATTGCCAAATCTTGTTTCTAATCCTTCATGACACTTCTCATATCCTCTTCTCTCCCCTCACATAGCCACCATCCTAGTTCAGACCCTCATTATCTTTTGCCTAGACCATTGAAATAGCCTTCCACTGTGCACATCCTTCCATCCAGCCATACCACTGCTAGGTCTCTATCCCAAAGAGGTTTTTCAAAAGGGGAGGGGGAGACCTATTTGTACAAAAATATTTATAGCAGCTCTTTTTGTGATAGGTAAGAATTGGAACTTGAGGAGATGCCCATCAATTAGGGAATGGCTGAACAAGTTGTGGTGTATGATTATAATGGAATATTATTGGGCTATAAGAAAGGACAAACAGGATGATTTCAGAAAAAGCCTGGAAAGACTTACATGAACTGGTACAAAGTGAAGTAAGCAGAACCAGGAGAACATTATAGCAACAGCAATATTGTACATTGAAGAACTGTGAATGACTTGGCTATTCTCAGCAATACAATGATCCAAAACAATCCCAAAGGACTCATGATGAAAAATGCTATCCACCTTTCAAGAAAGAACTGATGTTGTCTGAATACAGTCTCAAGCATACTATTTTTCTTCTTTCTTCTTTTTGTCCTTCCTTCCTTCCTTTCTCTCACAAAATGACTAACATGGAAATGTTTTATATGGTTGCTCATGTATAACCTATATCAGATTGCTTACCGTCTCAGGTAGGTCAGAAAGGAAGGATAGAGAGATAGATTTTGGAACTCAAAACTAAAAAACAAAAACAATGAACATTAAAAATTTTTTTTACATGCAGTTGGGAGAAAACAAAATATTATTTAAAAAAGGGAAAAAATAGTCTTCTAGTCAGTCTCCCTGCCTCAAGTCTTTCCTCACTCCAATTCATCCTCTACTCAGCTAGCTCAAAATGATTTTCCTAAAGCATAGGGGTGACCACATCATCTCCTTACCCAATCAACTCCAATAGCTCCCTATTACCTCCAGGATCAAATACAAAGTCTTTTGTTTAGCATTTAAAGTTCCTTACGACATGGTTCTTGCTTACCTTTTTTACACTATACTCTTCTCCATGTACTCTATGATACTAGTCTACTGGCTGACTTGCCTCCCATCTCTGTGCCTTTATATTAGGAATCCGCTAGGTCTGAAATACTCTACCCTCTCACTTGGGCCTCTTAGTTTCTTGGCTTCCTTCAAGTCTCAGTTCAAGTCTCACCTTCTGTAAGAGGCCTTTCCTGGTTCCCCAGCCTCCAGTGCCTTCCCTTCTGAGATAACCTTCTATCTACTCTGTCTATATCTTGTTCATATATATTTATTTATGTGCTATCTCCCCTGTTAGACTGTGAGCTCTTTGAGGGCAGACACTATTTTTACCATTCTTTATATCCCCAGAGCTTAGCTCAGTGGTAAATGGTTGGTTGGTTGGTTGTTGTCTTTCATTCTCAAAGAGGACCAAAATGACATGTTGGAGGCAAGGTACAGTGTGTCCAACTGTGGCTGATCAGACCAATATGAACTCAGAAGGCTCTACCAGAGCTCAGGCACAAAAAATCCATCATAGTATACCATGATAAGCTCTAAATGACTATAAGATAAATATCATCAAGTTATATCAAAGAAAAAGTACTAAAAGAGAATGGAAGGAAATACTTTCAAACTATGGCCAACTAGAGAATAGTAAACAAGTGCTAGAAATGAAATTCAAAAACTTTTGCATGAACAGAGGTATGGACTGCAAAATATTCTTTGTATTACATATCACTGATGAAAGTCTAATATACAAGACTTATATAAGAAATTAACATAAATATAAAGTGCCACAAAAGTCTTGGTGTAGTTTGAAGCTACCAAACCTTCTAAATAAGATCCTATATATAAGAGCAAAACCCACTTTCAAATAGATAAGTAGACAAAGGATATGAATAGATTTTTTAAAAATTGCAACCTATCACTGACAATATGAAAAAAGTTCCCAAATTACCAACAAAAATGTAAATTATATATAAACTCTGAAATTTCACCAAACACTCATCAAATTGGTAAAAATGGTATAAGAAATAGGATGGTTGTAGGGAGACAGAAACACTAACAAAATGAGAGCAAAATTCAGTTGGTTCAACCATTCTGGAAAACAATTTGGCATCACACAAATCATTAAACTGTTGGTAGACTTTGACCAAGAGATCCCACTCCTGGTCTTATATTCCAGCAAGGTCAAAGACCCAAAGGCTTCATAAAGAAACCAAAACATTCATAGAATTTTTTGTAGCAGTGAAGAACAGGGGGAAAAAAGTATGTCCTTCAGTAGAGTAACTGCTGAACAAAGTACATCATATAAATGTAATGGAGTGCTATTGTGCAGTAAGAAATTATGAATGTGAAAAATTCAGAGAAACTTGGGAAGACTTTTGTGGATTGATGTAGATGGAAGCAAAACCAGAAGAACAATACATACAATGACTATAGTCATGTAATTTAAAAGAATGTCAAATTCTGATCATTGTAGTGTAATTATAATGAACCACCTTGGTCCTAAAGAACAGGAAATGAAACATGCAACATAATTCATTGGGGGGAAAGCACTGACCTAAGCTCAAATCTTCCCTCTGATACTTATGATCTTTGTGACTGTGAGCAAGTCTCTTGAGCTCCGTGGGTCTCAAGTTTTCTCATCTCTAGACCAGGAGATTATACTAGATGATCTCTAGGATCCCTTTCAGGATATTAGATCTATGATCACATGATGTGAGTTCAAATACCAGTTCTGTTCCTCACTACCTCAGGCAAATCATTTAACCTCTCGAGGCCTTAGTTTCCTCATCTAAAAAATAAGTGGGTTGGACTAGATGACCCAAAAGTTTCCTTCAAGCTCTAACTCAATAGTCCTATTATTTTTTTCTGCAAAGAGATGGGGTACTCTAGGTTTGGAGTATTACATTTACACTCAGATGAGGTTACAGTTGTTTTTGCTTAGCTATTTTCTTCATTACAAGGGAGGGTATAATGTAGGAGTTGTCATTTGCATAAAATATTGTAATATAAAGACAAAAAAGTATTAATAAAATGCATTTTTAAAAATAAACTAAAAGGTGAGTGGAGGAAAAGGGAAGTCATCCTGAGTCTAAGCAAAGGACAGTGAAACTACCAATATCCTACAAAGGTGTTTAAAAAATATCCAAATAGCCATTGCTTCATAGAATGTGTTTATTTTGGAGTTAACCAAAGTGAAGGGGACCATTTCTAGATTTTTTTTCTTGTGGCCAATGGTGTCTAGCTATTGCCTCCTAGTCTCAACAATAGGACCCACATTGCTTTGAATAAAGAACTTGTATTTCAAAAGGACATATACAAAAGATGGAAAGAAGTATACATTGATGAGAACTATAAGAATTGGTTGCTGTCTTTAATGCTTAAAGATGACCAAAATGACATCACTATGTCGGGGTCAAGGTACAGTGTGTCTGACTGTGGCAGATCAGACCAATATGAGCTCAGAAGGTTCTTCTACAGGAGATGTCTCTAAATTAGCACATTCCATGTTTCTTTTGAGCTAATGAAATTCTGCTTTGTTCATAGAACACAGTGCATTCTTTGATCCAGGGATGCCATGCTGAGTGGTCCTGTGCCAGTGTGTCCCATGTCTCATAATCAATTCCGAAATTCGTCAAAGAGACCTTGAGAGTATCCTTGTATCACTTTTTCTGAACTCTGCTTGCCTTGTGTGAGTTCTCTGTAAAACAGTCTTTTAGTGAAACATGCTTGGCAATAGAACAACGTGGCCAGTTCATCAGAGTTGTGCTTTCTGCAGTAGAGTTTGAAAGCTTGGTAGTTCAGCTCGAGAAAAGACCTCAGTGTCAGGTGATCTTCCTAAGACAATTCAAATGGAAGCAATTCAGTTTCCTGGTATGGCACTGGTATACTGTTTAGGTTTCAGAGGTATACACAATGAGATCAGCACTATGGCTCCATAGACTTTCAGTTTGGTAAGCAACCTAATACCTCTTCTCTCCCACACTTTCTTTGGGAGCCTTCCAAACACTGAGGTCGCTCTGGCAATGTGTATGTCAACCCCATCATCTATGTGGACATCCCTGGAAAGTATACTGCCAAGGTAAGCAAACTTGTCCACAGCATTCAAAATTTCTCCATTTGTTGTAACCAATGGCTCCAAATATGGATGGTGCAGAGCTGGGTAGTGGAAAACTTTTGTTTTCTTGGTATTAATTGTCAAACCAAAATTAGCACAGAGAATCGATCCATACTCTGCTGCATTTCAGCCTCAGAGGTTGCATTGAGTGCACAATCATCTGAGAACAAAAAACTGTGCACCAACTCTCCCTCCACTTTAGTCTTGGTTTGTAGCCTTTTCAAGTTAAATAATTTACCGTTCAGTGTGGTAGCTGATGTTGATGCCATTTTTGTCCTCGTTAGCGTCTGACAACATTGCTGAAAACATCATGCTAAAAAACATGGGAGCAAGCATACAGCCCTGTTTCACTCCATTGGTGACTAGGAAAGCACAAGAGCACCATCCATTATCCAGGACCCATGCAAGCAAGACATCATGGAATTGGCATACTAGATTGATGAACTTCTCCAGGCAACCACATTTTGCCATGATTTTCCACAAGTTCTCACAACTGACAGTATCAAAGGCTTTGGTCAGATCAAGAAACATTGTGTAAAGAGCTCTGTTCTGCTCCTGGCATTTCTCCTGGAGTTGTTGGGCCGCAAATAACATATGGACCATTCCTCAGCCCTATCTGAAGCCACGCTGGCTCTCAGGTAGATGATCATCTTCTAAGGAAAGGATTATCCTATTAAGGAGGACTCTGGCAAGAATCTTGCTGACAATGATTAAGAAAGAGACCTTTCTGTGATCATTACAGGACAATCTATTTCCTTTTCCAAAAAAAAAAAGTAACAAGGACTTTATAAGAGTAGTGTCAGGAATTCTGCATTCCACCCTGAGTTGGAGTTTATGAAAAATGCCCAGGATGATAAAAAGGCCTCTTAACCAAACTGTGCTCAGGGCATTTCTTAACTCATTCATTAACTATTCAATGAAAGCTCAATGTATACAAAGCATTGTATTAGGCACTGGTTAAGAAAAACTAAGAGAAAATGGGCTTAGCTGGGTAGGGCAAGTGATTAAGATTAAGAGACAACCAAGAGAAAGTAGAACTGCCCGGCTCCACTTTTGCTTTCTTTTTCACTAAGGAGAATGATCTTTAGATTAGAAAAATTGGAATAGACATGACTAAGAGGAAATGGAAGCCCTATATAGGTAAGGAGATGGTACAAGAGTATCTGACAGCTCTAAATGGTATCCAGTCTCTTGGCCCAGATGATTTCCATCCCAAAGTACTGAAAGAACTTTCAAATGGTAAACTGCTGACTCATGGTCAGTGACTTTGGCAGAGCCATGAGGCAGAAAAGTGCCAGAAACTGGAGGCAATAAAATACCCTGATTTTAAAAAAAAAGAAAAGAAAAGAGGGCTGCCAAATCTGAGACCATTGAGTTTGATTGCAATATCTGGCCATATTGTCAGGAGCTAGTCTGAAGTCACTAGGCACAATTTATGTAAAACTCTCCTCATTACCATTTGTAATAGAGTTAGCAAACTAGCTATTCAAAAAAAAAAATTCTGTACAGACAATACACCTGGATGTCAGCAAAGCATTTGATAAAGTTTCTTATGATATTGTTGCAAATATCTTTGTGGACAAGATAAAGAAATTTGTATTGGATCATTGGATATTTGGGCATATCCATAACCAACTGAATTTACCAAAATAATGATTATTAATCAATTACTATTTATTGATTAATAATAATTAATCATGACTAACAATCAATTATTATCAATCTCAACCTGAGTTGTCTCCAGGGTGTGCTGGGGCCAGCTCTAACCAGCTTTCAAGAGCCCTATTAAATTTTTAGTGTAAGCATTTATACCTCAGAAATTGAGGCTATAAATTAGGGCTCAAATTATGGTTTTGTTGATTTCTAGACTTAATAAATTGTTGATAATACAGACTAAGTGCCTGTGCATACACTTTCTTTTTCTTCCTTTGGGAGGCCCCAGTTATTAAATATTTACCAGCTTACTTCTGGATAGTGAATATAGTGAACCAGATGTGGAGTATTATAAGAAATACAAAGTTTAGGGAAAACACAGCCTTTATCTTAATAGAGCTTATATTTTAGTAAGAATAGAGCTTTACATTTTAGACTATTCTGTTTAACATTTTTTCAAGATCTGAATAAAGATATAAATGGCATATTTTACAGCCTACTAAATTGTAATCTCTGGGAGGGCAAAGACTATCTGATTTTCCATTATTGTCTTTCCCATACAATGCCTTACAAATTGTAGGTATTTAATAAATGTTTGACAAATCGAAGTGAAATAAATTTGCAGATGCCTGAAGGCAGGAAGGATAGCTTATACTTTGCACGACAGAGTTGAATCCACAAAAGTCTCAACAGCCAAAAAAAACAAGATGCAAGTCAATAAGGAATGATGTTGAGTATTGCACATTTGTTTTAAAAAATCAACTGCAGGATGGGGGAGACATGACTAGAAAGCAGTTCATGTGAAAAGACTTGGGGGTGTTAGTTGACTGTAAACTCAATGTGAGTCAACAGTATGGCATGACTGCTAAAAAAACTAATGCAATCTTAGGCTGCATTAATAAAAGTATAATATCTAGAATAAGGGAGGTGATGGTCCCCTTGTGTTCTGTCTTAGTCAAAAGTCTTGGTGCTGCATTTTGAAAAGGATATTAACATGTTTAGAGGAAGGTAACCAAGATGGTGAATAGACTCAAAATGATATCATATTACAAATAGTTGAAGGAGTTGCATATGTTTAGGCTGGAGAAAAACAGAAAGTAGGTGGGTAGAAGGGAAGGGAAGAAACCAAAGGAATGGACATTATTGCTGTCTGCAACTATTTGAAAGTTGACATGTGGAAGAGAGGAGAGATTTATTCTCTTCAGGTCCAGGAGATAGAAGTAGGGACAGTGGGTGGAAGTTACACAGAGTCAGATGTCAGCTTAATTTAAGGAAGAATTTTTAATAATCTGAGCTATCCAAAAATGGAATGGACTCCCTTGTGTGGTAATGAGCTCCCCTTCACTGGAGGTGTTCAAGCAGAGGCTACTAAGGAATGCTATAGAGGGTCTTTCCATGGTTAGTATATATTAGAGTAGATGACCTCTAAGGTCTTTTTCAACTTTGAGATTCTATGATACATCCGTGAGTTTATGCCACATTGATCTGGGTTTTGAAGAGAATATTAATAATTCACAATGCTTCAGAAGATAAAAGCAGCCGCTGACACTAGGAAATAGGTCATGAGACCTGTCTCCCTCCTGGTCTGCACTTGTCCTTTTCCTGTGTTGTTTTCTTGATCCCTTTTTGGCAATAGAGAATGGATGCCAAAAGCAGGAAAGGGAGGCATGTGGGACCTTGCACACATAGTAGTTGCTTAGTCAATACTGTTGACTTGACTCATAGTTCAACTAATTCAACATATTACCAATCCATATCCAAACAAGTGGTCATCAAGCCTCCCCTTGAAGATTTCTAGTGATAAGAAGCTCACTACAGTACCTCATGAAGTAGCCCACTCTACTTGTTGGATAGCTCTTACTTCTGGAAAATTTTCTTCTATCCTGCCATAAATCTTACACTTTGCGACTTCTGTCCATTGCTTTCAGTATTCCTTTTAAGGTCAAACAGAACAGGTCTAATTCTCTTCCATGTGACAAAATTTTATATATTTGACCTCTATTAGCATGTGACCCTAGCCTAAATCTTCTCCAGGCTTAGCATTCTCAATTCCTTCCACATATCTTCCAGCCCCTTCAGCATCCTCTCTACCCTTCTAGGGATATACTCCAATTTGACAATGTCCTTCCAAAAAACATGGTGTTCTGAACTGAATCCAAAACTCCAAGGCAGAGCACAAAAAGACTATCTCACCTCTCTATTTCTAGATATTTTGTTTTTGTAAAACACACCAAGATCACATTAGCTTTTTAGGGTTATCATGTCACACTGGGACAATAGACCACTTGGGTTTTTTCCCCACACGTTGGTACCTAGGCATACCTCTCTGCTCTTGCACTTGTATAGTTAATTTTTTAATCCAAGTGTTAAACACATTCTTATTAGATTTCTTCTTATTAGGTTTGGCCTGACATTTTAGCTTGCTGAGACCTTTTTGGATCTTGAATCTGTCATCCTACATAGAAACCATCTTTCCCAAGTTCATGTCATCTGAAACTTTGATAAGTATGCCATCTATGCCTTCATTGAAGTCATTAATATGTGAGGAGGGTTATTTAGGAAAGCTCCCTCCAATTGCCTTGTTGAATTATAAGCATTTAAGCCTTTGTCTGGATCTTTGAAAATAATTCTCCCTACAGCAGGGGCTCCTAACCTGGGGTCCATGGTATTATTATTATTTTTTTAAATATTTTGGGCCAGTGGGTGGTAGTTGCAATTATATTGTGTCTTAGTATAATTGGTTCCCTTTTTAATCCTGTGTGTTTTTAATTCATGCATTTTAAACTGTTATTCTAAGAAGGGGTCTAAGAAGGTTTCACCAGACTACCAAAGGCCACTCCATGACACAAAAATAAAGGACCTCTGTCCTACAGAGTACGGACATGCTTATTGGTCCTTTGTTAAGAAGACAAGAACAAACTCTAAAAGACTCATGATGGAACATGCTATCCACATCCAGAAAAAGAACCATGGAGTCTGAATGCAGATGGAAGCATACTATTTTTTCTCCTTTTCTTTTGTTGTTTTGTTTTATTTCTTCTTTCTCATGGTTCCTCCCATTAGTTCTATTTCTTCTACACATCATGACTAATGTGAAAATATGTTTAATATGAATGTATAAGTAGAGCCTATATCAGATTGCATGCCATCTTGGGGAGGGGGGAGGAGAGGGAGGGGGAGAAAATTTGAAACTCAAAATCTTATGGAAGTGAATGTTGAAAACTAACAATTAATAATTTTTTTAAAAAAGGAAAAGAAAAAAAAAGACAAGGACAACTATTAAATTGGTTTCAGATACTGATGCTACACCAAGATAAATGTGTTGCTTTGAAGATACCCCTTTGGCACATTCTATAGGATGAGTTTTAGTGATAGAGTCTGCCCCTATGAGTATTTGCTTGACTAGGATTTGTGGGAGGACAGACCTCTTATCAAAACAATATTTGCATGTGTGTACATTTCAAAGTAATAATGCATAAAATAAAATACATGGGATTACAAATAAAACAAATTCTAGTGAGATACAGTTATAATGTAAAAAGACAGGTGCATGTGCCCCAGGGTAAGAATCTCTGCTCTAGAGAGAGAAGGAAACTTCTGGAGCATCATACCTCTTGGAGGAGTGAATAAGACAATTTCCCACATGGCTCCTATACCTGAAGAAGTAGTGAAGAACTAAAACCATACAATCAGGGAGTAGCAGGTTTCCTCTTTACACCCTAATACTGCTGTTAAGTCATTCAGATAATGTGGGTCTAATGGCAAGGGAGTCGCTGTCCAGCAGCCCCAAAATCTTTGCCTCCTAGGCAGGCATATAAACCACAGGGTGGCACTACAAATCTGGGAAGGACCATGTAAAACCCTCTGGGAGAGCCAGGAATTCATCTGAAAGTTGGAGTGTGGCTCCTCTGGCTATTCAGTTCCCGTCTAAGAGGAGCTTAGGAGCTATTTTGAATGCATTGTATGTTTTATATATGTTTATGGGCTACTGTGATTCCTCGGCACATTTTGCATATTCTGTGGGGTAACATCAAGGCCATCTTTTACCTAAAATGCTTTTTTCCCCTTGAGTGTATGCATGGGAACTGGGAACCTTGTTACCCATATTTGTGGGATTCTAGCCTACACCTCTACACAGCTACCCAGGGAATCTCCCAGCTCCACAGAAGGGAGCTATGGAGGGGCAATAGCACCCAGTAAAGGAATTCTTGGAGAGGGAACCACATGGCCCCAAGAGAGAAATTAGCTAGTGGCCTCAGGCACAGGGTAACATTAAAAGCCTAGAGGACACAGTGCCTGGCTATGCATATAGTAGGTGCACAATAAATGCTCATTTCCTTCCTTCCTTGTGCCTGCAGCTTCCAAGGTCTTTTTACAAGTCTTGCTCCCCAAGACAGTGTGGAACCATGTGTGTCTCTCTCCTGAAGCAGCTCTAGCACCAACTTTAACACAAAGACTAGGTGTGGGGTCACACTCAGCATTCTCTCCACTAATTAAGAATCCTGTCTCTTTTTGGGCCATTCTCCTTACTTTTGTCCTGTCCCTGGCCTTTGATGACTCAGGAAGACAGAGTGAGGCTGATGACTACGTGCAACTCTGCCTCACTTAAATCCAATTCACACACAAGCCAAGATATCCCTCTGTGAGGTCATTGGTCCTTTTCTAAATGAAGAAACAACAACATATAGCAGCGTGCAAAGTGCCCCAGGCTTGGTCAGAAGCCCAGTTATCTAAACAATCCTCTTTTTCAATTCTCTGCATATGGTAATGTTCATGTTTATTAGTGTTTATAAAATTCACCATCATCATCAAGACAATTAATTAAAAATGAATTTGCAATTTAAAAAATAGTTTCTAGGTACAGATCACATCTGCCATCTGAGGACCAATCGAGCTAAGGTCAGAGAGACTCATCATCTCACCTGACTGGCCTCTAGATGATGAATTTTTTTAAGCCACAGCAATTCAGGAGGTTCAGTCATTTCATTCACGTTTGACTTTTATGACCCCATTTGGGGTTTTCTTGGCAATGATACTGGATCGGTTTGCCATTTCCCTCTCCAGCTTATTTTACAGATAAGGAAATTGAGGCAAACAGGGTTAAATGACTTGCCCAGAGTCACATAGCTAGCAACATATAACAGCAACTAGTAACCTCAGACAGAGGCCAGATATGAATTCAGGAAGATGAGTCTTCCTGACTCCAGGCCCAGCACTCTATCACCTGTGCCATCTAACATGAAGACCATCTAACAAAATGTGGCATGCTTGTGATCTGCATCAGGAGTACCCACATGAATGAATTCAAGGATCCTGGATGGTGCTCCTTGGGGCCACCCTCCAAATTCACACTCATAGTCTGAGTTCCTCAAAGAATGACTATTCTAAATTCAAGGTGTTCTTTAGGTTTGCACTCCTAAAACTGTAGCTTCATAAATCTACACATCACTCTTTTGGAAATATACATACCATCTATGAGAAGAGTAAGTTAGTACAGAGATTGCAACATAGATGGAGCAATTTATACCTATGATGCTTCACGGTCCATGATGTCTTCTGGAAATGTCCTCATGCTGCTTTGTTGGGCCACATCACTCCATTAAGTTCTCTGAGCATCTCTGCTGGGTACAGTATCCTTGCTGGGTGCTGTTCTGCTGGTCACTGCTGGACACTGTTCAGTTGTAGTCTCCATGGCCTCCAGCTTCTGGCTTAACCAAAATTCTCAGTAGCTTGGCATTCCAAGTAGGACACTGCACAGGAGCCATATTGACTGTCTTCTCCTTCCCTAAAGAGCAGGATGCATCAGGAAATCTTTACCCTCAAGAAACTCCAGTGCCTGAAACTCTCAAATTCAGCAACTCTTGATACAACTCTTGAAACTGGTGCTGCCCTAGAAATCTCCCTCCTCTGATAAAAGGCTAGATACCAGAATCATGCTACCTAAGGAATTCAAAATCCACTCTTCTGTACATCTAAGTTTGGATTCAGGAACCAATGTCCTTCACTTCTCTTCTTGGGCTGCATTCAAACCCATTTCCTACAACCATTTGCTTCTGCTACAAGACACCATTGCCCATGGTGGGAGGAATGAAAGGGGGGAGAAACAGTCCCTTCCCTTCATTCCCATACTGTACTTTGTAAGAGGCACAAAGGAAATGGTAAAGAATATGTCTTCAAGAGTTCAGAGCCTCCTTGATAGTTCAGCCCTTTCTCCCAAGCTGATTGCTTTCTCAGCTTTTCCTGGCCAGGATTCATTCATTCATTCTTAAACTCTCAGTTTCTCCTACTCTCCCACACGTAATTAAGTGGCAGGGGGGAAAGACACCATGCACACCCGGGTCAAGTACAATGTCTCTATTTATCACTCAGCAAATTCCCATACTCTCCAAACACAAATGTGACCATTAAAAATCTGAAAAGAACATGCCTTTAGCTCTCATTGTCTGTAACCTGCCCCTTACATACTACAAATGGGGTTACTTAGGGTCTTTGGCTTTGTCTCTTATCCTGCAATGTCATCAAGTACATTGGAGGACTAAATTGAGTAGACATTCCCCTGATTTTCCCAAATATATACACTTGAAGCCTTGAAGAGAAGAATGCAGCTGACCAAGATGGGTTTAGCTATCCTTTCCCTAGTGAGCACTTGGGTAAGTTGTCCTATAGGGAGCAGCTGTAGTGAGCTGAAACAGGATCTTCTGCTGTTTACAATGGATGACATGGCCCTTTTGCTCAAAATGAAGTACTATCATGTGAGGGCTGTGGGTGGCAGTGGATTGTAGCGGTTGAGCCACAAACTAGAACCAGGAGAACCAAGTGTGAAAGAGTATGGTTAGAAGTGAGAAGGGAAGCTTCTGATAGTCACCCCATCTCAGCACTGGCCAGTTTCTTGCAGGTGATACTGAAACCCAGAAAGATGTCAAGAAATAACATGGCGCCCAGATTACACAGAAACAAAAGGTCAGGAGGGAGCATAGGCTAATGCTAGGCTACTAAGTGATGCTGGTAGATAGAGTGCTGTGCCTGGAGTCAGGAAGATTTGAGTTCAAATATAGCCTCAGACAGCTATGGTTGTATGACTCAGGCAAATCACTTAACCTCTGTCTACCTCAGTTTCCTCTACTGTAAAATGGGGATAATAATAGCACCTACCTTCTAGGGTTATCGTGAGGATCAAATGAGATAATATTTGTAAAGCCCTTAGCATAGTGCCTGGCACTAGGTGCTAAATAAATGCCTGTTTCCTTCCTTCCTTATACCAGATAAGTATTTAGGTGCAAGAGAGTGGATAGAAACACAAGGTAAAGACCAAGCATTGAGTCAAAGCCAGGCAGGCTGTCAGGAGAGCAGAAGGAAGTTCAAGTACCACGGAAAAAGACCTTGAAACAAAGGCAAGGTCAGCCTTTCTGTTGTGGTGGGAACCAATGACCAGGTTCTCAGAACTTGGCCATGTCATGACCTAAAGATCAGGCTTATTTAGGGAGAATTGTTAATAGATTAGAAAGTCAATTTAGAGAGATGTTAATTAGGGGAGTGTAGTGGTATAGAACTCAAATAGAACAAGGATCTACTAAACCTTATTTCAGAATCCCTAGAAGACATATATGTTCACTTAGAAAACCACACATTAACATTATCTATGTTCTATTGTATTTTTTATGTATTTTGTTAAATATTTACATTTTAATTTGATTCAGGCCTTAGGAGTGCTGCAGGCTACAGCGCCCATCAGGCCTGTATTTGATACCTCTGAGCTAGTGAATCAAATTAGGGAAATGATAAACAGGTTGGAGAGTCATTAAAGAGAATGACAAATAGGTGAGGGAACCAGGTTGGGTAGATGGTAGATAAGTTAAAGGGTTAAGAATATGGTAGCTAGATTAATGAGTCAAGTTAAGCTAGATAAGTTAATTTGGTTGTGATGAGGAGTATATGGTCAGAAATAAGGGTAAGCTGTGATAGCCCCTGACCGTCTCTGGTTACTACATTCTGTTTTGTTTTCTGTTTGATCAAGGCAATGGGGTTAAGTGACTTGCCCAGGGTCACACGGCTAGTAAGTGTTATGTATCTAAGGTCGGATTTGAATTCAGATCCTCCTGAATCCAGGGCCGGTGCTCTATCCACTGCACCATCTAGCTGCCCCCTGGTTACTACATTCTGGAGCTGGGTCAGATCACATAATTAGCAGTCTGGTTGCTGTGCTTGTATCTGTGCCTTTGTGTCTATGGAATGACACTCTAACTATAATGTTTACAATATAATGGTTCCTCACTCATCCCCCATATCTCATATGTTTTCACTAATGTTACATATATGTAACATTTTATATATGTATATATGCACATACATATACATGTGTATGTATACAACATGTATTGTGTATGTGTGTGTATACACATACATATACAGTATATACACACACCTCTCCCATGTAGGGCAAGGACATGCCTTACATTAGTTTAGACACCATCCTTGCCCTCACGGAGTTTCCATTCTGGCATGGGAACAAGACACATACATAAATAATCCTGCGTCCTAATTTCTTCCTCAGTATAATGAGGAGGTTGAAATAAATGATCTTTAGGGATCCCTTCCAGCTCTAAATGTTATCATTACCTGACTGAATTACACAAGAGTATGTGATAAGTATATTAGGCAGAGGAAAAACAAATTGCTATGTGAGGTACAAGGGAGGAAAAAGTGATTACAGATTGAAGAGCATCTGGGAAGGCTTCAGGTAAGAGCAAGGTAGCTAGGTGGCTCAGTGGATAGAGGGCTGGGCCTGGAGTCAGGCAGTCCTGAATTCAAAACTGACCTCAGACACTTACGAGCTGTGTGACCCTGGGCAAGTTACTGTTTGCCTAATTCACTAGAGAAAGAAATGGCAAACCACTCCAGTATCTTTGCCAAGAAAACCCCATATGGGATCACAAAGAGTCGGACACAACAACAGGAATTCCAAAGGTGAGAAGGACATATGGGAAGGCTTTGCAGGCGTAAACAACAACATGGAAAAGGCAAATGTCCCAGTTTTTAGAGAAGAGAAGAGAGAACAGTCTGAAAACTGTAGACAGTGAGCCTGACTTCGATTCCTGGGGAAATCCTAGAGCATATTAAAGAGACAGTGAATATCTCTAAAAGGAATCAGTGATCACCAAGAGCCAGCAAAACTTCATCAAGAACAGGTTATGCCAGACTAAACTTATCTCTTTTTTTATGATGGAGTAATTTAACTGGTAGATCGGGAGGAGCTCTACATATTATTTACCTAGATTTTAGAAATGGCTTGGTAAAGAATCTCATGTCATCCTTGTAGAAGAGATGGTGAGAGAAAGTCTAGATGATCATATAATTATGGATTCAGAAATGGCTAAATTTCCAGACTCAAAGAGTTAATGGATCCATGTCAGATTGGAAGGATTTTCCACGGATCTGTGCTTGGCCCTGTACCATTTAATAGTTTTATCCATGGACTTGGACAAAGAGACAGATGGTATGTAGAACAGGACCTCCTGCAGGATGGCTACCCTTGAGTCCAGGTACTGGTTCCACACTCCTAATACAGCTCCTAAGCCCCAACCAGATGTTTACCTCTTTAAAGTCAGCCAGAAGACATAATCATATCACTGTAATGGTATTTCATGAAGCGCATAATGAGAAGTAGAACGTCCTCCATGTACATTCAGAAAATGTTCTCCCACAAATACGCACACCATCTATAATGGAGAAAGTGACACAAATGCAGAAATTGTATATGATGGGGGACGCATGTGGAAGAACAACTTATTTTTCTGAAGCTACATGGCCAGCCCCTCATGCCTCTCATGGTGTCCCCAAACAGCATCTGTTGGGAGAAATCAGCTATCAAAATAGCTGACTTTGTGTATGTTATATCTTATATTTGATGACTCCCAAGAAAAATGGAGAGGCACATTATGGTTGTGGCTGCAATGCAATATGGATGAGCAATCATCTTGCTGAGATCATTAGGCCAGCTCCCTGCTGGGCACATTGCTCACTGCAGAGAACATTCCTAACTATTTAGTTATAATAATAATGAGGATGAGGATGATAATAGTGCCTGTTATGTGCCAGGCACTGTTATAAGCACTTTACAATTATTATCTCATTTGATTCTAACAACAACATTGGAAAGTAAGTTCTATTGCTATCCACATTTTATAGATGAGGAAACTGAGGCAAACTAGGTTAAGTGACTTGCCCAGGGTGACACAGTTAGTAAGTATCTGAGGCTGTATTTGAACTCAGGTCTTCCTGACTTCAGGCCTAGTGTTCTATCTACTGTACCAGCTAGCTATTGTCTCCACTGCCTCCAGCTTATGAATCAGATGAAGAGCAACTATGTACCTCCAACCTATGGATAAGATGAAGTCCTTTGCTAAGTACTGCTGCCCTCTTTCCAGAAAGAAACAAAACTCTTATTGTAGGACCAGCAGTAGGCGTCCCCAGCTCCAGATTTCAGGTCCAGGTGCCAAGCTCTCTACATAAGTTGGTGTTCAGGAAGCAAAATTCTTGAATTCCCCTCTCTGGATGCATGCAAGTACATGTCACCATAGGCCATGTGCTTCTGTCACAAAATACCATTACAAAAAGTACAAGTAAATCCTCAAGCACTCAGAGCTTCCTCAGCAGCTCAGTATTTTCTCTAAAGGTGACTTCTAAGCTTATAGCACAAGTTGACTACCTCAGTTAGTAAGGCCAGCTTGTTTCTGAAAGGCCCAACAGGCATGGCAGATTTAACGATGTGGTGATCAGCCAGCCAATCACTAGAATCTCTCAGTGTCCCATCAGATGTACTTTCATCCAGTGGCCAACACACAATTGTGTTATTAGGTTGTTTACAAAACCCCATTTGGCCTCTGTTATCATGATGTTAAGGAAAACTCCCTAATTTAATCAGGGACTACCCTGATCTACCTCTTCTACAAGATAAAATTTAATAGCAACAAATATAAATAAAGTCTTTGTTTGATGGGGTTGCCATGGCCAAAGAATTTATGATCCACTAGCCAGCTTTCCATACTTAGCTATGCTGGTCCTCAGAAGGCAGGCATAGTCTCTTGCCAGGACCATACTCAACTGGCCACAGCTTATTCTCCACTGGCATAGTCTTTGAAAAACTAGAGTCATCTTCAGGCCAAGATGAGGCACTGGAATGAAGCTGGGCCCAGAATTCAACAGGAAGAAAATAGTGACCTGGATTACCTTTGAAAAATTGTGCAGTTTTTTTAAATTGCTAACCTATTTTGCTATCAAAATAGCTGACTTTGTGTATATTATAGCTTATATTTGATGACTCCCAAGAAAAATGGAGAGGCACATTATGGTTGTGGCTGCAATGCAATATGGATGAGCAATCATGCAGTTAAAGTGTTATAAAGGATGCCATCAGAGAAATGGGTGACCAGAAAAATAAATGGTCCTGTTGTGAAACGATAGGGAGGGGCAAACTAATGAAAGCCCATATGCTCCACTTGTATCTATGCAGTATGAATAGAATTGTATGAAGGCTCCCAGCATATTGAGTGGATCCCCCTGTGATGACTCTATGGAAGCATATTGACAAGAGTCCCTTAGGAGGGATGGGCATGGATCGATTGCAATTGGCATCAGTGGGTTATATATTCATATAGAAAAAAGTTATAGATCCAGTATAATATTGGATTATAAATGCAAAATCTTATACTTGGCTTCACAAGTTCAAGATGAAGGAGTGTGGCTAGACAGTGGTTTATCTTAATAAAAAAAAAAAAGGTCTGGAAATTTAGTTGATTGCAAAGTCTCCACTGTGATACGGGAGCAAAGAACAAACAAGCAAAAAACCTAATGTGATCTCAGGTTGCTTTAACAAGAGACATGGTACCTAGAATTAAGGAGGTAAGAGTGCTGCTATAATCTGCCCCAGTCAGATGATAATCAGAGTATTTTGTTTAGTTCTGGGTGCCACATTTTAAGAAGGACATCGGAGCAAAAGTCCTATGGAAAATACTAGGTTTTTCTTGCTCCTGGCTTTTTTTCCTCATTTGAAAATTGTAACCGTCTTGGGGAGATTAGCATATTCAACAAATTCCTTAAATTTCCTCCACCCTCATCTCCCAGATTTAGCTCTGGTTTGGGTTCATCAAAGACTTTGACCTTGTGATTTAGGGCTAGCTCTAGTTCAAGGATGGGTAAAGGGGGAAGGTATATGGTTAATTTGGGATCTTTTGCTCCTTGCTTAGGATTTATGTGGAGTACCAGACAAAGTCAGCCCTAGACAGGTTGACAATCCCTGATCCCATACTTTGAGGGCTTTCCTTGTACAAGTGATCAATCAGCCAGACTATGATTCAGGGAAGCAGCTTGGGGATGAGCCAGAGGAGGAAGAAGCTCTGGCCAGCTGGAACTTTAAAAGGCTGAGTATATTAATAATAGCTCACATTTATTCTCCAATATGATTTCATCTATGTGGGGAACTCCCAGCACAGGAACTTTCTCCACCAAGGCAGATCTCCAGATCTCAATCCCAAGCGACCAACTTGACCTTTTCCAGGAGGCCAGAGAGTAGGAGAATGCCACACAGAGGAAGAAGGAAAGAAAGACTACAAAATGTACTCTTGGAACTAAAAAAAAATGTGAGATTTTTCCTGAAGAGCGTGCTCTGAGAAGGAAGTTACTATGTGACCTCCAAAGAATGAGAGAGTATGCGAAACTATCAGGTAGAAAATCAGCCATTAAGGGTCATAGGGAAAAGAGAAGAGAAACTGTTCATTCCCTGCTCAGGGGTACTGTAGCATAGATTCGTTGACCCACTAACAAGAGAGAGTTCTGTCATCTTCCTAGAGCACGTCTCTGAGAAAATACAGAGAACCTCCCAGACTTATCAAAATGGATGACTACTACCCACTTTTTGGTGATTCATGTAGGCACAAAAAAAAAAAAAAAAAAAAGGTATCACTGAGGATTGTAAAGTCTTTGGCAAGAAACTGAAGACCAAGAAGGCACAGTGTGTTTTTATTGTTGTTTTATTTTTATTTTTCCCCATTCCTGATTCCTGTTAAAGGGAAGGGATACAGAAGAGAAAAACTGATTTGGAAAATAAACAGGTAGATAAGCAGGTGGTGAATGAGAATGGGTCCTAGATGGGATTTTGGACCACTAACTTAAAATAGAGGGCTAAGAGACTCCTGGTCATGGATAGAGAATACCTAATAAAGATGGATTAGAATGTATTTGCTGGGTGACTTGCAAATCAAATCAAAACTGTTTTAACCTAAAATGATGGAAAAGGGAGAAAATTTCTAGATAGATAGATAGATAGATAGATATAGCTGCCAAGCTAGATACCATAGAGCAGTTTCAGTTCAAGGAAGAATATCAAGTAAGATACCCAAAAGTCCACAGGAGTCAAACGTTAAGAAAGGAGAAACCCATGACCTTGCAAAATATCATATTGTGTATGTATATAACAAATGCCAGAAGTTAAGATGAGAAAGAAGAATTTCCTATTCCTAATGCAATCAAGAAGTCCTAATTTAAGGAGGTAAATTTCAATTCAATAATAATTTATTAAATGCTTACTTTGTGTCAGGCATTGTGCTAAGTGCTGGGGATACAAACAAGAAAAAGAAAGACAGTTCCTGCCCTCAGGAATCTTACAATCTAATGGGGGAAGACTTAATAGGAAGCTGAAAAGCAGGAGTAGGGGGAAACCAGGGAGGACTGTGATGTTTGATGGAGTCAAAACCAAACATAGTTGCTGATAGAAGATGGAGAGTTACCCACAAAGTTCTGAAAGTTCAGAGCCCTCTATAGGGAAAGACTTTGGGAAGAGTTATTGCTCCACACTCCAGCCCTCCAATCAGAGGGGAGAGGCAACTGAGAGAGTTCAATTTAATTCAGCAAATCCAATAAACATTTATTAAGAACCTATGTGACAGGCACTGTGCTAAGCCCTGATGATATAAAAAAAGGCAAAAAATAGTCCCTGCCCTCTAGGATCTTACATTCTAATGGGGCAGATGACATGCAGACAAATATATACAAAAGCAAGCTATATATAGGATAAGTAGGAAATAATTAAGAGGGAAAACACTGGAATTAAGAGGAGTTAGGGAAAGTTTCCTGTAGAAGGTGGTATTTTAGTTAGGACTTAAAGGAAGCCAGGGAGCTCAGTAGTTGGAGGGGAGGAAAGAGAATATTCCAGGCATAGGGGACAGAGTACATATGTATTAGGGATTAAGGTGTAAGAAGACTGGAAAGGTATGAGGGTGTTAGCTAATGAAGGGTTTTGAATGCAAAAACAGAGCATTTTGTATTTGATCCTGGAGGCAATAGGAAGGCTCTGGAGTTTATTGAACAGGAAGGGTGACATGATCAGACTCTGGGTTTTAGGAAAATCACTCTAGTGGCTGAATGGTATATTGATTGGAGTAGGGAGAGACTTGAGGTAGGCAGAACTATCTATAGGCTATTGCAATAATCCAAGCAAGAGGTGATAAGAGTTTGCACTAGAATAGTGGTAATGTCAGAGGAGAAAAAGGAGCATATTCAAGAGATGTTGCAAAGGTGAAATCAACATGCCTTGGCAAGAGATTGCATATGGGGGGGGGGGGGGGGACTGAGGGGAAGTGAGAGATAGTGAGGAATCCAGGATGACTCCTAGACTCTTGCTTGAGGGACTGGTGTTGCCCTCCACAGTACTAGGAAAGGTCGGAGGTGAATGGGGGAGAGTTTAGAAGGAAAGACAATGAGTTCAGTTTTAGAAATATTTAGTTTTAAGTGTCTACTGGACATCCAGTTCAAGATGTCTGAAAGGCTGTTGGAAATGAAAGATTGGAGGTCAGCAGAGAGTTTGAGAAAGGGTAGATTTGAGAATCATCAGCCTAGAGATGGTAATTTAATACATGGGAGCTAATGAGATTATGAAGTAAAGAGAAGAAAACCCAGGACATAACTCTGGGAATATTTATGGTTAGAGGATGTGATTTGGAGGAGAATCCAGCAAAGGAGACAGAGAAGGAGTGGTCAGATAAGTGGGAGGAGAACCAGGAGAGAGTAATGTCTTGAAAACCTAGAAAGAAGAGAGTCTAAAGTTGGAGAATTTGATCAATAGTGTCAAAGGTTGCAATTTGGAACTATGCCCAAAGGGCAATCAGATCGTGCAACTCTTTGATCCAGCAATACCACTACAAAGTCTGTATCTCAAAGAGATCATAAAAAGCTCTTTTTGCGGTGGCAAAGAATTGGTTTTGAGGGAATGCCCATCAATTGGGGAATGCCTGAATAGGTTGTGATATATGAATATAATGTAATACTATTGTGCTATAAGAAATCATGAACAGGCTGACTTCAGAAAAACCTGGAAAGACTTACATGAACTGATGCAAAGTGAAGTAAGCAGAACCAGGAGAACATTGTACACAGTGATAGCAACATCGTACAAATGATCAGCTATGAATCATTTAGCTCTTCTCGGCAATCCAAGACAATTCCAAAGGACTCATAATGGAAAATGCTATCCACATCCAAAAAAGGAACTGATGGAGTCTGAATGCAGATTGAAGCATATTATTTTCACTTTTTTTTCCTGTTTTTTTTTTTGGTCTGTTTCTTCTTTCACAACATGACTAATATGGAAATGTCTTACATGATTGCAAATATACAACATATATCAAATTGCTTACCATCTCAGGGAGGGGGGAGATGAGGAAGGGAAGGAGAAAATTTGGAACTCAAATTTTTTAAAATGAATGTTAAAAATTGTCTTTACATATAATTGGAAAAATAAAATTTAATAAAACTTTGAAAATATAAGAACTACAAATAATACAATGACCATTCATGATTCCAAAGGATTGATGATGAAACATACTATCTGCTACAAAGAGCTGATAGATTTAGGGTTGAGAATGAGACATATATTTGAGTATGACCCTTAAGGAAATATGTTTTGCTTGACTGTGCATATTTGTTACCAAAAAAATCCTATTTTTTTCTGTTCTTTTTCCCCAATGGGATAGAGAGTGGGAAGAAGAGAAAATGGAATTCTGTTATTTTATTTAAAATAGAGTTGGATAAGGGCTATAGAAATGAAATGTTGCATGAACTTTCAGATGAAGTTACTGTATTATTAGTTTTCCTTAACTGTTTTACTCTGTTACAAGAGATCTTACAAAAAGTGAGAATAATTTATAAATGTTTATAATATAAAAATAAAACATATCAATAAAACTGAAAAAACTATAGGAATTGATTTCAGTTCCTAGAAAGATTCTATAATAGGTCACTAAAGTTATGGTTAATAAACTTCTAGGTAGCTAGGTGGCACAGTAGATAGAGTACTGGGCCTGGAGTCGGGAAGACTCATTTTCCTGAGTTCAAACCTAGCCTCAGACACTTATTAGCTGTGTGATCCAGGGCAAGTCACTTAACCCCATTTGTCTTAGTTTCCTCATCTGTAAAAATGAGCTGCAGAAGGAAATGACAAACCACTCCAGTATTTTTGACAAGAAAACTCCAAATGGAGTCACGAAAAGTTGGATCCCACTGAAAAAAAAAAATGACTGAACAATGAACAACAAATGAATATCTAGTAAGGTATTGGTTATTACAAAGCTCAAAGCATGACTTCATTAAGAACAAATCATGCCAGGCTAACCTTTGTTTCTTTATTGATAGGAATACTAAAATAGTAGATCAGGAGGACGCGGTAGAGATCATTTACATAGATTTTAAGCAAAGCATTTGGTCAAGTATTTCATAGCATTCTCGTAAGAATGACGGAGGATTGTCAACTAGTTGAAATTACAATTAATTGTATTCAAAACTGGGCAGCTAGGTGGTGCAGTGGATGGAGTGCCAGGTCTGGAGACAGAAGGACCTGAATTCAAATCTGGCCTCAGACACTTACTGTCTATATGATCCTGGGCAAATCATTTAACCCTGTTTGCCTCAGTTTTCTCATATGTAAAATGAGCTGAAGAAGGAAATGGCAAACTACTCCAATATCTTTGTCAAGAAAACTCCAGATGGGGTCACAAAGAGTTGGACTTGACTGAAAAATGACTGGACAACAACAACAGGACTGGCTGACTAGCTCTACTCAAAGAGTAGTTGGTTTTTTTATTTTGTTGTTGTTGTTGTTTTTTGTTTAGAAGCCCAGTTAATTTGGAGTTTATTTTTTTCTAAAAAAAAAAGGAACAGAATATTTTCATGCAACACAGTCATGGTTTTTAAATAATGACAAATGGCAGGAAGAGTTAAGGAATGCTATACACACAGAATTCCATGAAATATACAAAATGCCCCAATATTTTGGGTTGTTCATAATCAAGGAATACCTTAAATACATTTTCAAAATACTGTAGCAACAAACATGACCTGCCTCATGAGGGCAAAGGAATGTAATTTTAGAAAAAAAAAAATCACACAGGGACTATTCATTTCCTTAAAAATCACTAAGCCAATGAGGTGGCGTGGTGGATAGAGCACCGGCCCTGAAGTCAGGAGGACCTGAGTTCAAATCTGACCTCAGACCAAACACTTGACACGTACTAGCTGTGTGACCTTGGGTAAGTCACTTAACCCTGATTGCC
The DNA here is from genome assembly GCF_900497805.2 of Vombatus ursinus. Lineage (NCBI taxonomy): Eukaryota > Metazoa > Chordata > Mammalia > Diprotodontia > Vombatidae > Vombatus > Vombatus ursinus. Next base: position 6,034,310 of record NW_020954556.1, on the reverse strand, counting down.
TCACAAAAAGAAAAAAAGAAAAGAAAAATCACTGAGCCAAGACAAAAGCAATATTCACCTTAATATACTGATTTTACACATGATTCTATATGATACCTTTTCTTAAATCAATTCCAACAGCAAAAAAATTAAGACTGTCTTCCTCTTTTTTGGTAAACAATTGCATGGTAAACCTGGATGACTTTTTCCCTCCTGGATTTTACCTGGGAGTAGCCTTTTTATTTAAAAGAGGAAGGTTTTGGCACTTTTTAAAATTAATTTATTTTGAATTATCAATAATCACTTCCATAACCTTTTGAGTTTTAAATTCCCCCCCACCTCAACTCCCTCCCCAAAATGGTGCACAATCTGATGTAGGCTATACATATACGTTCCTATTAAACATATTTTCACATTAGTGATGTTTTAAGTAAGAATTAGAACCAATAGGAGGAACCACCAGAAAAAAGAAACAAAACACAACAGAAGGAAAAAAATAGCAAATAGTATGCTTGGATCTGCATTCAAACTCCATAGTTCTCAAAGAGTAGTTGTTAATAGTTTAATATCAACTTGGTAAGAGATATCTAGTGGAGTAGCCATGTTTGGCCCTGAGCTGTTTAATATTTTTATTGTTTTCTTGAATTAAGGTTTGGAGGGCATGCTTATCAAATTTGCAGATTACAAAAGCTGGGAGGAATAGCTAACACACTGGATGACAGAACCAGGATCCAAAAATGTCTTGATAGGCTGGAGCATTGGACTGAACTGAATAATATGAAATTTAACATGGCTACATGTCAGGTTATATACTTGCATTTAAAAAATAAACTTTATTAGTATAGGATGGAGAGACACAATTAGACAGCAGGTCATCTGAAGAAGACCTGGGAGTTTTCATGGATTACAAGTTCAATATAATAAGATAGTTCACCCTTCCTGCAACAACCCCCACCCCCTAAAAGTTAATATTATCTAGGACTCCATTAAAAGAAGACTAACTTCCACAAATGAGGAGGTAAGACCCACCTTTATATGGCCTGGAGGACCATAGTACCACATCTGAAGTATTATGTTTGGTTTTGGGCCCCATAATTTAAAAAAAGACATTGGTAAGTTATGAGAAGAGAACAACCAGGAGAGTGAAGGCCCTTGAGTTTAGATCATAAGAAACCTGGTTGAAGGATGTTTAGCCTGGGAAAGAAAAGACTCTAGTAGGCCATCTTCCTGCCATGCTGTAAGTACCACATTCTCTTTCACCTCTGATCTGCACTCTGTTTCCCTCCCAGGGGCCCTACACTCCTGACTGGTGAGAGTTTACCACATAGGCACTCTGAGAGAGAGACAAGAGACAGCATTTGCCAGGCAAGTCAAACCGTCACCACCGTCTTGTCCACCATTTTCCCTCAGACCCCAATGGAGATTACTCAAGACCCTGAGAGCAAAGATTGCCTTACATTTCTATTTATATCCCTAGTGCTTAATAGTATTTTGTACAGAGCAAATGCTTAATAATTTTTTTTCATTCATTCATATATAGATGCCCCAAGACCAACCGTGTTATAATCTGGCCATATTCCTGCCACGCCACTCACATCTCCCAGCTTTCTTCATCTTATTTTCAAGATAGTAATCAATCAAATACCATTCCTGAAAAGGATATGTTAATTAATTACTCTATTACTCTACTCACCATCTCTGTGACTTCCCAGACCAAAACAGTCCTCCTTGGTTACTATTCCCTCTATGGGTTATCTTCTCCTATTAGAATGTAAACTTCTTGAGGTCATGGACTGTCATGTTTTTTGTATTTCTATCCCTAGTGCTTAATATGTTAATTTAATTCAGATGATCGCTGCATATCCTACTATGGGCAAGAATCTCTTAGAAGAAATGGAGTAGCCCTCATAGTCAATAAAAGGTTGAGAAAAGCAGTACTGGGGTATAATCTCAATAATGACCAAATGATATCTGTTCTAATCCAAGGCAAACCAATCAACGTCACAGAAATACAAGTCTATGCTCCAACCACTGATGCCAAAGAGGTCAAAGTTGATTAGTTCAATGAAGACCTACAACATCTTCTATAAATAATACCCAAAAAAGATGTCACATGCATTATAGGGGGTTGGAATGCTAAAGTAGGAAATCAAAAAATAATCAAAATAACAGGCAAATTTGGTCATGGAGTACAAAATGAAGCAGGACAGAGAGTAACAGAGTTTTGTTAAGATAACTCGCTGGTCATGACAAATACTCTTTTTTAATGAAGCAAAAGGTGAATTTACACATGGATATCATTAGATGGTCAATATAGAAATTAGATTGAATTATATACTTTGCAGCCAAAGGTAGAGAAGCTGTATGTAGTCACTTAAAACAAGACCTGGAGCTGACTATGGATGAGATCATGAGCTTCTTATTGGAAAATTCATACTTAAATTGAAGATAGTAGGGAAAACCATCAGATCATATAGGTATAACCTAAATTGCATCCCTTATGAATATGGACTGGAAGTGATGAATAGATTTAAGAGATTGTATCTCATAGACAAAGTGTCTGAAGAATTATGGACAGAGCTGTACAATATTTACCATACAGGAGGCAGCAACAAAAAACATTCCAAAGAAAAAGAAAAACAAGAAAGCAAAATGGCTGTCTGATGAGGCTTTACAAATATCTGAGGAAAGAAGGAAGGCAAAAGGTAAAGGAGAAAGGGAAATATATTCCCACTGAATGCAAAATTCCAGAGAAGAGCATGGACAGATAAGAAAGTTTTCTTAAATGAGCAATGCAAAGAAATGGAAGAAAACAATAGAATGGGAAAGATAAAAGATCTCTTCAAGAAAATTAGAGATATCAAGGGAGTTTCATACAAAAATGGTAGGGTCTTAACAGAAGTAGAAGACATTAAGAAGAGGTGGCAAGAATTGCAGATCTACAGATCCAAGGAAGATCTTAACATCACCAATAACCACAATGGTATGGTTACTGATCTCGAGCCAGACATGCTGCAGAATGAAGTCAAGCGGGCCTTAGGAAGCATTGCTAACAATAAGGCTAGTGGAGGTGAAGGAATTCTAGCTGAGCTTTTAAAATCCTAAAAGACGACACTTAAAATGCTGCACTCAATATGCCAACAAATCTGGAAAACACAACAGTGGCTACTGGATTAGAAAAGGTCAGTTTATGTCCCAATCCTAAAGGAGGGCAATGCCAAGGTATGTTCAAATTACTGAACAACTGTGTTCATTTCACACGCCAGCAAAGTCATGCTTAAGATTTTTCAAGCCAGGTTTCAGAAATATGTGAACCAAGAATTATTAGAAGAGCAGGCTAGTTTTCAAAGAGGCAGAGGAATAAGAAACCAAATTGCCAGCATTCACTAGATTATAGAGAGAGCAAAGGTGTTCCAGAAAAACATTTACTTCTGCTTCATTGACTACACTAAAGCCTTTGATTGTGTGGATCACAAGATGTGGCCAGGCCTCAAAGAGATGGGAGTGCCAGATTATCTTTTTTTTTTTTCAGGCAATTGGGGTTAAGTGACTTGCCCAGGGTCATGCAGCTAGTTAGCATCAAGTGTTTGGTCTGAGGCCAGATTTGAACTCAGGTCCTCCTGACTTCAGGGCTGGTGCTCTATCCACTGTGCCACCTAGCTGCCCCTTAGATTATCTTACTTGTCTCCTGAGGAACCCATACGCAGGCCAAGGAGCAACAGTCAGAACCGAACATGGAACAATTGATTGGTTTAAGATTGGGAAAGGGGTATGACGAGGTCATATATTGTAATCTTATTTATTTAACTTATATACAGAGTACAACATGTGAAATTCCAGGCTGAATGAATCAAAAGCAGAATTAAGGTTGCCTGGGTAAAACATCAACAGTCTCACATATGCAGATGATGCCACGCTGATGGCAGAAAGTAAAGAGGAATTAAGAAGCCTCTTGATGAGTGTAAAAGAGAAGAGTGTAAAAGCTGACTTGAAGCTTAACATCAAAGAAGACTAAGGTCTTGGCAACTGGTCCCATCACTTCCTGGCAAATAGAAAGAGAAGAAATGGAAACAGAGTCAGATTTTATATTCTTGGGCTCAAAGATCACTACAGGCGGCTTCTGCAGCCATGAAATTAAAAGATGTTTGCTCCTTGGAAGGAAAATTATGGCAAATATGGACAGCATACTAAAAAGCAGATATCACTTTATAAAAAGTCTAGTAAAAAGTATAGTCTAGTATAAAAAAAAAGTCTAGTAAAAAGTATAGCCAAACCTATTGTTTTTTCAGTAGCAATGTCTAGCTGTGAGAGTTGGACTTAGCAGAAAAACTGAGCACTACAGAATTGATGCTTTTAAATTGTGGTGCTAGAGATTTTTGAGAGTCCCTTGGACAGCAAGGAAATCAAATTAGTCAATGCTTAAAGAAATTAATTCAGGCTCTTCACTGGAACTTCAAAGACTGAAGCTGAAGCTTAAATACTTTGGCCACATAATGAGAAGATGGGACTCATTGGAAAAGTCCCTGATGATGGAAAGATTGAAGGCAGAAGGAAAAGGGTATGGCAGAGGATGAGATGGATAGTGTCATGGAAATAATGAATATAAACTTGGATAAACATCGAGAAATAGTGGAGGATAGAAAGGCCCAGCATGCTATAGGCCATGGGATCACAGTCAGACATGACTAAATGAATGAAAAACAAGTGCTTAGTATAATGTCCAACACATAGGAAGAGTTTTTCCACTTATTTATTCAGGATATTCAGAAGTCTTCAAGTAGGTGAAAAGCCGTCCTGTCATGTGGGATAGAAAGGAAAAGCATTAAGTACTTACTATGTACCAAATACCAACGTAAACACTAGTGATCCAAATAGAAAACTGAGACAGCCCTCACCCTCCAGGTACTCACATCCTAATCTATGGACACAACACATGAGAAAAAAAGCTCGTGTTCATGTTCAGTTCAAGGGAGATGGAAAAACCAGGTAGTACTTTGCTTCTGATAAGTATCAAAGCAAATGGCAAAGGGCCCTAAGCCTTTGAGAAGCAATTGCAAGGCAAAAGGTTCCCAACAGAACAGAACAGAAGAAAATGGGTCCAAAAGTCAAAGTGGAATTTCATTTCCTATCAGCTGCTCTGCTTGGTTTCCACTCCAAGGAACATCATGCCTCTCCCAGGATAAGCTATGACCTGAAATCTCATCACCACGGAGACTGATTTTTTTAATCAGATTAATTTTGGGGGGTTATATTTTAAGTTCCAAGCTTATCCCCCTTCTTTCCCACCACACCCTAGAGAAATCCACCATATGAGACAGATATAAAAATATATAAAACTATACTATGCACACTTCAATATATCAGTTCTTTCTCTAGAGATGGATAGGATCTTCCTTCATAGTTTCTTTGTAGTTGATTTGAATATTTATAATACTCAGAATAGCTTAGTTGTTCACAGTTATTCTTCGAACCATATTGCTGTAACTGTTTCCAACCTTCTCTTGGTTCTGCTCATTTCACTCTTCATTATTTCATGAAAGTCTTTCCATGTTTTTCTAAAATCAACCTACTCTTCATTTCTTATAGCACGGTAGTATTCCATCACAATCATATGCCACAACTTATTTAGCCATTCCCCAACTGAAGGTTATCCCTTCAATTTCTAGTTCTTTGCCATCACAAAGAGAGTTGCTATAAATATTTTAGAACATATGAGTTCTTCTCCTTTTTCACTGATCATCTTGGGAAACAGACCTAATAGTGGTATTTCTGGATCAAAGGGTATACATGATTTTATAACTCTTTGGGCATAATTCCAAATTATTCTCCAAAATGGTTGGATCAGTTCACAGTTCCATCAACAGTGTATTAGTGCCCCAATTTTTCCACATCCCCTCCAACATTTGTCATTTTTTCCCTTCTATCATTTTAACCATAATAGGTATGAGATGATATCTCAAAGCTGTTTTAATTTGCATTTCTCTAATCAGTTATGATTTAGAGCATTCTTTCATGTGACTATATATAGCTTTGACTTCTTCATCCAAAAATTGCCTGTTCGTATCCTTTGACCATTTATCAATTGGGGAATGACTATGGAGATTGATTTAGCTTTGATACTCAGCCCCTCCTCAGAACCCTCAGCTGCCTCTTTCATCTGATTGGAGGGCAAAGCAATAAACTCCTCCCAAAACCTCTTTGAGCTCAGAAGTTTCCAGAAAACTTAATTTCCCAACAGCTGCTCTGTTTGGTTTCATTCCCACTGTGCGTCCAAGCTGCATACCCTCTGGCAGCTTCCCTTTTCTCCTTTTATCTTCCTTTTATGCATTTTTTCCCCGATTTGATTGTAAACTTCTTGAGGGCAAGGACTGTTTTTCTTATTTGTATCCCCAGCACTTAGTGCAATGCCTGGTACATAGCAGGCATTTAATAATTCTTTATTGAATAAATATTTGACTATTATTGAAGTAGGACTTTGAGATATCTTCAGCAGAAGTGGGAATGCAGGGGACAGCATCCAGTTGATAGTGGGTATCTGTGCCTGGTAGGAACTTGGCAATGAAACAGAGGAGGTTGGGTTGGGTTGGGAAAGGTAAAGGTCTGTGGCTCCTCTCAATGGCAGCAGTTGACAGTGGTCCATCTTTGGGCCATCAGCCGGAGGACTCCAAGCAAATTAGATTTGCTTCTGTTTGGCTTCAGAAGTTAGAACACTGGTTGGTGAAAGAAGCACCTTTATGTTTGCTTTCAGCAGAAACTTCCCAAAAATTAGAACTGCCTCTTTCTTTTTTGGTAGCTGAGAATTGGAAATTGAGGGGATGCTCATAAATTGAGGAATGGCTAAACAAGCTGAGGTATATGATTGTAATGGAATATTATTGTGCTATAAGAAATGACAAGCAGGAGGATTTCAGAAAAACCTGGAAAGACTTACACAAACTGATGCAGAGTGAAGAGAGAAGAACCAGGAGAACATAAACAGTAACAGCAATATTGCACAATGAAGAACTGTGAATGACTTGGCTAGTCTCATCATTACAATGATCCAAGACAATCATTATGAAAAATGCTATCTTCCGCCAGAGAAAGAACTGAAGTTGTCTGAATACAAAGTAAAGCATACTATTTTTCCCTCCCTCCCTTTCCTTCCTTCTTTCCTTCCTTCCTCTCTCTTTCTTTTGAGTTTTCTTGCACAAAATGACTAATATGGAAATGTTTTACATGATTGCACACGTATAACCTACATCAGGGTGGGGCGAGGGGAGGGAGGGAGGGATAGAATTTGGAATTCAAAACTTAAAAAACCATAATTAATGTTAAATTGTTTGTAAACTAAACTAAATGGGTGTCTATTGATTGGAGAATGAACAAATTGTAGTACACGAATGAAACAGAATAATATTGTATTGTAATAAAAGATGGTTGAGTAACACAGATTAACATGGGAAGATTGATTTTTAAAAAGTGACTTAGAACAAGAAAATATAGCTAAAAGAAGAATACACATAACAACAATAAAATTTTTTAAAATACACTAAAATGCACCTGAACTCAGATGAATTGAGGATGAACAACTTTGGTTCCAAAGAACAGAGAGTATGATACTCACATCACTCTCCAGTCAATAGGGAGATAGGGGGATATCAGGTACAGAATGTCACAATTCCATTAGACATATTTGCCTGTTGATTGGCCTTGCTTAATTGTTTTTCTTTGGTATAAGGAAGGGTTCAATGGGGGAAGTATATTGGGAAATAACTATTCTTAAAAGAAAGAGGGTTTCACCAAAAAATTTAAAGGTATCAGAACTCAGATCAATACAATTATCAATCCTGATTCCAAAGGACTGATGATGAGATATTTTCCTGCTCTCAGTAGAGAATAACAGACTACAGAATGAGCCATATTCTATCAGACAGAGTCAATGTGTTGGTTTGTTTTGCTTAATTGTACTTCTTTGCTGTGTATAGGGGGGTGGATCTATTACAGAGTAATACTGAAAAGTGACATCAATTTTTAAAAAAACACTTTAAAAGAATAAAGAATAAAAGAAAATTTATCTAAAAGTCATTCATTATGACTAGTCTGAATTTATACTAGGAATGCAAGAATAATCTGACATTTGGAAAAGTCAACATAGTTAATCATATTAAAAAGAAAAACATCTCAATAGATGGAGATTTTTTTCTGCAAAGTGCAATATTCATTTATTTTATATAATATAGGCATAGAAGAATTTTTAAAATATGATAAAAATATCAATCTAAAACCTAAAGCAAGGATTATATGAAATGGGGATTCACTAAAAGACTTCCCAATAAATTGGAGTAAAGAAAGGATGCCACCTTTCCCCACTATTATCTGATATGTCTAGAAATGCTGGCAATAACAGTAATGTAAGAAAGTGAGATTAAAGGCATAATGATAGGCAAGGAGGAGATAAAACTATTCTTATTTGTTAATGACAGTGGTTTGCTTAGAAAGTCCTGGCGAATCATCAATGATATTAATTAAGATAATAACTTCAGCAAAGTTACATGCTATATAATAAACCCCAAAGAATCACAGCATTTCATATATGAAAATAAAATCAATGAGACAAAAATAGAAAGGGAAATTTCATTCAAAATAACAACAAAATACACAAAATATTTGGGGATCAAGCTATAAAAGTATGAAAAATACTTATATAAATTCAGTTCTAAAATCACCCTCAAAGAAATAAAAAATAAATAAATAGTTAAAGAAACATATTGTCAGTGCCCAACCCTGGTACATGCCAATATGATACAAATGACATTACTAAAGTTAATTTACAATTTTAATATTATACCAATCAAACTACCAAGAGTATACATTATAGAACTTAATAAAATAATAAAATTCATTTGGAAAAACAAAAAAATTAGAAAATCAAGGAAAATAATGAAAAGAAATGAGAATAAAGCAAGAATAGCACCTTCAGATAGATTCTATTATAGAGCACCAATATCAAAATCATTTGGTACTGGCTAAAAAATCGAGTAAATCAATGGAAGAGGCTAGACAATGAAGAATCAGAAATAATTGAATTCAATAATCTATCATTCAATAAACCTGAAAACTTGCATTAGTCAGGAAAGAACTCCCTATTTGATTGAAACTGCTGAGAAAACTGAAAAGTAGTCTGGCAGAAATTAGGCTTAAACCAACATCTTACAGTTCATTTCATAATAAATTTAAAATGAACACATGACCCAAATATTAAAGATAATACCATAAAAAATATTCAAAGAGAAGCAGATCATTTACCTTTTACAGTATGGGTAAGTTATGAATTATAACCAAACAAGGAATAGAGATAATTACAGAAGGTAAAATAGATGACCTTGATTAGCTGAAATTAAAAAGCTTCTATAGAAACATAATCCTCTAAGAAAAGAAGAGAAGTGGTTGGTTGGTGGGGGAGGGAGAAATCTTTGTATCAAATATCTCTCTCTGATAACTGTGGCACATGAATATAATGAAATGTTAATAATGGTGCTGTAAGAATTGTCAAATATGGTGAATAATGAAAAGCATGAAAGAAATTAGCTGAAATGATGCAAAGTGAAGTAAGCAGGGTCATGGGAAAAATACTCAAAATGTAAATGTAAAGAAAACAAAACAATAAAATATAACTGTTACATATAAAAAACATGACCCCACAAAGTAGACATAAGAAGACATTTCTCAATAGTAGCTAGGTGGCATTGTAGATAGAGCACCAGCCCTAGAGTCAGGAGGACCTGAGTTCAAATCTGACCTCAGACACTTGACATTAGCTGGGTAATCCTGGGCAAGTCCCTTAATCCCAATTGCCTCACAAAAAAAAAAAAAAAAATATTTCCTCCACTCTTTTGCAGCAGTGAGAGGTCCATGGGTGTGGAATATTGCAAACTTTTCAGATTTTTTTTTCTTAATGTCTTGATTGGTTATGCTGATTTCTCCCACACACTTCTTTCTTTTTCTTTCTTTCTTTCTCTCTTTCTTTCTTCCTTCCTTCCTTCCATCCTTTCTTTCTTTCTCCCTCCCTTCCTTTTCCCTCTCTCCCTTCCTTTCCTCTTTCCTTTCCTCCTTCTCTTTCTCCCTCCCTTTTCTTCCTCCCTCCCTCCTTCCCTTCCTTCTTACTTTCCTCCCTCCTTTCTTCCTTCCATCCAACCAAGCTGGAGGTAAATCAATTAATCAGGGGTACCTGATTGATTCCCCCCATTACCTACTTCAAAGGGTTGTTGTGACAATCAAATAAGATAATATTTGTGAAGCACTTAGCATAGTGCCTAGGCACATAGTAGGTACTATATAAACATTTATTCCCTTCCCTGTTCCTTATCATACGTTTAATGAAATATTATAGTGCCATAAAATGATCAATATGTAGAAAAGCCTATAGAATGTGATGGAGAGAAAGAGCAGCAAAACTAGAACTCTGTGTATGTGTATGTATGGTGTGTGTGTGTATATGTATGCATGTGTGTACACATACATGTGAATACACATGAACACACAAAATCCTTTTTAAGGATTTTGAGAGCATCTCCCTATGAAGGACATGGTCATGCCCATTGCACTTTATTGATAGGATCAAGGACATTTCCTATGGAGTTCCCTGTCAACTAGAAGATGGAGTTCCCTGTCAACTAGAAGAGCACATAGGATGATCCTTTGGTTAGAACTTCTGTTCTACATCCACTACAATGCTTCTTGGGAAGAAAGATGACCACTGACTAGAGAATAAACCCAACCTCTATCTTGACTTGTCAGCAGAATGTAATTGTTTGAACAGCATAGAGCTGAGGTGAAATATAAAACGCATATTTATCAGTTCTTCAAATTGCATCATGTCTTGACATTTTAAGTACAAATCTCCCAAAAGAGTATAAAAGTAGTTATAAATTACTATATCCTGTTTTAAGTCTTTGTTAATGCATTCTTGTTGGAGCCTTTTGCTTTTAGCATTTCTTTTGTGTGAAGAATATAAATAGTTGTCCTAATCTATAAATCATTGATTGTACCTTGATTTCCCTTCTACTATCTCCTTTCAGGGAAAACCCAGACATTAGCCAAACTTAGACTTTAAGTAACTTTTCTCTGCATGCTGGGGTGGAGACTCCAGCCCCAAACAGCACAATAAAACCCAAATAGCACAAGAAAAAGGATCTGATCCTTATTTTAGGAGGTCAGGTTCCCCCAAGTCAGAATCTAATTAAGGATCCATAGCTGAAAGGTATTCCTTAGTGGAAAAGGAGTGAGCAAGTACCCTCAGCCTTCCTGTTTCAGAAGTGATGATGATGATGTTGATGATATTGATGATGATGATGAAGATGATGATGATGATGATAACAATGAAGATGATGGAGATAGATATATAAGAGAGGGAGATGAGAGATGGAAGAGAGAAGGAGGGAAACAGAAAGTCAGAGACAGAGATAGAGATACAGAGAGGGAGGAGATAGATAGATAGACAGATAGATAGATAGATGATAGATAGACAGATACACAGTCATCTCATAAAACCAAAGGTAGTATAATTTCCAATGGACTCAAAATGGGATACAGAACAAACACATTTTTGTTTGTTCTTCTTTGTTAAATATGTGATATAAGATTAAACTATTTTGTATGTGTATTTGATTGTTTTTGTTACTAGCTATTAAGTTTATAATAAATCATTCTTAAATATTTGCAAAACACTATTCTAACAACCCTGTGAGGTACATAGTACAAGTATTTTAGTCACTGGAGTAGAATTTATTATGCTTCAACTGATGTTAAAAAAAAAAGCAGCCTCCCTCCAGCTTAGTTGGATGGAAGGAAGAAAGGAGGGAGGGAAGAAAGGAGGGAGGAAAGTAAGAAGGAAGGAAGGAGGGAGGGAGGAAGAAAAGGGAGGGAGAAAGAGAAGGAGGAAAGGAAAGAGGAAAGGAAGGGAGAGAGGGAAAAGGAAGGGAGGGAGAAAGAAAGAAAGGATGGTAGGAAGGAAGGAAGAAAGAGAGAGAGAAAGAAAGAAAGAAAGAAAAAGAAAGAAGTGTGTGGGAGAAATCAGCATAACCAATTATTATGATCTCAGACAAAATTAAAACTAAAATAGATTTAATTAGAAAAGATAAACAGGGAAACTACACTATGTGTCATCAGTATTATTCAATATTGTTTTAGAAAAGCTAGCAATAACAATAAGAAAAAGAAATTGAAGGAATCAGAATGGAAAATGAGGTAATAAACTATTTATTTTTGCAAACATATGACGATATATTTGGAAAATCATAAAGACTCAACTAAAAATTAATTGAAACAATTAATAATTTTAGCAAAATAATAAGATGTAAAATAAACCCACATAAATCATCAGTATTTTTATGTATCACCAACAAAACCCTGCAAGAACAGACAGCAAGAGATATCCCATTTAAAATAACTGTAGACAGTATGAAATACCTGAGGGTATACCTGCCAAAACAGACCCAGGAACTACATGAACATAATTATAAAACATTCTTTATACAAATAAAGTTAGATTTAAATAATTGGAGATGTATTAATTGTTCGTGGGTAGGCAAAGCCAACATAATAAAAATGACAATTTTACATAACTATTTATTCAATGCCATTCCAATTAAATTACTAAAAAATTATTTTATTCAGTTAGAAAAAATAACAAAATTCATTTGGAAAAGCAAAAGGGCAAGAATTTCAAAGAAATTCATGATAAAAAAAATGTAAAGGAAGGAGGTTCAGCAATACCAGACTTCAAACTATATTAAAAAGCAGTAAATACCAAGACTATTTGGTACTGGATAAGAAATAGAAAACTATATCAGTAGAACAGAGTAGACAGACAATACACAGTAGTAAAAGATTACAGTAACCTTGTGTTTGATAAACGTAAAGTTTTAAGTTTTGGGGATAAGGATTCATTATTTGGTTTAAAAAACTGTTAGAAAAGTTGGAAAGTAGTCTAGCAGAAATTGGTCATAGAACAATTAAACCATGTATCAAGAAAAGGTCAAAATGGATATTTGACAAAGATGTAAAGGAAGATATCATAAGAAAATTAGAAGAATATGGAACATATTACCTATCAGACTTATAGATAGGTGAACAATTTATGAATAAACAAGAGTTAAAGAGCATTGTGAAGTGTAAAATAGATAATTTTGATTATATTAAATTAAAAAGGTTTTGTACAAATAAAACCAATGTAGCCAAGATTAGAAAGAAAGCAGAAAATTGGGGGGGGTGGATTTTCATAGTCTCTCAGATAAAGGTCTCATATATAAAGAACTTCATCAAATTTATAAGAATATGAGTCATTCCCCAATTTATAAATGGTCAAAGGATACGAATAGGCAGTTTTTCAATGGAGAAATCAAAACCATATATACTCATATGAAAAAATGCTCTAAATCATTACTGATTAGAGAAACTCAAATTAAAACAACTCTGAGATATCATCTTACACCGATCAGATTGGATAAAATGATATATGTCCTTCAACTGAGGAATAGCTAAACAAGTTGTGGTATGTTATTGTGATGGAATACTACTGTGCTATAAGAAATGATGAGCTGGTTGATTTTAGGAAAACATGGAAAGACTTACATGAAAAAATTAAAAGTGAAATGAGCAGTACCAAGAGAACAATGTACATAGTAACAGAAATATTGTCCTAAGAACAACTTTAAATGACTAATTCATCTTGAGTATCATAAATACTCAAACCAGCTACAAAGGACCTATGAAGGAAGATGCTATCCACTTCCAGAGAAAGAACTGATGTATAGCATGGTTTTACATATATATGTGTGTATGCATGTATATATGTATATGTGTGTTTGTGTACATATATATATGTATATACACATACACATGTTTAATTATAGCCTTTTCAAGGATGAGTGAGGATGGAGGGAGAAAAAATAAAAAGTACACAGCACAGAATAAAAGAAAACTTAGAAGGAAGAACAAAAACATTTGAAAATAATGTGTAGTATTTATTACATAGTTGTTGTTTTTTCTAAAGTAAACAGTCTGAAATAGAAATGCATGGTTTTATATTGAATTCTCTCTATATGTTCTGGTGTGTGCATGGAAATGTTCTTTTTTTCTTCTTTTTGTATTTTGTATAAGTTTGTGTATATATGTATATATATGTGTGTGTATGTGTGTGTGTGTGTGTGTTCTGTATAAGTTTAAAATGAATTTAAATAATTTTTAAGTCAGAGGATTTGATATTTGATCTTGGTAGTAATAGGAAACCACTGGAGTTTACTGAATAGGGGGTAGGGGATGTGACATGGCCAGACCTGTGATTTAGGAAGATCACTTTGGAAGCTGAGTGGAAACTGGACCTGAGTGGAGAGAGACTTGAAGAAGTAGACAGATTAAGCAGAAAGCTACAATAGTCCAGGTGAGATGATGAGGGCTTGCGGTAGGGTGGTAGCTGTGTCAGAGGAGAGAAGGGATGTTTCAAAGGTAAGGTGAAAGGCCTTGGTAATAGATTGACTATAGTGGCGGGGTAAGAGGGATGAGGGGGAAGGGGAAAGAGGTGAGTGAATGTGAGGAGTTGAAGATGAAACCATGGTTGTGAGCCTTTAACAAAACTGGAAAATTATAAAGAAGGAAGTGTTTTGTGGGAAAGATATTGAGTTCAGTTTTAGACATATCAAGTTTAAGCCTCCAGAACATTTAGTTTGAGATGTCCAATAGGCATGTGAGATTGGTGGTCAGCAGAGAAGTCAGGGACCTGCACAGAGATAATAATAGAATCCATGGGAGCAGATAAGATCACCTACCCTCTTGGCTTCCCCACACAATATGACGTCAGCCAGCAGCAGAGAATGAAGCAATTGGCAACCTTGACTCTCCTTTTGTGTTTCCTTCTCTCTAGTGTGGACTTTTTTTAAAAAAATATATATTTTTTTCATTGATATCTTTCGCTTTTTATATCACCTAAATTCTGAGTATCCTTTCCTCTCCCCCTTCCCTGAGAATCATTCTATATTTTTTTTAAAAGAAAGGAAAAGAGGAAGAAGAGAAAAATCAGCAAAACTGATCAATAGAGCAAAAAAAGACAGGACATATATGTAATGTTCCACCCCCACGGTCGTCCTACTTCTGCAAATGAGTGATAAATTGGTATTTCTTATCTCTTTTTGGAGCCATGCTTATCCTCTGTAAATCCTCAAAATCCACTTTTGATTGTTACATGATGGTTATTATCATTGGTTATTTTTTTTTGCCTGTGCTTCCTTCACTCTACAACATTTCATGCAAGTCTTTCCATGCTTCTTTGCAGTCATCATATTTGTCCTTTCTTATTGTATGGTAATATTGTACTGTATTCTTGAATCACAATGTGTTTAGCCATTCTCTCAATATCTTAGCTAATTCCCTAAGATTTTCTAAGTAAACCATCACATCATTAGCAAATGAGGATAGTTTTATCTCTTTATTACCTATCTTTACACCTTGAGTTTCTTCCTTCTATCTTCTTGCTATTATTAGCATTTCTAGAATTATATTAAATAATAACAGAAAGAGTCAATATCTTTACTTTATTCCTATATCTATTGGAAAAGCTTCTAGTGTGTCCCTTTGGCTTTAGACAGGTACTTTTTAAAACATATTTTTTTAAAGTCCCTCTATGCACATGCTTTATAGGATTTTTAGCATGAATAAATATTGGACTTCATCAAAGGTTTTTTCTGCTTCTACCAATGTAATCATGTGATTTGGAATGTTTTTATTTTTAATATGATAAATCTTACTGTTTTTTTAATGTCAGACCATCTTGCAGCTCTGGTATAAATATAATTCAGTCATAATGAATAATGATGAATTGGATGAATTGCTGTAGTCTAACAGGATTTTGTTTAAAATTTTTGAATCAACATTCATTAATGAATATACATCTTTATCAATATATCATTGTCACTAATTGTATTGGTCCATAGCTCTATTTCCATGCTTTATCTTTCCCTAGTTTAGCTGTTAGTACAATATTTGTCTCATTTAAGGGGTCTGGTAGAGTGTTTTTTCTCAATTTTTGAGATTAATTTGTGTGGTACTGGTATAAGTCGTTCTTTTAATGTTTGAGAGAATTCTCTTGTAAATCCAGCAGGATCAGGAATTTTTTTTCTTGAATTCTTTTAGAGTTAGTTCTATTTCCTTTTCTGTGGTTGTATTATTTAAGATCTCTCTTTGGTCTTCTGTTTGGGGGGGCATTTTCTATTTTTAAGCTATTTTATTTTTTTTTGTACTCTGTTTTGTTAGCACGTAAGTGGGCATAGTAGGTTCTGATAATTCTTTTCATTTCTTTTGATTTTGTTGTGATTTCACCTTATTAATTTGCTATTTTGTTGAGTTAATTTTTTACCCTCTCTTAAAAATAAAATTGGCTAAAGATTTATATTTTGTTACTCTTTTCAAACAAGCTTTTAGTTTTATTTGTCATTTCCAGTCTTTTTGGCTTCCAGTTTATCTATTTCTCTTCTAATTTTCAATATTTCTTCTTCTGTGCTTACTTTGGGTTTATGTGTTGCCTATCTAATTTTTAAAATGCACATTTAGCTTATTAAGTCTTTCCTTTTCTATTTTGTTAATATATATTTGTAGATATCTTATTTTCCCCCTTAGAACTACTTTGCTGCATCCCAGAAAATTTGGGTATGCTGTTTAATCATTATCATTTTTTTTAAAGATAATTACTAAGCATTTCTATGGTTTGTTCATTGGCTCCCTCATTACTTAGGATTTCATTATTTGGCATGTTGTTTCATTATTATAATTTTCTTTAAGATAATTAGTAATTATTTCTATGATTTGTTCTATGAACACTCGTTATTTAGGATTTCACTCAAATCTACAATTGGGTCTGAGTCTTTAGTTTGTGATCCCTGAACTGATTACTATTTCTATTGCATGATCATCCGTAAAGGATTTGTTTGCCATTTCTGCCTTTTTACATTTATTTGCAATATTTCTGTGCCCTAATACATGGACAATTTTTATAAAAATTCCATGTGGAGCTAAGAATTATGTATATACTTTAGCAGTCCCATTTAGAAGACACCATAAGTCTTATAGCTCTAGTTTTTCCAGCAATTTGTTCAATTTTACATTTTCTCTTTTATTTATCTTTCTGTTATTCTTGCAATCTGGCTTCTGACTTCATCGTTCATATGAAACTTCTTCAAAGTTGCCAATCATCTCTTAATAGCTAAATCTAATGGCCTTTTCTCAATCATCAGCTTTTGACATTGCCAATCACCCTCTTCTTCAGGATATTCTCTTCTTTCTAGATATTCATGACACTTCACTCTCTCTTGGATCTTCTCCTACCTGTCTGGCCATTCCTTCTTTTGTCTCCTTTACTGAATCTTCATTCACATCATGGTGCTAACCATGCGAGTACCCCAAGGCACTGTCCTGGGCTTTCTTCTCTTCTGCATCTAAAGAATTTCATTTAGTGATCTCCTCAGCTCCCATGGTTTTAATTATCATATCCATGCAGATGATTCTCAAATCTTGTTGTATAGCCACTAGAATTTAGTAAAAAAAAGTGATGAAATGGTCAGACCTATGTTTAAGAAAAATTAATTTGATAGCTGAGTAGAAGATGTATTGGAGTAGGAAAAGGCTTGAGGCAGGGGGACCAACCTATTGTAATAGTATATTAATAGCTATTGTAATAGTCCAGGTGTGAGGTGATGAGGTCAGGCATCAGAGTGATTGCAGTGTCAGAGGAGAGAAGGGTGTGTACATGAAAGATGTTAGGAAGGTAGAAACTACTGTTGTTGTTCAATCATTTTTCCTCATGACCCCATAGGCCATACTATTCATGGCATTTTCTTGACAAAGATACTAGAGTGGTTTTCCATTTCCTTCTCCAGTGGACTAAAGCAAACAGATGTTAAATACTTGCCCAGGGTCACACAGTTAGTAAGTGTCTGAGGTCAGATTTAAACTCCTGACTCCAGGTCCAGTACTCTATCCACTGAGCCATCTACCTGCCCCAAGAAATCATAGGATGTGACAACTGTTTGGATATATGGGGTGAGACAGCACGAGGAGTTGAGGATAACACCTAGGTTTTGAGCCTGGGTGACTAGGAGGATGGTGGAACCCTTGACAAAAATAGGGAAGTTAGAAAGAAAGAAGAATTTTGAGGGAAAGATAATGTATTGTACATGTTAAGTTTAACATATCTAGGGGGTATCCAGTTTGAGATAGGTAGTGGGGGAAAAGAGACTGGAGATCAGGAGAAGGGTTAGTGTTGTAAAAATAGATCTGAGAGTCATCTGCATAGATAATTAAAACCACGGGAGCTGATGATATCACCAAATGAAATACATACATAATAGAAAAGAGAAGAGGGTTCAGGACAGAGCCTTAAGGGACCCCTATGCTTAGCACTGTGACATGGATGAAAATCCAGTAAAGGAGACAGGGAAGAGGCAGCTGGACAGGTAGGAGGAGAACCAGGAGACAGAATACAGGAGAAGTAGTGTCAAAGGCTACAAAGAGGTAAAGAAAGTTGAGGAAGCTTTGTCCTGGGTCCTCTCTTCTTCTCACTCTATACTTTCTCACTTGGTGACCTCATCAACTTTCATGGTTTCAATTATCATCTCTATTCAGATGATTCTCAGATCTACTTATCCAGCTCTAACTTCTGTCCTGATCACCAGTCTCACAACTCTAATTGCTTATTGAACATCTTGAACTGGACATCTAATAGATATCTCAAACTCGACATGCATCAAACAGAACTCAGCTGGACATCTAATAGATATCTCAAATTCGACATGCATCGAACAGAACTCAACTGGACATCTAATAGCTCAAACTCAACATGCATAAATCAGAACTTAACTGGACATCCAATATATATCTCAAAATCAACATGCATAAAACAGAACTCAACTGGATATCTAACAGATATCTCAAACTCAACATGCATAAAACAGAATTCAACTGGATATCCAATAGATACCTCAAACTCAACATGCATAAAACAGAACTTAAGGCTTCCCCTCTTCCCAGCTTCCCTATTACTCTCAAGGGCACCACAATCCCAGTGTCACCCTCAAGTCCTCACTCTCACTCAACCCCAAATCCAATCTCCTTTAACAACAGCTTTTGTATATGTCATCTTTTCTGCACTCACACAGCTGCCTTTCTGGTGCAGGCCCTCATCTCACACGTGGAACTATTGCTGGTGGGTCTCCTTGACTCAAGACCCTCCCCACTCTAGTCCATCCTCCACTCAGTTGCCAAAATGATTTCCCTAAAACCATGTTACCTCTCCCTTCCTCTGGACTCACTAAATTTAAGTGTCTCTCTGTTACTTCTAAGATCAAATATAAAATATATATATAAATATAATTTTTTGACTTATAAAGTATGCTTTTAGCTTTATTTCAGTCTTTTAAAATAAGAATGTTTAGAAAAATCAAGTTAAACATATTAACACTTCTTAAAAACTTTGGCATCATAGTGCCCAAGTTCCAAATAATACTAGCTATATCAATGTAAAAAGGCATGAAAGATATCAAACTGTCAGTGCAAGTAGCATACTGAAAAAGTATAATAAATGCCTAAACATTTTGAAGTTGGGATCTAGACTGTCAAGGTCAAGGCTGAAAAACTCTCAGCGATGTTCACTGTTTTAGATCAGTGCACATCTTCTCCCCATTTTCCCTAAAATAAATCTTTGATTTGGCTGTTATAGTTCAACCTATTTAATCACATGCAAGATGTTTGAAATTTCACTCAGCAGAATTGCTACACATACAGAAACACTCCATTTAATATGGAAGGATTCACAGCTTAGCCCACATGTACATTGCACTAAACCTCAATGACAACATGGAGCAAACATACATAAATTTGCACAGTTTGAGTTTCAAAAAATCCTTTCAACTTTTGTTTATACTTATGTCCTCAACTTTCAATGAAACAAGGTGTTATCCTATCATTTTTATGGTGGAGTTTATTTGCTACTCTAAGGAAGAATTTCAGATGCCAAATTTGAAGGGTTAGAAATAGGGGGGTTTTACTTTCTCAATATATTTGCTAACCAAGATTAACTAATGTCAGACTATCAACTTTTTCCCCAGGTGAAGCCCTCTAAGAAATATCAAATCTAATAAGCTCCCAAAATCACACACACACACACACACACACACACACACACACACACACACACACAAAACAACTCAGCCTTTTCTCTTCCTCCCTTAGGATGGCTGAGACACTGAAGTCAGCATCATTTTAGGCTTAAGTCATTCAAAGTAACAAACTGAAGAATGACCAAAAACAAATTTTTATTTTTACAACTAAATAAACATAATTCAGATGAGTCTATCACTAGTTTTCCCCCCAAAGTAACATGCTATAAATAAGCAAACTAAACCTGAGCACTGATGTATATGAACTCCCTAGATGTCTCACTGGGCTTAGTTACAGAAGACCACTCACAGTAAAAAGATATTTTGAGTACAAAGTGTAGCATGATGCTAAACGAATTTGGCTTTGGTGCACACACGTTGCACTTCTGGCTGAAAATGCAAAGAAATCTGAAGCATTACATTGTAAGTTTGGTTGCATTGTTTAAAATGTAATCAGTATCAATGTCATCATCCTTGTTATCAGCAGACTTCACAGTTTCAACTTTAGGAATGCCAGCAGTCTTAACTGCCACGACCCTCTCCACTCCAGTCCATCCTCTACTCAGCTGCCAAAGTGATATCCCTAATGCCATGTTATTTCTCCCTTCCCCTGGACTCACTAAATTCCAGTGGGTCTCTGTTACCACCAGGATCAAATATAAAATTACTCATGGTCTTCAAAGCTTATCACAACCTAACTCCTTCCCATTCTTCTTACCCTTAAAAAAACCCAGGTCCTCATACTCTGCGATCCAGTGATACTGGCCTATTCCTTACACACAAAAACTCCAATTTTCCATTTCATGCCTTTTCACTGGCATCCCCCATGCCTAGAATGTCTTCGTTGTCCTGGGCATTTTCAAGTCTCAGCTAAAGTCCCACCTTCTGAAAGAAGCTTTCTCTGGTTCTCCTTTCAATCCCCAACCACTACTGCTTGCCTTCTGAGATTAGATCCCATTTATACTGCACATATCTATCATGTACATATTGTTTGCATGTTGTCTCTCCCACTAGAATGTAAGCTGCTAGAGGACAAGAACTGGTTTTTATGCCTTTCGTTATGCTTAGCACATAAGGATGCACTTAATAAATGCTTTTGACTTTACTTGATTGATAGTACATGTTGATGCCATATTAATTACTCTATGCCATAATTATGTTTGTTTTACTGTTTTCTAGATATGCTCCCTTTATATTGGTATTCTGCCTATCTTGTATCATTTTTTATTTTGTTATATCATTTATTTTTATCATTATTTTTATTTATATTATTATTTTCATTTCTTATTATTATATCATGTATAACATATGATATTATTTATTATATTGTATCATTTTTAATTGTGCCTGGTTTTGCTGTTAGCTCTGAACATAGCTTTTGCTATTTTGCTTATTTTGTTGTTTCGTAGGTCTACTTCATTATGGTTTAAGTTTGTTTACTGTTATTCAATGAGTTGAGTATAACTTAGATCTGTAGCCACTGAAGAACCTGCCAAGCGATGTTTGCCCTATTATGTCTATTCCGTATGTGTTTGGTGTGTATTTGCTGGTCTTTAAGGTGATTACCGAGGATACTGAGTTAATCCTTCTTGTTCTCTTATGCACTGATGTATACTTGATGCTACAATTGATGTTATGCTCGATGATTCCAGATGCCAAGGGTGCTATAGCTGATTTTGCAAGGGATTGCGAGGATTCAATTTTCCAGGCAAAGAGGTTTGGTTTTTCTTTTTTGGGGGGGGGGCGTTATTTCTAGTTGTACCCAAGCCCCCCAGGAGAGTTCTAAGCCTGTTTTTGGAGTTATGCTAGGATTAGAGTTTCTTTCTCTTAATGAGGAAGTTCCATATTCCTTTTAAATTTTGCTAGCTCTGATTATTCCAATTCTTTTTTTTAATGTTTTTGTTTTCTCTGTTTGTATGGGATGCGGCAGCTAGATGACACAGGAGACACAGTGCCAGACCTAGAGTCAGGAAGTCTCCTCTTTCTGAGTTCAAATCTGGTCTCAAACACTTTCTAGCTGTGTGACCATGGGCAAGTCACTTAAAGCCTCAGTTTCCTCATCTATAAAATGAGCTGGAGAAGGAAATGGCAAACCATTTCAGCATCTGTGCCAAAAAACCACCAAATGGGGTCATGAAGAGTTGGACATGACCAAAAACAACTGAACAACAACATTTGTATGAGTTATGACAAGCCCCTTTTGAGTACTAAGCAAATTCTAATATCTGATAAGTTTTGTTAAATGTCCTTTGTTGAATTGGTACAATGCTATATTGGGAGGTAATTGTGATTTCTACCTGTCAGTTTGGTAAACTGTAAGACCTGTGCCACAGGGACTTTTCTCATATTCCTAAATCCCAGAACCGAGGAAGTTATTTTTAAAAAGGACAATGCTTGGAAAGGTACTATATGCATGAAAATATTTATAGCAGCTCTTTTTGTGCTGGCAAAAAAATTGGCAACCACCTGGAAACTAAAGAGATGGCCATTAATTAGGGAATAGCTGAACAAATTGTGGTATATGAAAGGGAAAGAATACTACTGTGGTGCAAGAAATAGGGAAATAGATGATGTCACGAGCCATAGAAAGGCATGTTTGAACTGATGCCAGGTCAAGTGAGTACAATCAGAGAACAATTTATATTATAACATCAATATTATTTTTTTAAAATTCTGAAGACTTCTTATAAACTGATGAAGAATGAAATGAGCAGAACCATGAGAACAATTTATACAATAACACTATAAGGACTAACAACTTTGAAAACTATAAGAACTCTAATTAACATGATGACCAACCATGATTCCAGAAGACTAATTATGAAGCATTCAATTCCCTCCTGGGAGAGAAGTGAGGAATTTAGGGTACAGAATGAAGCACATATATTTTTGAACATGACCAATGATGGAATTTGCCTTGCTTGACTCTGAATATTTGTTTTGAGGAATTTGTTTTCCTTTTCAGTGGATGGAGTAGGGGTAGAAGGGAGATAAATAGATTTCTGTTAATTAAAAACAAAAAGGCAATGCTTATACCTTCCAAAAACTACAGAGGACTGTTCTAGAGTGGGAACTTAGAAAATGGACCACTATCAATTTGTTGGGGCAAGAAACACCCATGTTTCTCTTCCCTTTTGCTGCCAAACTCCTAGAAGGAATCATCTCTACCTCTGCATTTGACCACTTGCTCCTCAGTTCCTTCCAATTTGGCTTCTGTCCACATAACTTGATTGAAACTGTGCTCTCAAAGGTTACCAATCATCTCTTAATTGCTAAATCTGTCCTTTTCCCAGTTCTCATCCTCCTTGGCCTCTGTGGGTTGACCACCAGTCTTCTTAGATACTCTTTCTTCCATTGGATTTCATGACACTGATCTTCCTTAATTCCTCTCCTCTTATGCGACCATTCCTCCTTAGCATTCTTTGCTAATCATCATCTACTTCCTGTCTCCTTAGCTTGGGCCTTCTTCTCCCTACATATATTCACATAGTCTCTTAAAGATCTCATCCCCCAATCATCTCTATGCTGATTATTCCCAAATTTATATATTCAATTCTAATCTCTCTTCTAGATTCCAACCACATGTTATCAACTTCCTACTGGATTATTCCACTTGGATATAGGTATCTCAAACTCAACATGTCTGAAATAGAACAAATTCTCTTCCTTACTAAACTCTTCTCCTCAAATTTCCCTGGTTCTGGGGAGGGTACAACTATCTTTCCAATTATCTGAAACCTCAGAAACATACCAGACTCCTTCTCCCACCCTGACACTCCACCCCCTCCCCCCATACACAACCAATCCCCCCATACACTACCTCCATAAGATTGAGGGAATTACTCATACCACCACCGGCCTACTGGTAATGCTCTCATCACCTCCTGCTAATCTCCCGTCTTCAATCCATGCTCCACACAGCTCCTCCTAAGGTACAAATATGTTCATAATATTTATTATATTATTGATTAGGATTATTCATAAGCAACTCCATGTTCAGAAACCTATGGCTTTCAATTACCAGTAAGATAAAATGCAACTTCCTTCCTTAGTCTGGAATGGAAGGTCATCTACAATCTGGCTCCCACCTACCTTGACAGATTTGTTTCTGGGCAGCTAGGTGGTACAGTGGATACAGTGCCAGACCTGGAGTCAGGAAGACCCATTGTCCTGAGTTCAAATCTGGCCATACTTATTAGCTGTGTGACCCTGAGCAAGTCACTTAACCCTGTTTGCCTCAGTTTCCTCATCTATAAAATGAACTGGAAAAGGAAATGGCAAACCACTCCAGTATCTTTGCCAAGAAAACACCAAATGTGGTCATAAAGCATCAGATACAACTGAAAAACAACTCAACAATTCACCTTACATTACTATCAGACTGAACTATTAGCTGTGCCCCTCAGCTAAATATATTATCCTCATCCTTCTTTGTGTCTTTGCACAGATCACTCACCTCATTTCTGTCTCAGAAGTGTTTTCTTCCTTCAGAACTCAATTCAGTTGCCATCTCTTCTGGTCCCTCCATTTCTGAGGGAATGTAGCCTCCTTAATTTTCATTAATATTTTGATTGCATATTATATCTCCCTTTCCTGTTAGATTATAAGGTCATTGAAAAGATGGTCATGTTTTTGTTTTTGCATACCCATGGCCTAGCAAAAGACTATGCACATGGTAAGCATTTCATAAATGTCAGCTGAATCTCTCCTGCTTCTGACACTTACCTAACCTCTGTGACTTTGGGCAAGTCCCAGCCTTTCTAGGCCTCAGTTTTCTCATCCAGCTCTAAATTTATGATCCCATGATCCTCTGGGGACCAAATTTGGTATTCAAACATTAGTCATCTGACTATAAAATCTAGGGCTCATTTCACCATTACCATAGCTTCCTCCCTTCCAAAATGAGAGCTTAAAGAGTGAACTGTCATTGGCTTGTAGTCACAGTCTAGACAGAGGTTCCCAAATTTATTTGGCCTAGTGCCCTCTTTTTTAAAAAAATTACTCGGTGTCCCCCTGGAAACCTACTTTCTTTAACATTTTTTTAAAAATTTGCATCATTTCAAAAAAATATGAAATATTTTTTAAATGATGCATCTTAAATTTAATAATTTATTGTAAATTTGTGGGGGTTTTCCTACATTGAAATTTTGATGATGCAGTATTGTGTCATGTAATCGTATAGTATTGTATTGTAAACAGTCATTACAGGCACATATCCCTGCAGATGCATGCTAGACTTCCTGACAATGCGTGACACACTCACCTGCCAACACTTGCTTGTTAAGACATGTTGGCAGACTTGACCACTGATGAGTTATAACTTACATTTTGTGTATTTATTTGGAAAAGAATGTAATCAGTGTAACTTCAACTCTGTTACACAACAGATGAGACTTGTATAAACAGTTTTTCAAAAATTTTCTTCTTTTCTCTTCTTTCCTTTTGCTTCTACAGTCTCATTTTTATTCAATGCCCCTCAATTACAAATTACAATTACAACTGAGACCACTACCACCCACCCCCATTGTTCCAGAGCCCCCAGGGGATAGTATCACCCACTTTGGGGACCCATGGTAGAGTCACTTAATCAGAGAGAACTGGCAACATGAGAAATTAGAGTGGCCTTTTTACCACCAACCTCCTTAAAAAAAAAGATTACTTTTTAGCCCTTTAAACTGCTTAAAATTTACATTAGATAAATTAATTATGTGTCACATTCACTAGTTTTTAGATTTTAAACTTCAGACCAAGAAGCTTTTAGAGTTGTGTTATAGTGCTTTAAATGGGCTTGTTCTCTGCATTTTGAATTAATTATCATCTAGACTGAGCCAGGACCTCTTAACCTTTTTTGTGACAATCTGGTGAAGTCTGGACTCTTTTTCAGAATAATGTTTTTAAATGGATAAATAAAATGCATAGGCTTATAGAGAAAACCAATTATATAGAAATATACTAAAATAGTTTTGTTCAGCTATGTCCAACTCTTCATGACCCCATTTGGGGTTTTCTTGGCAAAGATACTGTAATGGTAGGCCATTTCCTTCTCCAGCTTATTTTACAGATGAGGAAACTGAAAACAGGGTGAAGTGACTTGTCCAGGGTCACACAGCTAGTGAGATCTGAGGCCAGATTTGAACTTAGGAAGATGAGTCTTCCTGATTCCAGGCCTAGCACTCTAATCACTGTGCCACCTAGCTGCCCATTAAAATAGTTTATATATATATATATACACACACATTTATATATAAATACACACATACATATATACATATACATCATATATACATAAACATATATACATACATATTTTTTTTAAGTTCACAGATCCCAGGTTAAGAAACCCTGTATTCTCGACCTATGAGTTTGAAATCTTGTGTCTCTGTTCTCAAAGAAATCACTAACATCAGTAAGATCTTCATCACATCTACTGGTCTGTTTGGAAATAGGCCACCTTTTCTTCCTGGTTATTTGTAAACCATGCCAGCTATACTCTCTGGATATGCTGCTCATCTCCATCCCACCAGAACTTAGCTTGGTGCCAGGCCACCACATCTGTTCCTACACATTTCCAAATGGTGCTATAGCAGGATTATCCCACAGGGCCTTAAAACTCCCCTTTTTGTGCTGTCTTCCTCCATCAGGATGTGACATTGAGGGCTTGCTTACATTTGTATCCCCAGCACTGAGCCCATAATAAGCACTTAATATACGTTTTTTCAGTCATTCATTCTTTAAAACAAAATACTGCTCCCCCCCCCAAAAAAAACCCAAACCTATGGCTGTTTTTTTGTTTTGTTTTTTGTTTTGCTTTTAGGCAATTGGGGTTAAGTGACTTGCCCAGGGTCACACAGCTAGTAAGTGTCAAGCACTATGGCTGTTTTTGAAATAGTAATGTCATCTCAACTCCCCAACGTCATTAATAATAACAGCTGGCATTTATATAGAATGTTAAAGACTTGCAAAGCACTTTACAAATATCACCTCACTTTATCCTCACAACAACCCTGGAACGTAGGTGGTATTACTATCTTTATTTTTCCAGATGAGGAAACTGAGGCAGACCAAGATTTAATGTTACACATCTAGTACCTCAGACTGGATTTGAACTCAGGTCCTCCTGACTCCAAGTCTAGCACTGGTTGCCTAGTCCTGTCATTTCTAACTTCACCTTACCTCTTGCATCCATTTCCTTCTCTCTTCTCTGACACAGCCATCACCCTCATCACCTCTGCCCTGGACTATTACCAGTTCTGCTCTCCCTGCCTCAAGTTTCTGGTCACTTCAATACATCTTCTACTCAGCTGCCAAGGTGATTTTCCTAAAGCATATGCCTGACCACGTCACCCCTTTTCTCAATAAACTCCTGGTTCCTTATTATCTCTAAGATCAATACATCAATCAATAAACATTTATCGAGTGCCTATTAGATATGCCAGGCACTGTGCTAAGCATTTAGGATCAAACAGAAAGTCTCTTAAAGCTTTTCACAGTCTGATCTCTTCCAGGTTTTCCACTCTTCTTACATTCTACTCCCTTCCATTTACTGTAGGATAGCAGCCTAATTGCTGTTCTTTGAACAGCACCCTCTACCTCAAACTCTGCTGTCTTGTACCGGCTTAACCCCATGCCTGGAATGCTCTCCCCTTTTATCTAAAATTCTTAGAATCCCTTGCCTTCCTCTGAGACTCAATTCAAGTGCCCCCTTCTGCGTGTCTCTCTCAGAACCACCCCTACCCAGCCCCATTGTTGCCCACTTGGTGTTATCTTCTATCTTCTCGGTAGAAATCTTTTATGTGCCCATGTAGTTACATGTCTACTCCCATTAGACTATTTTTTTTTGCCTTTCTTTTTATCCTCAGAGTTTAGCACAGCATTAGCATGCAACAAATACTTAATAAATGCTTATTGAAATTTACACTTTAATAACATTGTAAAAATGGACAATTTTGAAATTGTTCAAAAATTCAAATGGTTCAAGAAATCTGATCAACATAATGACCAACCATGATTGCAGAGCCCCTATGATAAAGATTGCTGCCTGCTGAGAGAGTTGATGGACTCACAGTACAGAATGAGATACATATTTTTGGATATGGCCAAAATAGAAATTTTTTTTGCTTGACTATACATATTTGTTATAAGGATTCAATTTTTCTTTCTCCCTCCCTGCCCCAACCCTCAATCCAGCAAGATAAGAGGAAGAAAAAAATGAAGGTTTGAAAAAAATTAATTACAAATTTTTAAAAGTTAAAAAAAATCACTTGTTGATTGACATATATAAACTGGTTCGGCCATCTTTACAGTGAATTAACTGGCTGCAAAGTTATTTTTACCAACTGGCTTTTTGCTCAACTCAAATCCATTATTTGAACTGACTGATTAATTTAGTTGTGACCATCTAACCTCAATGTGTGTACACACATAATACTTCACCAAGTCTTAGCACAAAGGTATTTCAGTCCACAAGAGAGCCAGGCTATTTTTAAACTGAGGATATCATTGAGATGGGCCTATAACAACCTTAAAATAATACATTTTGGCCATATTTAAAGCAGTCATTGCAGTTTAAAAAGTACTCTTTTTAAAATCTCTCTGGGCCAGATTCCTCATCTGTAAATGAGAGGGTTAAACTTTGAGCTCTGCATAACTATGTTTTGAATAACTGAACCTGGACACTTAGAATAGTCTGTTATTTCAACATTAATTAGAATGTCTATGAAGGCATAGAAACTCTAAGATGGCCCTCAGCTGTAATAGCACTATATTACCTTATTAAAATGCATGTGATTATAAAAAGTTTCAGAGAGCAAAAACACTTTATCTCAATTCATCCCATCTCTCTTTGTTCATATGTATGCCTAAAGAGCCTTAAAATGGTTAGTTATTATATATACATACATGTGTGTACACATATAGAGAGATGTAGATATATATTATAAAAATGAACAAGTCATCCCAAAGTGGCTCTCAAAGGCTGAAATCGGTGTTTAACAATCTATATTTTGAAAACTCAAAGTACTCCTCAAAATAACTTTTGGCAATGACTCAAATATTTGAGGGAGAAGTGATTTCTGCTTATTTAGAAGCACATGAATAGCTCATCCGCAACCTCCTTATAAAAATAATTTTCAGTGACTAACTCCACCTAGTGTTTTGAAAGATCAGAAAGCCAGCAGTGTACGCTTATCTTATAAAAGAGAGGACTTTCCTCCAACAGATATGGAACTACCTTTTGGAGGTTACATCCTTGTTTGTACTTCTCAGTCTTCAGACTATTCAGTATAGTAAGAAATCTCTATCATATACATTACCCAGGCATTACATTAACAATAACACAAATCCATTGGGTCCATGATTCATTTATGTAATTAAGACCAAGTTATATAATAAACTCTTCCTCTGCCCCTCTAAATAAACACCTCAGTTAGCAAAAGAGCTTTTCATTAAGTACCCTTTCAAGAATTCTAGAGACAACCATATTGAAAAATGTTTAATTCTGCATTGACTATAGTTACGAAGGTGGTTAAAAGTAAGGCTTGACATGACCTGTTATTATCTACGTCACGTCTTCATTAATTCGGACAAGCAAGAACTATACTCCCTTATCCTGCACTATATACTATATAAATATACACTAGAAATCACTTGAACTTCCATAGTAGAAACTTTTCCAAAGGACCACATGCGAGTACATGCAATAATCAGCATTCACAAACATAGTTACTTACATCAAACTAATCTTCCCTGGATTGAATTTTCTAGTTTATTTTTTATTGCTGTTGTACAAGGGAGGTATTTCATAATTTTTCTTTTGACTATTCCTTCCCAACTATCCCCATCAATGATTCACATCCACTACAAAAGAAATACATAGCAAAAAGAATAAGGGACTTTGGCAAACAGCCGAGGCTTGAACTTGCTCAATGCTATCCCCTATTTTTTTTTTCAAGGTACTCAGGTTGTTTTCACATAATCTCAGCAACCACTGGACAAAGGAAGTCAGGATATATCCTAAACCATGGGATTGGTACAGGTAGTTAACTCAGTCTGAGTTACTGACTAAATTCAGAGCACTGATGTGAAAATAGAGCTAATGTCAAAACTCATTTTGGAAATCAGGTTTCCTTAATCAATATTAAGATTTATCTCATTTTCTGCTCCCATTCACTCCCTTCCAAGGAAATGAATGAAATGGGCAGTAAAGATTGTCCAGAATGGGTATTGGATACTTCAATAGATCTGTGATTTCATCAATGTGGGCATTCCCTCCAAACTGTGCAGGTAAGTACTATCCATGTCAGCTCACAAACCCTCCAGTCAACCCACATGCAAAAACACCTTGCTTAGTTCTCATATGGATACAGAGAATAGGCAGTAAATATGGGTGTAACTTTCTGAAAATATGTATGTTAAGCTGAATTTCTGCAAAGCAAATTTTATTTTAGTTGTACCACAGAAGTTTCTATTTAAAGATAATCAATGAGGAACTCCTGTAACATGGACAATACTTTAATTAGGCTACTTGACTTCTCTGTCTGGATGTCCCATAGGCATCTGAAACTCAAAATGAACAACACCAAACTCATTCTCTTTTCTCCTAACTCTATCCCTCCACCTAACTTCTCCTATTTCTGTCAAGGGTGGCACCATCCTTTCAATCACCCAAATTTACAACCTAGTCTTAACTCTTTACTCACTAAATATACACTCTCCACCATTTAATCAATTGCAAAGTCTTGTTGGCTCCACGTCATCAACATGCTCTCAAATCCACCCTTTTCTCTCAACTCCCAAACTCATTCCATTTCACCTAGGCTAATATAATGACTTAACTTATGGCTTCACTGCATCTGGTCTCTCCCTCCTGAAATCCATCCTCTATACATCTACCAAATTTATAGATCTAAAGTATTATGTCTGGCCATGACATTCCTCTGCTCAAAAAGTGGCAATGGCTCTCCATTGCCTTTAGGATAAAATACATACCTTCTCCAGCATTTAAAGCCTTCTACGGTCTGGCTCCAGCCTATCTTTCCAACTGATGATACGTTCTCTTCCTCACCAAATTAACCCAACTTGCTGTTCTCCACAGAAAACACTGTCCTCCCTGCTTTTGCACAAGCTATTCCCCACACCTGGAATGCTCTATTCACCCACACCTCTCAGAATCTTCACCTCCCTTCAACATTCAGCCCAAGTGCCACTGCTACCCCAGTGTATTTTTTGTTCACGTAACCTGCATTTACTTATCTATGAACATGCAGGAAACTTCTAGTAAAATAAAAGCTTCTGAGGGTTCATTTGCATCACCAGTCTCTAGCACAGGGCCTGGCACACAGTAGGTGTTTGTTGACTTTTTTTATACTGCACGCCCTGAATTCATATCTCTCTGTAGCAGTGTAGCCAGAATGATCTGCAATCTAACTCAACACTAACCCCAAAAGGAACTTACCAATGCCCAAGTTCACATTATTAATGCTTAAGCCATCATGAGTAAAATTTAACATTTAAAAATTTTTCCTCAACTGCCTAATTTCATATCACAAGTATTTATTTCTATCCTAGTGCCACTTGTAGTTTAGAGGAAAGAGCACTGGATATGACACCAAAACATTGGTTTCAAGTCCAGGATCCCTCCATTTATTAGTGTGACCTTGACCTGGTATCTCTAGATCTTAGTTCATCTGGAAATGGAAATAACACACTACCTATGTCAAATCAGTTATTGAAGTAATCAATTTAGATGATATAAAGTACTTTGCAAACTGTAAAGGACTCCTATTATTAATTCTAATTGTTTTAAAGGGAAAATGGGAAATATGAATGCTAGTTTGGCTTCAGGGCAGGGGAAAAGTAACAACTAGTAACAACTACTAAACAGTTCCCAGTACACAGTAAATGTCTAATAAATGTTAGTTGATTAATTGCAAGCTCTTTGACAGTAGTGTCTACATTTTACCTAACTATGCATTTTCTGATGCATGGCATTCTGGCCTAAAAAGGTTCACAGAAAGTGGCAAATTACCATAGATCATATAATCAGTTAAAAATTTGAGAAGCAATAGCTGATAAATTTTTAATCTTTACAAGAATGAAAATGATTATATTTTTCTGATAGGATTAGTACTGATTTCTTTCTCCCCTCTACATTAAGTGTAAGAAATGTCTGAGACAGTCACTTCACTCAGTTCTCTGTTCAAAGTCCAGGACACTTCTGCAAAAATGACTTCCCCCAAACCCTGCCAACAAAATGCTAGTTTTCTAGTGAAAAGAAAAAAAAAAAAAACACAACTCTATGTCACTGGCCATTTAAACAGGTATCTGAGTGAAAATTGGGATTTCAAAACAAATTAAATGGGGCCCTTTTTATATATCTGCTATGTGAACAAAGCTGAACAGCCACTGAACTAAAGATCCAAAACATTAGGGAAGGAAGAATTCCACAGGCAAGACAGACATCCAAAATGGCTCAACATAATTTATTTTTTTATGTTAAAATGTACAGAGTTCTTTTGAAAGTACTTGCTAGAAAGGGAAAAAAAAGTGATATTACATACAAGGAGAGGAAGGGAGGCCAACTGGCCCAGGAGCGCATGACATGGAGAATTACAAAGGCATCTAGGCACCCCTTCCCCTTAGCTTACAAGTCACCATGAACAAAGTACAAAGAGGTTACAAAACAGGAAAAGCAAATATAAACAGACAGGAATAGACTTAGCTTCATTTGTACATGCGGCTTTTAGAGGCATCTGGAGCTCTATTCACACACTCTAGAGATCTCTTTAAAGAGAATTTTATCTTTCTTAAAATAGTTTTTAATATTCTACAACAAAGATAAAAAATTTTAAAGATGGAATGAAATGAAAAAGCTCTTATTTTAAAAGGCATCAAAGTCACTAACAGTGAGTTTTTTTTTTAATTTCTTTTAGAAGATTACCCAAGTTATCTTGCTAAAAATACATTTTTTTTTAAACAGAAGTGAAAAAATGACAGGTACCAATATTACTGTGTTGGATAATTTCTTTTATAATATAGAAAAGAACGTTTTTCTCTACAATAGTTCTACAGTCACAAAGAGGCTTGTGGAAAAGGGAGCTGCCCGATTGATTTTTTTTTTTTTAAGAAAGAAACCAAACCAAACACAACCGCAAACCAAAAGAAACTGAATTCACGGCCCTCATTTCAACAGCTTCTCCTTCTGCCTTGACCCACCCTCCTCCCAATATACCTCCCACCCCACCCCCCACCCCAACCCAACCAGGAAGCAATGACACAGCTGAAGATGTAGGGAGGAGAGGGCAGCACAGTGCACTTTCTACATAGATGACTGGGAACTGGAATAGTATATACAGAGAAACTGGGTCCTACACAGCCTTGCACATGCTCAAAATTAATAGCAATAAGATGTGGAATTCTGCCTTTTCTATCTAACACTTAATTGGGAAAGTCAATTTAAGTGCATCTGGAGGAAAAAACCCAATAATCTGTGCATTTGAAAATTTTTAATGCCTAATTAGTACTTTTAAAATTTTATTTATAAAAAATATACAAATAAAGGAGATAACATGCTTATGAGTATTTCATTAAGCAGTATTTCCCCCTTTTGGATATGTGACTGCATATGCCAAGTAGTATGGCAGTTTCCACCTTTTTTGCTGATGGAAAATGTCTCTTTTTCTATCCCAGAAGGGAGTATCAGGAAAATATTGGAGAAATGATTGCACAAGGGGAAGGAGAATGGGGTTGGAATAATATATTAAAGTATTGAAATCCTGCTGACTAGACTCTGTGGAATTGTGCTGGTGGCCTGTCCTTCTTCTAGTCAACCACTCATAGGAGATGGGTTGATACACTCTGATTCACAGGGGATGAACTTAAAAAAAAAAAAAGGAATCTCAAAGGACACTGGGAAACTGGAGGTATGTGCTACTTGAACAGTTATACAACTCATGTCATAAATTCCCTTAGGAAACACAGATATTTCTCATTATTCTTTTCAACATTAAATAAATAGTGACAAAGATTTTTCAGGTTTCTTTTTTAATTCACTGAAATGTAGTTTGTCCACTGATGCTTAGTGAATAATGTAGTTTAAAAAGAGGCAAACCACTGGAGACTGCTATTTGAATTCAGTCAGATTTGAAGGCTCAAGAATCAAGACCCTTAGCATTTCAAAGTACATACTAAAAATAAGAACTTTGATGGACTATAAGATTTATGGCTGATTCATTTGGTGATTAAAAAATAAGAGGTCAATTTTGTCTTCTTGATGGCTAGCTGAACATCTATAATCATACAAAGACTACATTTGGATTGCAGACAGCATTCCTCAGAGATACGGCTGTTAGATGAGACTTAGAGCATTTTTTGTGTCTCTGAGAGCTGGATGAGAATATTAGAAAATTACATTATACTTGGCTTAAGCAAAACAAACACTCCAATGAAATTCATCTACAAAGAAAAAGATGTGGGAAAGGTTTCAAGAGGTGTGTGTGTAGGGAGAGGAGGGGATTTAAAGAGGAGAAATATTTCCTGCCTCACTTTAATAACAATAATAATAATATTAATAATAATAATAATAATAAGTTTAAGGAGTTTGGGTTGTTCTCCATGTCCCCTTCCGAGTCTCCCATAAGTGCCTCCTGCTGGAATGAAGTAGGAAATGAAAGGTTGGGTTTGGAGGGAAGGGTTTGCTTAACCCTCGAGATGTATAGCTAACACTTAAAAATGACAACATTGGGAGCTGTGCACAGCAAGGGGGGAAACATACATTTTAAAATAAAATAAAGATAAATTCACTTTTACACAAATTCTGTCCACGTGGTATGTAAAGAAAGTAAGGCTCTTTTTAATTATGAAAAGATTTTGTGCATGGTTCCCCCCTCCCTAAATCCATTCTTAGATGAATTCTACTGTAAAATGTTTCAGGATTGTGAAGAAAACCAAAACCCAGAACAAAATGAACCAAAAAAAAAAAAAAAAAAAAAAAAAAAAAAAAAAAAAAACCAGGCTTTCTAAAAAAAAAAAAAAACCAAAAAAAAAACCCTCTAAATCTACAGCAATATTTTAACTGGAAAAAGGTCCATTTTCTCTGGTTTGTCAGTATAAAAGGTTCCTTTATTTATATATATTTAAGTTTTTAAGTTGCAAGTTCATCTTGCTCATCTTCTCATGTAGGGTCCATTGAGAGACTGCTTGGGCACGCCAGCAGTATTCATGTAGCTGTGATGGGAGGGGCCAGTGTACATCATGTTCCCATGAGGGTTTGGCTGCATAGGCTGCTGGGTATAGGCCTGGCTCCCCATCATTCCCATCTGCATCTGCATAGGATACTGTGCTGTCTGGTTCATGTAGGCAGGGTTACTATGGTAACTGCTGTTCATCATGGGCTGTGTCATTCGGTAACTGTTCATGGCATTCAAAGTGTTCATATTCATGGAATTGACATTATAGGGGGTCGTTGGCATTAAATTAACCCCCATGTTCATGCCACGCTGAACAGCTAATGCACGAGGGCCAGCCTGCATGGCGACTGCTGGCGGGCTGCGACCATAAAGCTGCTGCTGGTGAGCAGCTGCCGAGGGCAGTGGTGCTGATTTAGAACGGATGGAAATGTGCCCCTTGACTGGCATTTGCCCTTGCAACCTCTGAGTGTGGGGAATGCCAATGTTGGTGGCAGACATGTTGCACTGTAGCAGAGGTGACGTGAGGTTCATGGTAGTGGATGTCAGGTTTGGGGGTGGTGTCATGGTGGCTTGTGCTTGAGGGGCCCCAGCTAATGGATGGGATGGAGCTAGCTGAGCCAGTCCCGTGTTGGACAAAGAAACACTGGTTGCATAGGAAGTCACAGCAGGAGAATGGCTATAAGGCATGGCATGTGGGTCCATAATGGTGTTAGTCAGCTGCTGCAACTTAGCTAAACTGAAGGTGGCTGACGGCTGGGAGTAGCTGCTGGCACCAAAATCCCCTGGAATCCTTTCATAAATACTTATGTTCCCAGTGCTTCCGGATTCCGGTATTTCCATGATCATTGGGGCCGGGGGGAAGCTGTTATTCATACTACACTGTGACAGTGAAGGCTGCTGCTGGGGGGGTGGAGGGGGTTGAGGAGGCTGGGGCTGGGGTTGGGGCTGGGACTGGGGCTGCTGCTGGGGGGGCGGTGGTGCCGGCTGCTGCGGCTGCGGCTGCGGCTGCTGCGGCGGCGGCGGCTGCTGCTGGTTACTTGGTGGCCTTTCCACCACACAACTCTGAGGTGATTTGATGTTACAGTTGGTGGCAGGCTGCACACTGTTCTGCTGCATCATGCTGCAGCTACTGCCCATACTGGCCATCTGCTGAGTGACAACACAACTGTTCTGAGTGAGGCTACTGGAGGAAGACAATCCTCCGTAAGAGCAACTGCTCTGGGAAGAGTTATTTCCACAAATGCTGCCACCCATAGTGGAATCGTAGCTGCTGGGGTTCTCATAATTTTCTGTGGTGCTCTCAATGCTGCCCAGGTCACTGAAGCCACTGTCCACCACCTGCTGAGAGTGGTCTGACACCGAAGGCACATCCATCATGGGGCTGGTCTCCATGTTCTGCATAGAGGGTGCGGACAGGGATCCTTGTTCAGGGCTGATCTGGGTATAACCACTCTCCAGAGCAGGCACGGTGGGACTGCTGACGGAGCGGACTGACTGGCTCGGATGAGACTGAACAGAAGATACCGGGCTGTTGTGTTCCGAGGCGTGGCAGTCTTCGACCATCGACAGCTGAGGGTCTTCGTCCGCTTGGGTATAACTCTGCAAAGTCTGACAAGCGGCCAGCGTCTCTTCGCAGTCCTGGTATGCCCCATCATGCTCGCTGCTCTCTTCCTGGGTCAGTGACTGCACCGCTTGCACGGTTTCCAGATCCAGTTCGCTGTGAGGAACCTCTTCCTCTTCCTTGAACTCCATCAACTCTTTAGCGCTGGCGGCGGCTGCTGCTTCACGATCATCCTCAGAGCCGGGCACGTGCTCTGACACAACTGATGTCTCACGGGAAGCCTGTTCTTCCTCAGAATCCGGTTCTGGTTCATTTCTGCTCTTCGCTTCCTCTCGATCATTCTGGGTACTTGTTTCTAAAAAAGATTCCTGACCCCCGGGCTCCTCCTTGACTCCTTCTCTGATTGCCTGCTCCTCTGATTCCTTTTTCCGTGTGGATTCTAGGTGACCATCGTCTTCATCATCTGCATCGTGGTCTTCATTCTGGTTGGTTCCCAGGGCCACCTCCTCCTCTTCCTCACGCTCCTGCTCTTCTTCTGAAACCCGGGGCTTCTCCTCAACTTCCTCTTCTTCTACCTCAGGTTCTTTAGATTCTGTCACTGGGCTACCACGACTGTCCCCTGGGGAAGCTGCTCTCACTTCACTGCTGGTTGTATCCTCATCTTCTCCCTCTCCTGCCTCTTCTGTTTCTCCATGTATATCATTCTCCTTCCTTTCCTCAGCAAGGGGCAGATCTTCTTTTGGTTCAGCAGCCTCTTCTTTGTCTTGAATTTTGGGCTTGCGCCCAGACTTAGGAAGGGGTACCAGGGGATCAACTCTACATTCTTGAGTAGATACTGTTATTTCTCGGTTCAGCTTGAACCCTGGTTTTCGGCCAGGCCTTTTCTTCCAGTGGATTGGTTTACGACTTTTGCCTTTGGGCCAACCCTTCTTCTTTTTCAAAGGTGTAGAAGTATCTGGCTCAAGTGGGGAGTCCCTCACATCACATTTTCTCAACATGGATACTGGCTTCAGAATAGGGGTGCCTGTGGAAGAAACAAAAAAGTCATCATGCTTTGAATTTTTTCTAGTGTCTTTCTCTGAGAAACTAAAAATACTTTACATAGATAATTTTATATATAATCACAAACTCCTTAGAAAGGAGTAGAGAGTATAGAACATATTGACTGTATGGCTGCTAAGAAACCAAATCACAGTGAAGAGGCATAGTTACAAATGAAATCCAGGTATCAAGCATGCTGTGTACTACCATCCAGTGGCTAACTCTGTTTCTATCCAAGAATCAAAAATGTTTACAGTTATCCTAACTTTTCCCCCCCTTTTCCACATAGGTGAAAGAGTTATAAAAGAAGGTCATTCACAAATTACAGATAACAAAATTTTGAGTCTCCTACTTTAAAATATTGTTTTGGGTTATTGTTATTATCACGAATGTTAGATTCACTCCTCTGTGCAGCTCATCAATTCTATAACATGTTTCAAACACAATCTTCCTAGGAATTTGGTACACATTCAACTTCCAAAGCACACCTAGAGTACCACTGCAGTAGAACCAAACAAGCACTGGACTAAAAGGTAAGGAAACCTAATCGTCTTAGTCCTGTCACCAGCTTTAGTTTTCTCATTTGCAAAATGAGCGAGTGGCAGGATGATATTTAAGGTTCCATCCAGTGCCAGAATCCTACAACTATTTCACAGAAAACAATAAGAGTGATAATGAATCATATGAAGTCACAATTATCATATGAATATTCAACTAGAATAGTGGTAAGTTTGGATGTCCGAGAAATGAGAGTTGATAATCATCCTTGCTACAAGTCACCCAGTCAATGAGCATTTATTAAGCCCCTTCTAGGTGCCAGATACTGCACTAAGCTCTGGGGATACAAAAAGAGGTAAAACACAGTCCCTGCCCTCAAGGAACTCACACTCTAATGCAGGAAACAAATTAAAAAATATATATACAACCAAGCTAAATACAAGACAAACAAAGGAAATCAATAGAACTAAGGGACATCAAGAAAAACTTCCTGTAGAAAATGGGATTTTAATTAAGATCTGAAAGAAGTCAGGGGGTGGAAATGAGAAGGAAGAACATTCCAGGCATGGGTGGCAGCCAGCGAGAATGCCCAGAGCTGAGAGATGGAGCATCCTGTTCATGGAAAAGCCAGGAGGCCAGTGTCACTGGACTGAAGAATATGTGGTGGGAAGGTACAAGAAGACTGGAGGGACTAGGTTATGAAGAGCTCTGAATGCTAAACAAAAGATTTTGTATTTGATCCTAGAGGTGACAGGGAGCTACTGGAGTTTATTGAGAAGAGGAGTGACACGGTTGGACCCGTTCATAAGATTTAGAAAGACACAAAATAATCTCAAGTCTATTTTCAAGTTCTCCTCTATCCTTTAAAAGGGATCTGCAATATAAGTAATGAATCAGTCAAAGCATCCTTCTTCTGTTTAAGATTTTGATGTTTTTTACCTGTATAGATTTCTTCACAGCCACCATCTTTATTACCTCAGACAGTTTCTTAACCTTACAACTTTGCAGAGAGTTCTTGGTATAAACTTTTGCTGAAACAAAACTGAAAAGGTACCCATACTTTGATATGTATATATGTGTGTTTGTGTGCCTTCTGCCTGCTAAATAGAGAAATGTGTATTTAACACATAAAAGTAATAGTGTAATGAAAAATAGGTTAAAATGTTGTTGTTAAATCATTTTTGAGTCGTGTCTGACTCTCTGTGACTCCATTTGGGGATTTTTTTGGGGGGCAGAAATACTGCAGTGGTTTGCCCATTTCCCTCTCTAGCCCATTTTACAGATGAGGAAACTGGGGCAAACAGGGTTAAATGGCTTGCCCAGAATCACACAGCTAGTAAGTATCTTAGGCCAGATTCAAACTCAGGAAGTTGAGTCTTCCTGACTCCAGGTCTGGCACACTATCCACTGCATCACCTTGCTGTCAGGAAAAGCAAAAATATGTAAAGAAAGTATCTATATTTTAAGAGATAAGAGCGTGTCTAAAACTTAGACATTAACTATTTAGACTCTACATATTAAGAGGTGGGTGTACTGAAAAGGAACTTAACCCTAGAAGACTGCCAAAGTAAAGGTAGAAAAGTTAAAACAATAGGCAGGAACAGATTACCAGGTAATCTATGATGTGACTAATATCTGACTACTGTGAGAGACAGTGTGCCATAATAGATAGAGAACTGGTCTTGAAGCCAAGAAGACTATCAAGTCCTACCTCTGACACATACTGGCTGTGGGACTCTGGGCAAAACCCTTAACTTCCCAGATAGCTCTCCAATACTAGACATAAACAAACTGCTCTGGTAGAGAGTTTTTCCACTATGAATTTACTCAACCATTGAAATCCTAGGTCTATCTATCCCCATCCCTTTTTGACTACTGTCTTTTAAAGTATACGAAATAAAATCTTTAGGAAATCAGTCTTAAGAATACAAAGCAAATTTGTAGCTTCTTATTTTTTTCCAGAGCCAACCCTGGCTAAGCTGAATATTATAATTTTTATTACTTAGTACTATCCATACAACCTCAACAATAAAAAGGGGGAGGGGATTAAAACAATTGTTTAATGCCTTATGTTTATAACAGTTTTGTTCTAATCCATAAAGCTGAAGTAAACCAAACAATTCACATATCTGAAGCATCATTTATAGTCATTCTCAAAATAATTACCGAATGTCTACACTGTGCAGAGTCCTATGTTATATGTTATTTGTTAGAAAGAATATATGGACTGCTAATTCTTATTTGTTAGGACTAAAATCAAATTTGCTTTAAAAGAGAAATACAACTTGACTGAACAGACACTAATTAAAAGCTAAAGACTTGCACTAAAATTTGGACAGTTAAAATTCTTTAAAACGTCTAGCAGAATAAGATATTCTTGGCCTGATTCCAAGAAGTGATCTGTCATTTTGCAGTTTTTGCATTTGCATTAGATTGTATTTTGCAATCTAAGCCAAAAGACTACAGAAATTTGTTCAGTTTAATAAGACTAACAATTGAAATAACTTCATTCTCAGAAAACTTTGTTCATTTAGGTAAAATAGGAGATTTTTGTTCAGTAAAGAATTCTTGTGGATAGGATTTAGGCCAGGTTCTAGACTACCTTCTTTACTTCATGGAAAGCCTTCCACAGTATGTATTATCATTTAAAATACTTTCCTGATAATAGCTCACAATCTAACTATCAATAAAAAAAATAAATCATAAAGAAAAGAGTGGGATAGTGGGTGAAGTTACTCATGGGAAGAGAAAGAAAGATAATATATGGGAGGGGAATAAAGCATTTTAGAGGCAAAGAAATGTGAGAAACTGAAGATAAACATATTTGGTACAAATTTTCAAGAATTACCAAAGAGAAATGTTAGAGGGTCTCCAAAGTCTTACTTTTATAAACTTAGTAAGAGAATTATACTAACAAATTCAGTATTTGTGGGGTTCCTTTTTGAAAATTCTTTAAGGATGGTGATATATTCTAAATTATAATAACGGACAATTAAAAAGTTCCCTGACACATACCCTCAGCATCATCTGATTCTTCTTCTTCTTCTTCATCTTTAGACTTCCTCTTAGAAGAAGGTCGATGCCTAAGGACCTCCTGTGAGGGCAAACAATGAAAGTATCCTCTGGAAAACAGTTCATTTTCATCCTCCTCTTCCTCCTCTTCATCAATTTCAAACGTAGGTTCTAATCTTGGCATTGGCCTCTCAGAGTCAGAATCTTCAAAAGGTTCATCTAACACTTCTGTGGTCTCGGAGATTGTTTCTGTGACCACACTGCTATTATGGTGTTTTCGCTTTCGGACTCTCCTTCTCCGGTGAAGAATTGGTTTCTATTTTTAAAATAAAGAATTTTCTTTTAGTCCCCTCAATAAAACCAAACCACCAGAACTAGAAGTGAGACAATTTAATAAATAGAGAATTCCCATTTCTGTTGGTGACAGATGTGTGTTTCCCCCTTCCAATTTTACAGTATTCAGACATATTGGGGGTGGGGGTGGGAGAACTACTGTCCATCACTAGATGTTTCTAAAATGTATGAATTCTTCCTAACTTAGATGCTAAACACATAATATTACTGGTTACAGAGGTGAAGGGCAGCTAAATAGATTAAACTGGCATGCCTAAAAATAATAATAGCATTTATATTGAAATTTAACATTTGTAAAGTGCTTTACATGTTGAGTCATGTGATCTTTATAAAGATCAGATAGGATTCATTTACTTTTGTTTCAACCTATTTGAGGAAGGGAAGGAATAGTCTGGGAGATAGAAAGAGACCTTCAGTACTGAAATAATTTCCCGTGTCCCCAGAGATAATGCAGAACTTCTCCATGCCTCAAGTCAAATGAGGACAAAAAAACTTTGCCTTATAGAACTTAAGAAGGTTAACAGGAAAAAAAAAAAGAAAAGAAAGAAAAAGAAGGTTAATAGAACATCAGTATAAATCTTCCAGAGGGTTTGTAAAAAGGAAGCTATGCTAAGAAAAAAGGTAACATAGTATATAGAAATACTAAATTGAAGTTTATACACTTGATAATGAAGCTATTAAAAAATAAAAGCAACTTTGTTATATTAAGTGTGTCACAAAAGGCATTAGCTATAGAATGAATCTGATAGCACAGTGACAAGAGATTACTAATATTAATTCTAATGTATTTAGTATTATTTTATTAAGACCCTCAAAATGCATTACATGTTATCTTATTAATAATGTCTTTTAATGAGCCTTTGTGGGAGAAAAAAAGTAAATTATTCCTTCCAAGGTATAGAAAGTACAAAAATAAGACATGAAAACTAAGAAATTTGTTTGTGATCATGTAGTTAACCACAGAGCCAGTCAGAATGTCATTCCTTTAATTTCCATTTCAGTCCTCCTACTAAAAACATAATTTTCAAATACTGTGAAAAATTACACTACTGAAGAAATTAATCATGCCACACGGTTATGAACTGGAATAGGTCCATGACTGAATCTGGTATCCTGATCCTGAACCAGACACCCATCTACAGAGGTGCCTGAAAACTTACACAGCCACTAGAGGTGAAGACACTCTGGCTTACTGGCATCAGGCTCCAGGTGGCATTTCTATCATGACACTCTCTAAAATAAACAATTGCAGAGCTTATGCCTCCCTTTAATCTTTGTCAGAGTTACTATCATTCAGACAAGTATCCACTAAAAAAGCATTTGCCATACATCATTGTTCAGAAAAGGATCTATTAAATAAGTTTAACCAAAACATTTGAGGGAAAGGGAACAATAAAAGGAACCGGTGGGGAGAATGGGGCATACAGGAACGATGGCAGAGCCACACTAACCCCTCTGAGGGCCCTGGAGAAAATCACTACCCAGTTTCTTCCTAACTCAACATCTGGCTCTGCTATCTCATCATAAATACCTCTACACCATCCCTGAAGATTAAAAGAAGAAAAGTGTTTCAAATCTCCTGCAAATCATAGTTTAAATTTCAAACCAAAAGTCTGTCATTTAACTGCTTTTAAATGAGCATATAACCTTTCAGCCAAACCCTGAAGGTTATGTTGAAATATTTTCTTTATCCATCACAGAGTGACATACATATTGTGTCTGGAAGACCAGTCACTGGCTACATTACACAAATACATATAATTTTAAAGACAAAAGCAACAAATCTTATGTGCTAGCTCCTGCAATATTACAGGAACAGGTAAACCCACATTTTAAGCTATAATTAGAAGACGGGAAATACAATGCACTATACCTTTCGTTTTAATGTGGGCTTAGTAAGCACAGGTGGTGAATTTGACCGAGGACTCTCAGGTTCTTCTTCCTCTTCACTGCTCTCACTAAAGCCCCTCAAAATGGCTCTGTCTCCATCATTATACCGGTGAGGCAGTCTATCACTCCCCTCTGGTAATCTGCACTTGAGAGGCTCTGGGCTTTTCTTCAGT
Organism: Vombatus ursinus; assembly: GCF_900497805.2. Taxonomy (NCBI): domain Eukaryota; kingdom Metazoa; phylum Chordata; class Mammalia; order Diprotodontia; family Vombatidae; genus Vombatus; species Vombatus ursinus. The sequence goes on along the minus strand of NW_020954556.1, from coordinate 5,990,434 downwards.
GGTCCTCGCCATATCTCCACACTTTCATTTAGTCGCCTTTTGGGGACTTCTGGCTTTTCATCTTTGCCAAACCTCCCCTCTAAAGCTGCCGAATGCTCTTCACTCTCGGTGAACTGTTCCTGGGAGGCTTCAGATTTTTCCTCACAGTCACCATATCTCCCCCGAGGAACTGATGGTGTTTCTTCCAAGGGCAGTTTAGAATCTTTCTCACTAAAAGGCTCTCGGACTTTTTTGTTCTTTCGTCCCCACCGGCCTCTCCGAGACGGTTGACTATTTGCTGGCAGACTATCCAGGGGAAGAACTTCCTTGTTTAGTCGTGTAGAATTAGCTGGTGCAATAATATCTGGTTTCTTTTCATTCTCTATTGAATATGAATCTTCTTTTTTCTCCCAAGACACCGATTTTACCATCTGATTTCAAAAAAATAAAAAAATTAGTTAGTTTTTTCAGTATCCTGCTGGTTATACCTACCTCCTCCAACATTTTAGGTGCTAAGACAAAGTAGGAAAGAAAAACTAAGCTGTTAAGAAAAAAAGAAAATGGAAGCAAAAATGACAGCTAGCTTTTTAAAATACTTAGATATTTAATAAAATATCTAGAACCTAAGTGACTAAAAATGCATCCATAATCACACAGAACTGAAAAGGTTTTCCATGCAGTGTATGATATACTATTTAATATTTAAAAATCCAGAGAATGAAATATAGTTTTTTGACAGGAAAATACTTATACAATTTTATGATCTACCTATGGGTACACACACACAAACACTTTTAACAGTTTTACCCCAAGGGAAATTTATCCAATTTCATTATGCCTGATTTTCAGATTCATAACATTTTCCTTAATTAATAAAGTAACCTGAATTGCTCAGAAATTAGGTGTCCACCTATAACTTCAAAATAAAATTTCCATAAGAAACACATCATGATGATTTTGTTCACAGTAGCTCAGAACAACAAAATACGGACTGTAAGAGCACAGACTTACAGCTGGAAGAAACCTTAAAAACCATCCTTTTCAACCCCCTCTTTTTAAAGATGAAGAAACTGAGGCCCAGGGAGATGAGGTGATTTACCCAAAATCACTGTTAGGATGAGGCAGGGCTAAGCCTTGAAGTCAAGTTTTGTGATTTCAAACTCAGTGTTCTTTTTCTTCCACTGCACCAAACCAATCTTCCTAAATGTTCTGCTATTAAACCGCTGAATGTGTACATCAGCTTTGCTGGGCAGATACTGCCAAAATAAATTATGAAATCTCTTATCATACTGAAGACAACTTGAAACATATGAATCATAGGATCAGATTAGGAGGTGAAAGAGGCTACAGAGGCCATCTCGTCTCCCTCCCTTGTATTTTACAGCAGCAATCTGTGACAGAGATAGGATTTGAACCCAGGTCCTCTGACTCCACACACTACCTGCTTTCCAATGTAACAAAATACCTCTGAAGATGCTTTTGACCTTGAGGGGAGGTAAGGGGAACTGGGGGAAGCAGAGGGAGGTAGGAGAGGGGGAGTGAGAAGAACCTTTACTTATAGCCTTACACTGGAATCCCGTTCCTTTTCCTGGCATTGCTGCTCTTCATTTTCTCCTTCCTCTGCATCCTCTTCCTCTTCCTCTGAGACTACAGAATTGGAGACAATGACAGGAGTCCAACGCAAACATTCAGGATCTACATCTACAGGTCTCAAATTCACTTGAAGCTTTGCCATATGATCCTGGATCAGTTTTTCCCGGCGGATAATCACAAATCTGTAATCAGAAAAAAGTCTAAAGTAGTCAATGATGTGTGGACTACACACAAAGCTACAAATAACCTGACCACAAAGAAATGTAGGTGATGATGATGATGAACGTTCCACATATCCTACTTTACAAAGAAAGGAGCAGCCAGCCAAATGAGCAGCCCAAGAAATGCACCTAAGAGTACTGCATCCTCAAATACAACCACGTGAAGGCTCCTCACTGTCCTCTGAACACACTCTCTTGCCTTCCCTGCTTTACCTATCCACAACCTACTTATCCTTCCAGACTCAGCTTCCAGTACTCCTGCATGGACTTTTCAGAATACCCCAAGTATAGCGACGTCTCCATACTCAGCTCCTATGGCATTTAATGTTTGTAACACATTCTGTACTAATCTCACATGACTGTGTGATTGATGTTATCTCCACTGATAGTGCTAGCTAACTCTTCACATGTTTCTATTTTCTCTCCCCAAATTACCAAGGAATGTAAGCTATCTGAGGCACAAACCACATCTTACACTCCTCTTTATCTCCAGGAGTGCTTAAAGCAGCATCTTTTGTAAAGCAGATACTCGATAAATGTTACCAGCTGACTGATCAAAAAGTTTATCATAATTATCAGTTTTTATTCTAACAATTCAACTAGGACAAATAAGAATCTCTCTGTCCTCATGAAGCTTATAATCAAGAAGGGAAGATAACTACATAAATAGCTATAATATAGGACTGAAAACTATTAACTGGTGTAAGAGAGGTATGAAGGTATGTTATAATAACATCATAATGGGATTTAATAAAGTTCCTTGTAACTAGGTGAACACTGCTAAAGTGGCTATTGCTACTTCAGTGATGCAAAGGTTAAGATTCACTTCATGTATAAAAGTCAGTCTAAATTCAAAATGAATAAGAACAAAATCAGCAAAATAATAATAGAGACTTTAAGGTACAATAATTACAACTCAACTCTTGTCAAATCTGGATCTCTTGTCAAATCTTGATCAGCCTTAGATTACTTCTACTGTCCACCTCCCCTATTACTACTTACAAGATGCTAAAAAAAGCTGAAAGCAGTCTTACAATCATGCTAACTGGGTACATTATAAATTCACGTTTCCCAACTTCAGCTGGACCCTCAATTCAGCATGACATTCCTTTTCCTCCCCCTTAATTGATTCCCTATCTTACTTCAAACAGAAACCATTCCAAACCTCCTCTTCCCCGACTTCTCCAATTAAGACCATTAGATGTAAACATTCAAGGATATGCAAGTCTCTTAGAGCTCATGCTTAAGAAACCTTCATCAGATTTTGCCATACCCTTAAGCTAAAATCCTATGGCTCTCTCCTTTCTCAGGCAACTCTTAAAACCTATCTCCACTCTTTGCCTCTCCTTTTTCTTCTTTCTCTTACTCAATTCTCTTCAATCTAGCTTTCCACCTCATCATTCAAATGAAACTTCTCTCTCCAAAGTTACCAACAATGTCTTAATCACCAAATCTTAAAGTCTTTTTCAGTTCTTGTCCTTCTCAGCCCATCTACTATATCAGAGGCATCTAGGTGGCACAGAACATTGGGTTTGCAGTTAGGAAGACCTGAGTTCAAATCCACCCTCAGACACTTATTAGCTACGTGATTTGGGGCAAGTCACTTGCCATTTGTCTTCCTCAGTTTTCTCAACTTAAAAATGGGGATGATAACATCTCCTGCTCAGGGTGGAAGTAAGGAAAAAGAAAAATATTTAAATGTGATTGGCAAAGCTTAAAGTGCTATATAAGCGCTAACTATTATTATCTGACAATTCTGACCACCTTCTCCTCCAAGGTACTCTCTATACTCTATGGTCTTTTGCGACATTATTTTCTCCTGGTCTCTTCTTTCTCAGCCTCCTTTGCTGGCTCTTCAGTTGCATTACAATCCCTAACTGGGAATTCCCCAAGGTTCTGTACTAAGCCCTCTTCTCTTCTTTCTCTGTATTTTCTCTTGGTGACCTCATTAATTCCCAAGGGTATCATCTTTATGTAGATGATTCCCACATCTTTATGTCTAGCCCTTGTCTCTCACCCAAGAGTCAGTCCTGCCATCACCAACAGCCTATTGGATATCCCAAAGACAACTCAAACTCAATTTGTCCAAAAATTAATTATCTTTATGAATTAGATAATATATGTAAAGTACTTTGCAAAACTTTATTACTGTTATTACTATTATTATTATTTCCCTCTAAAACCCTTCCCTCTTTCAATCTTTCCTATTTCTGTTAAAAACCTACCCTGCCAGTCTCCCAAACTTGTACTCATTCTCCCTCACATCACATATACAATACACAATCAGTTGCCAATCTCTGTCAGCAGCAACCTACTGAAACTCCAAATGGAGAAAGCCCACAGACTCGGTACTCAGCTCTAAACACAGGTCAGAAACTTACAGAGGTCAGAACTGGGGGGCAGCAATCAGACTATGGGATAAGATCCTTTTGGGAACAAACACTGAAAGCGTGTAGGTTTCCAGCCTGTCCCTGAGATCCTGGAATAATGCAACATTCATTACACCAAGAAAGCATCAATAGAATCAGTTCAGACCTTTCCTCCAGAAGTGTGCAGAACCCAGCATTAAAATCAAGTACAAAGTTAGGTAGCAGGCTGGAAGAATGACCAAATAAACAAACAAAAAAAGAATCCTATTCTAAAGAGCTATTATGGGGGCAGAAATGTTCAAGACACAAACACGGAAAAAGAGAATGACTCCAAAACATCTATAAGCAAAGCCTCAGAGGGAAAAAAAAATAGCTTGGGAACAAGCTCAACTAGAATTCCTAGAAAAGCTGAAACAAGAATTTAAAAATAATTTTTTTAATAAATGAGAGCATTTGAGGAAAAAAATGGAAAAGAAACGAGAGCTATGGAAGAAAGAACTGCAAAGGGAATTAACAGCTTGGCACAAGAGGTACAAAATCCTGCCCAGGCAACAAACTCCTTGAAAATTAGAATAGATCAAACAGAAGAAGCCAATGACTCTTAAAAAAACAAACGAAGAAATATTAAAGCAAACATGGGGGGCAAAATAGAAGAAAAAGTAAGTTATATCACAGTAAAAACAAATGACCTAGAAAAGAGATCATGGAGAAAAAATTTAAGAGTCAATGGACTAGAAAGGATTCTGGAAGATGGTAGAGTAGGTCAGAAAATTTTTGGCTCTCCAAATTTCCTCCACAAAAAAAGACAGAACACTGCCTCAGAGGAACGTAGAGCAGCAGAAATAAACAAAAGTTAGGGTTAAGCATTTGTTCTCCTAAGACAACTTGAGAAGATCCCAAAAAGGAACAGACCTCCCTCCAGGGGTGAAGGTCCAGCCAGAGTGAAATGCAAACACCTCCAGTGTGACTGCAGGATAGCAAACAATGAGCCCTGGGGGCAGCCGGTTTGGGAGGCAGCGCAGACTTAGAAACTGTCATGTCATGGACAGTATGGGTGTCTGACAACCAAGCAGGAAAAGACTGAAGGACCTTCCACTGTCAAGTGACTGGATGCCAAACACAGCTGTGCTGAACAGATGTGTAGGCTGTGGCTATGGGGGAGAAGGAGCTTGCACACACCTGGTAAATGCAGCGCTGCAGCGGTTGGCTGTGGCACCTGCAGGAGAGCAGATTCCCTGGTTTCAGTGTCAGGGCAGAGAGAACAGCTGTAGTTTGCAGACACTCGAGGGACCACAGGGAGCAAGATCATTTGCAGGAGTGGCTAGGAGCCCTAGCTGTGGCTTAGGAGTGGAGAGCCCAAGATTGAGCCCTAGGACAAACCTCAGAAAATAACAGTAAGAAGGGCCTGAGACTTGGGACATTATTCCCCATACCTCGGGACCATAACTTGATTACACTAATAGCTACTAAAAACAAAATAAAACAATAAATAAATAAATAAATATAAAGTGAGTAAGCAAAGGAGAAAGAACCCAATCAGATAGCTACTATGAGAATATAAAAGATTTGGGTTCATATCAGAGGAAGATAACGGAGCAAAAAGCCACTCCTTTTTCAATGAGAAATGTCAAATGGTCCCAAGCACAAAGAGAGTTCTTAGAGGAACTTAAAAAGGGCTTTAAAAATCAAATAAGAAAGATCAAGGAAAAATTAGAAGAAAAAAATAAGAGCAATCCAAGAAAATCAAGAAAATTACAAAAAGAAAAACAACCAACTTGAAATACACAATCAAAAACTTAAGGAAGAAAATAATTCCTTGAAAACTAGAATTGGACAAAAGGAAGCTAATGTCATTATAAGATACTAAGAAATAATAAAACAAAATCAAAAGAATGAAAAAATAGAAGAGAATGTTATGCTAAACATCTCATCAGAAAAACAAGTGATCTGGAGAACAGATCGAGAAGAAATAATATAAGAATAGTCAGACTACCTGAAAATTACAATAAAAAAAAGAATCTTGACATAATATTTCAAGAAATTACCAAGGAAAATTACCCTGAAGTTCTAGAACAATAAGGCAAAGGAGAAATAGAAAAAAATCCACCAATCAGCACCTGAAAGGGATCCCAGGAGGAAAACTTAAAGGAATTATCATAGTCAAGTTTCAAAGCTCCCAGGCTAAGAAGAAAATATTGGAAGCAACAAGAAAAAAAAAACTTATGTATCATAGAGAGATAATAAGGATTATGCAAGTAGCAGCTACTACATTGAAGGACCATGGGTCCTTCATAAAGTAAAAGAGCTGGGATTATGACCAAGGGTAATTTACCAGCAAAGTTAACTACAATCCTGAATGGGGGGGGGGGGGGGGGGGAAGGACATTTAATGAACTGAAAGACTTTCAGTTATTTGTGACAAAGACAGCAGAATTTAAGGTAAAATTCGATATATAACATCCAAGAGAAATATAAGGTAAACATTAAAGACCAATTACAAGGGACTTAATGAGGCCAAATTGTTTATTACTTATAGGTGAAAATATTATCAGTACTCTTTATCTGTCGTCATTATTTGGGTAGTTTGAAAAAAAGACCTGGGCTGAGCTGTATATGAAGAGGTGACTCTAAAAAAATAAAACTGTGTAAGGAGAGATTAAAAAGGAGTAATTATCTCACACAAATGAGGCATAAAAGGAAAAATTGAAACAGAAGAAGCTAGTGGGGGGAAGGCAGGTAGTGATGGAACCTTACTCACATCGGGAATGGGTTAAAGAGGGAACAACATATATATCTAGAAAGGTATAAAAGCCTTCTAAATACATTAACAAATAAGAAGGCAAGGGGATAGGGCCCAGGGAGACAATAAGGGGGGGAGGATTTTTGGAGGAGTGGGTAGGTTAAAGAATAGGAGAGTAAGGTAGTGCACAGAAGTAAAGCAGAGGAGTGAGGAAGGATAGGAACAGGGTGAGAAGAATAGAGAGGAAAAAATAAGAAGGAAGAAAATACACAAGTAATTATAGCTTAGAATGTGAATGGGATGAATTTACCCATAAAACGGAAACTGAAAGCAGATTAAAAATGTGACACTATGTTGCTTTCAGGAAACACTATAAAAATGAGAGACACATAAAGATAACATAAAGGTTAGGAGCAGAATTATGTAAAAAAAAAAAAAGCAGGGGTCATAATCATGATCTCAAAGTTAAAGCTAAAATATATTTAATCAAAAGAAAAATAGGGAAACTATACTATGTGTCAGCAAATATTATTTAATACTGTTTTAGAACATTTAAAACACCTAGACAGTATAAAATACCAGAGCGTATACCTGCCAAAACAGACACAAGAATTATATAAACATAAACATTAAATGCTTTTTATACAAATAAAGTCAGATCTAAATAAATGAAGTAATACTTATTATTCATGAGTGGATAAAGCCAATACAATAAAAAATAACAATCTTACCTAACTAATCTATTTATTTAATGCCACCCCAATTAAATTACTAAAAAATTATCTTACTGAGTTAGAAAAAAATGATAACAAAGTTCACATAGAAGAACAAAAATTAAGAGACTTCAAAGAAACCAAGGAAAAAAAGATGTAAAGGAAGCATATTCAGCAGTATCAGACCTTAAACTCTATTACAAAGTGACCCATTGTTGAAGTATAAAATGGATAATCTTGATTATTTTAAATTAAAATTTTCTTGTATAAATAAAACCTATGGAGCCAAGAATAGAATGCAGAAAATTGGAAAAAAATTTCATAGACAGTCTCTCAGATAGGATGTGATTGGCTTGGAATACTGCTGTGGTGTACGAAATGATGAGCTAGTTGATTTAGAAAAACATAGGAAGATTTGGACTTATAAAGGAAAATTCTATCCACCTTCAGAGAAACAGATGACAAGTAGAAATAAGCATAGTACAGTCTTAGATATATGTGTATGACTGTATATATGTGTATGTTCATAGATATCTATAAACGTGTGTGTGTGTGTGTTTGCATGCGCGCGTGCCTTTTTTAGGGTGGGGATGGGGAAAAGGTTGGGGGGGGGAGAAGGAGGAGGAAAAAATAAAGTAAAAAGTACATAGCAGAGAACAAAAGAAAACCTAAAAGCAATCAAAGAAACAAAAGGACAGCTTTGAAAACAATGTGTAGTATTTATTATATGAGTTTTCTTGAAATGGAAATCTGTTTTATATTGAATCCTCTCTTATGTTCTATTGTGTACATGGCAATTTTTTTTCCTTTTCTCGTACTGTATTTAAGTTTAAAATAAATAATAAAATTTACCCCAAAAAAATTAAAGAAAGAAAAGAATCAAAATGGACTATCTGAACAACTTGACTTAAATAAAAGAACCTAGCCATCATATTTCAAGAAATCTTAAAAGGAAACTGCCCAGGGAGCAGCTAAGTGGAGCAGTGGATAGAGCACCGGCCCTGGAGTCAGGAGGAACTGAGTTCAAATCCAGCCTCAGACACATAATACTCACTAGCTGTTTGACTCACTAGCAAGTCACTTAACCCCACTGCCTAGCCAACAAAAAAAAAAAAAAAAGGAAACTGCCCAGAATTCTTAGAATCAAGAAACAGAAAAATATACAGTGGTCACCTCCTAAAAGAAACCCCAAAATGAAAACTCTCAGAAGCATCCTAGAAATCCAAAATCCAGAACTTAGAAGTCTAAGAAAAAACACTATAAGCAGTCAGAAAGATAGAATTTAAATACTGAGAAGCCATGACTTAGTAACTACTACTACAGAGGAGCAGAGAACTTGGCATACAATATTCCAGAAAGCAATAGATACAGGCTTACACACAAGAATAACTTATCCAGTAAAAGTGAATTCTAGAGATGAAAAAAATTTTAAGAAATAGATGACACTTCTAAGTATTCTTGATGAAAAGATCAAAATTCTATAGAAATTTTGAAGTTTAAACACAGGAGTTAAGAGAAACATAAAAAAGGTGAACACAAATCAACAGTCATGAGGGTCAAAACATGATAAATTGTTTACATTCAAATATGGGGATATGACGTACTTCCCCTTCTGAACCCTATCATCATCTGGAGTCACAGGGGGAGTCTAGACAAGACTGATGAGCGGTTCTTTTATGTCTTGAGGATCTTAAGAGAAGAATGGAAAGAAGACAAGTGGAATACATGGGGGGGGAGGGGGGCATTTAGAGAAAATTATCTCACACATTCCGGATGAGCAAGAAGGCATCTAAATATATAAGGAGAAAGAGAGGAGCAGTTGACACTTAAAACTCACTCTCATCTGAACTAATCAGAGGAGGGAAGAAAATACACACACACAAGAGTTAGGTACAAAAATATATTTGACACAAGGAAATGGGAGGAAAAGGGGAGAGAAAGAGTAATGAATTAGGAAAATACATTAAGGAAGGAAAGCAAATTCTAAAGATGTGCAAAAAGATTTATAGCTCCTTTTGAGGTGGCAAAGAATGGGAATCTAAGGAGCTGCCAATAAAGTGGGGAAAGGCTAAAGTAATTGTGTAGACATGTGATAGAATACTACTGTGCTGTAAGAAATAACAAAAGGGATAGTTTCAGAGAAACCTGAAAGACTTGTATGAATTCATGCAGAGCAAAGTGAAGAGAATCAGAAGAACAATTAATACAATAATAACAATTATCATAAAGACAAATAACTTTGAAAAACTCAGTAACTGATTACTGTAACGACCAACCATAATTCTAGAGGATACTGATAAAACATGCTACCCACATCCCAATAGAGCGATGAAGGACTGAGAGTGAGAATAAGACAGTATACATTTTTTAACATGGTCAATGCAGAAATGTTTTTGCTTGACTATACATGTTTGAAAGAGGGGCTTTGTTTTTCCTTTGTTCTCTTTGGGGAGATTGGGGGGTGGAGAGCTGAGAAGGCAGATTCTTGCTGACTGAAAAAAAATACGATTAAAAAAAAAAAAAGAAAAAGGGTAGAGGGTAGGGGGTAGGAAGGCAAGCAACTAGTCCAGGTCGCAACTCAAACAATCACATAGCACAAGAACTTTTACTTGAAGCAGCCACTGTACTTCTGTACACAGCAGAAGTGTGGTATGTGTACTTCCCATTTTGTCACAGGATATTAAAAGGAGGTGTATTAAGGGTTGAGATTTAATAAAATTAATCATTTCCATTGCTTAAAAAACCCAGTAGCAGAAAAAGGTTCTCATGTTATATATTTAATATGAAAATAAAAACTTAGTGGAGCCAATCTGAATAAGTATTATTTGAGTGTAATCAATTCAATTCATCAAGTAACTACTGAGCCCCAACTAGGTGCTAAGTGCTATAGGGGTTATAAAGAATTAGACACAATTTTTGCCCTCAAGAAATATATGATAGTAGGGGTGGCAAGGTGGCACAGTGCATAGAGCACTGGCCCTGAATTCAAATCCAGCCTCAGACCAAATACTTGACACTTACTAGCTGTGTGACCTTGGGTAAGTCACTTAACCACAATTGCCTAATTTAAAAAAATATGTGTGTGTGTGTGTGTGTATAATAGTTATGTTAAATATGGCAACAGATGAATTAAACACCAAAATTAGTAGTAGAGACAGTAACATAGGTTAGAGAGAACGAAGAATAGCAAAGGAAGATTTTATCAAGGAAGTGAAACTTGAGCTGTGCCCTATAAAATGGTTAACATTATATAGGTAGAGATGAAGGTAGATGGCCTTCCAAACAATATGAAACAACATGAACAAAAGTTGGGAGGATGAAATAAGGGTATGTTTTGCAGAAGAGTGGAAAAACTGGCCTATTTGAAGAAAAGAGCTTATGGCGGGGATTAGTGGAAAATAAGGTTGGACAGGGCAGGCTGGAGCTATAACTGTTGAACCCTAAATGCCAAACTGGGATGTCTGAACTTTACCCTATAAGCAAGGAGTTGGCAAACTCCTACCAACAGCCCAAACCCCTTCAGCCTGTTTTTATAAGGTCCACACACTTTTACATTTTTAAATAAAGTTTTATTATATTTAAAAATGTAAAAACCATTCTTAGCTCAGAGATATATAAAAATAAGTTGCCTTCAGCTGTAGTTTGCTGACCCATGCTACAGGCAGTGGGAAATTACTAAAGATTTTTGAGCAGGTGAATGACATAATAAAAACAGTATTTTAGATGACCATTCTAGTTTCAGGGTAAAAGACAGAAGAAAAGGCAAAGAGATTGGAGGCAGAAAGATGACCAGGTGAGTCTACTATAATAATCTATAAGAGAAGTATTGGAAACTCACACTAAGATCATGGTAGGATGAAAGACTGAAAGAAACATATAAGTGGAAGAAAAGACAGAACTTGGTAACTAACAAAATATAAGGAATTTTCAAGAAAGGAAGATTCAAGGATGGTACTGAATGTCATCCTTGAATGGGGAAAATATTGGTTCAATTGACAGAAACAGGGTACTAGGAAAAGCCAGTTTGCCAGGATTGGAAGTGGAGGGGGAGGCTGCGGTAGGAGGTTTTAGTATTGAATTCTGGGTATCTTGAATCTAAAGTGATGGCAACACATGAGTGGAAATGTCAGTATGAATTTGCAAGAATTGGTTACATAAAATTAGAGATAATGGATTCATAGAATCATTCATATACAGGTAATAATTGAAGTGCTGAAAAAGTTCTGTTATCTGAGAGACAGATGTAGAGAGAAAGGAACAATAAAAGCAAGGATTGTACCTTGGGGAAAAGCAAAGACCTAGCAATTTAGAAAGGTCAAAGAAGTATATAATCTTAGATTTAGAACCAGAAGGGGTTCTATAGGTTACCACTTCCCCTTACCCACTTTGCAGATGAAGAAACTGAGGGTCAGAGAGGTATAACAAATTATCTAAAGTCACAAAATTAACAAATGGCAATTAACAAGATTCAACTCTAGGTCCTCTCTCATCCAGACTTATTTCCACTACCAAAAGCAAAATAAAGATAACCTAGAGTACAGAAGCCCCAGAAAGAGTTTCAAGGAAAACAGGGTGATCAGAATTGCATGCTTCAAAAGTCAAGAATAGGGGTTGAGAAAAGCCACTAGTTTTTGGCAAAGAGGCCACTGGTGCCCTCCAAAAGCAAAGTTTTGGTAGACTGGTTGAGTGGAGGACAAAAAAACAAATTTTGGTAGAAGCACCGGCCATGTCACTAGCACTGGCCACATCGCTAACTCTAGCAAATACTATACTCACTGGTCACTACGGAAGTCCAGCATTCGTAGGTGATGGAGTGTGGAAGTGATGTCTTGAGGGCAGATTCCAGTCAATTTGCTTAATTTTTTAATGCTGATTTGCTTGTCATTTTGGTGATAAAGGCACTCCAATATTACACTTTTCCAATAAGCCATATAGGAAAGACGCCCTAGATCAGATAATGGTTTCTCTGGAGATCCTGCTTGGCCTTCACGCTTTGACAACAAATAACCTAAGAAAAAACAAAAGTCAAATTTATCAGAATTTAAAAAGGGTAGTTATTATATTAATTACCAGGTACCATGTCTAACTATCTTAAAAATGGGTCATTTTTTAATGTAAAATAGCTTGTTGAAATTTTAAGTACTGTTTAAAATACAGGATATCTTATTTAAAAATGCATTAACAAGGTTTTTGTTATGTTTTCGAAGTTATACTAGAACCAAATGATTGTCAAGGTTCTATCTAGCTTTCAAATATTATGATGATGCTGAACAAGGCATTAGCTGCCTGTTTTTTTTGGGCAAAGTATACATTAGAACCACTAGATGGCAACAGTTGCTTGTTTTAAATTATGAAAGAGGATGAAAATGATTTCAGTATTTTGCAAGTCTCTTCATCAAGGTTACACTGTCCCTATGAACTGAAGAGATGATAAATGTCATCTCTACTTTACAAATAGGGAAAATGAAACACCTATTGACCCACTATCTTATATCACTACTGGCCAGAAAGGACAGTACAAGAGACTCCACCAGCATGTGCAGAGAATGGAAGGGAAGCATCAGAGGATTCAGAATCATAGCATCATAGTTTCAGAGCTAAAAGATCATCTAGTCCAATTCTTCATTTTAAAGATGAAGAGACTGAGTCCCAGAAAGATTACCTGAGCTGCCCAAGGTCACACAAGTCATAAATAGCAGAGCATGGATTCAAACCTAAGTCCTCTTTCCACTGCACTACACATCTTCAATAAACATTCCTGGCTTCAGCTTCTGACTCTAATACCCGTGGTTGGTTGGTTGATCGGTGTCCTTCATTCTCAAAGGAGACCAAATGACATCACTATATTGAAGTCAAGGCACAGCGTGTCTGACTGGCTGATCAGAGCAATACAATCTTGGAAGGCTCTACCACAGATCAGGCACAAATAGTCCATATGAAGATCTGGGGTGGATACAGCTTTGGGCAAGTTACTCAATCTCTTTGAGCCTCGGTTTCTTTTTCTGAGAAAAAGAGGTTAAACTAAGTGACCTCCACAGTCCCTTCCAACTCCAAATGTGATGAGCTGACATTGAGGCAACCATACTCATGCCAAGTCCAATGTCCTAGGACAGGAGTGGGGAACCTGTGGCCTTGGCCCTCTAGGTCCTCAAGTGAGGCCCTTTGACTGAATCCAAACTTCATAGAACAAATTCTAACAAATCTTATTGTTCTGTGAAATCTGGATTAAGTCAAAGGGCCACACTTGAGGACCTACAGGGCAACATATGGCCTCAAGACCACAGGTTCCCCACCCCTGTCCTAGGGCCTCAGGAGCACACCCCAAAGAGTAGACATTCAGAGAACACGCGGGTAGGCTACAAAGGGCCTTAGATGTCATCTAGTCTAACTCCTTCCTTTTATAGGGGAGAGAGGTCAGGGGATATGCCCAAGGACCGCAGGGAGTGAGGGTCTGAGGCAGGTCTTGAACCAAAGCCCCCAGTTTCTAGAGATGATACTTATTCCACTGTACTCTGCTTCTCAATATAACTAAGTAAAACACTAAGAGCAGTGGTAAGAGAAGGGAAGATAGTCTACATTTTCATACTGAATAAGAAATTCAGTCATTACTCAGAACCCTTCTGATTTTGCCAACAATGCCTAAACACTGGAAAGTGGTATTTCTAAATAAAAGTTTGGCTTGAACTCAAGGTCCAAAGGCAACTCCTTTAAAAATTCTACAGAAGGCTGTCAAGTGAAATGGTAAACTATGACTAAAAGTTACTTCCATTTGCCTAGGTCTCTTTAGAATGATTTTCATAAGCTTATGTGGTATGTAAGGTAAGATGGATAAACATTCTAAAAACCTTCAACTCACTGACTTTTGATTTGTACTGGCTGGCACAAAAGTTGGGCTTAATGTTACACCATTATTTGTAACAGATTTGGAACTTGTTTAAGAGTATGAATATGGAAATACTCAGATTTTTTCATTTTCCCTAAGGAAAGGTCTCACTAAAAGATGAAACAGCATTCCTTGATGCTTAAATGCAGTACCTTCAAGCTGCTAACCACCTGATTCTCCAAAACAGTAGATTTCTGGGTTGTTGTTGTTGTTTTAAACATAATCTATCTAGTGCTTTAGTTCTCTCATCTGTAAAATAAAAGAGCTGGACCAGATTATTGGCCAAGTCTAACATAATTCAACAGCTTCCAGAGAGATTTCTAAACAGCATATCTTTTACTGCTAACATTGGTCCTGCGTCCTAAAGCCCTGTACCTATTTGTAGGTTATTTCTTATACCACTAAATCTACATCACTAACTCTTTCACCAGTGTATTTTCTTCCCTACTTTTTCCTGTTTGCTTCTAGTCTTACATATATGCATTTATTTACTCTCTAATTACACTAGTTGTATCTTTGCATTGTTATATGAGAATATTAGCATTATGACAAAAGTGTCACATAAATACGCAAAGGACAAGTAAAGGAAAAAATATTTTGTAATTAGAACATGCTGGTTTTTGGATCACAAAATCCACCATTACCAGAAGATGAATTCTCTGAGTTGTTTTTCTGACAATGATGACAAGATGTACACTAGTTTATTCTGACTTTTTTCCTGGGTACCTTTTTGTAATTTTATTTTGTAAATAAATTTTAATTAAATATTTATTTAAATAAAATATTTACTTTGTAAATAAATTTTAGCACAAATTTATAAGCATCCAAATTTATAAGAGTCCAATACAGTCAGTGCTCTTTCAATTCAGTATGAGTTTATTAAATACCTTCTCTGTATGGGACACTGTGCCAACTGGCCCATGAAGATCAATCACTCACTCAGCTCTGGTCACTTTATTACCCTGACATAATCACTCAATTAGGTCATCTGGGTCAGAATATTACCAGTCTAGAATGATCATTTCTGAATATTTCTCCAAATTTAACATGCTTTTTCTTTTATAATAGTATAAAATTCAAAGTAAACTTCTGTACATTTAACTGTTACAACAATTTTGTGGAATTATATGACCAAATCTGACCTAGGCATTTTATCATCTTCACAACAGGGCTTTTTATCATTAATCTACAAGTTTAGTTTTTGTGAATCAAATTTTAGAACTTCAGAGATGATTAAAGTGTAGTCCATATTTTCACCATGTGATAGAGCATTTTAACAACAACAATAACAACAGGCATGCATACATTTTCCAGGGCACTATGGGTACTGTAAATCACTAACTATGAGTTCTATACTTCTGTTACTGGCACTAATGTCAACACTCAGGTGATACAGTTGTAGTATTTATGTTAGAAAGAAGAATGGCACAAAATTAAGCTCAATATGAACAATATCTACAATTCCTCATCCAAGGCAATTTTATAGGAGATACAAAAAACTGGCATAACATGATTATTTTAAAATACTTAATTTCTAACTAAAAAGAAAAAGATTAGTGGCTGTGTGAAAGGGATTCAGTATAATCAGAGCAGCAAAATTCCACACACGGTTATGTCAAAAGGCACTGACAACCAATATAGTTTTGCATTTCATGGGACCCCCCCCATAAAGACATGACGGACATGTTAATATGTTCCTTACTGAAGTCAATGAGGAACCTGCCATAGCCCTTGCGCTGGTACTGAGGAAGAATCATTATACAGGAAACATTGTACTTCTGCTGGCAGTGCTTTTCCTTGTGGAAAAAAAAAATAGAAACCAAGTTTAAAAACAACACACTAGTAATATTGAGCAGCAGGCCTAATTATCATGAAACAAAGGCTAACAGTAAAAGCTATAGCCTTCTGGGAATAGCAAAGAAAATCAAGAGAAAAATACCCTGCTGAGAAAAAACAGGACAATGTTAAAGCATTGTTACCATTACCCATAAAGCAATAATCCAAGAATAAAAAAAAAATAAATAAAACAGCAACCTCTAACACTTTCTGCAACTCAGACACTATGTCATTGGCAAAGCTCAGTGTTGGAATTTCACCAGTTTCATACAGATGCAAATGCTAAAAGACTATATGCCATTCTGGAAATGAGAGGATAAGTGTATAAGGTTCACAGGTCTGAGATTTTTATTTTAATACTACTCACTCTAATGCTGTATAACCTAAAAGAAGAGGCAGACAAACAAACCCAACTTTATGTGTACCTAAAAAGTTGCAAATAATCAAATTATATTTTAAGTCATACTTGTATTAAGAACCTTTACTATTTAAGAGAATCTTATGGTTAATTCTTCTGTAAAACTCATCATAAAACCCTAAACAATATGTTTTACAAATCACAATTTTCTAACAGGTCTGCTTCAAGAAAAACACAAAGGAATGCTATAGCTAGAACAGAAAGTGGAGGTAAAGTGAAAACTTTTGTGTAAATCTGGCTTCTTCGTTGCAGTGATCATGGTAAGCCTAGGTTCTATGAAGTACTTGCTAGCTTAGAAGAACCAAAATGCAGATCAGAAGAGATGGCAGAAACTAGAAATGAATTCAGATAGAACACGATGGGTAATGACTGTGTTTACTTCACAAAAAGTTCTATCTATCACCACCAAGGGAATAAGAAGTCATTTAAAAACCTTTCCCCTTGAGTGGTAACTGTGGTTCAGGTCCCTAAGAGAATACATTCTGTTCAGTGTTACTAAGCAGTTTCATGCCCTGAGTTTCTGAATTCTTTCTACATAAAATCTAGGGCCTAAAACCCAGTTGGTATCCAGAAAACACTATAGCCCTGATTATCTACTAGAAAAGACTGAAAGAAACTACCTCCATGTCTCTCATGTGAATCCACATATTTTCATTCATTCAGAATACTTTCAATACAAGCCCACAATAGTTTCATTCTAAAGTGTTTACCTTAGAGAAGTAGCCAACAAGATGGCAGCCCTTGACATCATTCTGTGTCAATACATAGAAAAGAAATGGTTCCACATCATAGTACAATGTCTTGTGGTCAAGAAACAGCTTTGCCAGTAGGCACAAGTTTTGACAGTAAATTGTACTGACATTCCCATCAACCTAAAAAAAAAAAAATAAACCAAGACAAATCAGGTTAACATGGTACCATAGAAGCTTTTCCTAGGAAAGCCACAGAGTTAACTATAAGTATCTTATAGCCCAGCTACTATGAGAGATAATAATGAAGACAGACTAGACCCTGGAGTGATCCCCTTCAAATGACTGCATTATAGGTCTTATCCTGCATTAAGACAACCCAAAATGCAAAAATCTGACCTTGACAAAGTAAATTTTGCTTCACAAAACAATTCTTCAACTTTACAGAAGTATTCACTGGGGGCAGCTAGGTGGAGCAGTGGATAGAGCACCGGCCCTGAAGTCAGGAGGACCTGAGTTCAAATCTGGCCTCAGACCAAACACTTGACACTTACTAGCTGTGTGACCCTGGGCAAGTCACTTAACCCCAATTGCCTAAAAATTTAAAAAAAAAAAGTCCAAAAAAAAAAGTATTCTCTGAAGGATTCACTGAACAACAAACTTCCTTAATGCATTAAAAATACCGACAAAAATTTAATACATACACTTTTTCACATCTATCATATAAAACAAAGTATATTTATAGAGTGATGTATCCTAATGGCCAGATATATTCAAATGTCCTCCACTGTTGATGGTTCCAACCACACTGTTACAACTTTAAGAGGAGGAATGCTGAAGTCCCTGCTGTTCTGCCAAGCACCCTAGAGAATCATCAGCCAAGCAAGATCTCTTTTGGAACTAGGGTAACTAAGAGTAGAAGAGGGTGTCCTGTTAGTTCTAATGTTCCCTTTCTCCTAACAGCTATTAAGGTTTGATCTCTCTCAATGCCTTGGGATATACATATCAGATATGCTGGCTGTTACTCTATAAAAGACAGTGTGCACATTTACCTAAACAATGCACAATTAATTGAGCTATGAAATCATTTAAAGAAGAAAAGGATGGGATGGAAAATTTGAAAGCTAACGTTATGATATGAACCTGTTTTTTTCCTTTAAAAGAGGGATCTCCATGTTTCTTCTAGTGGATGTATTATGCTCGATCTCATTCATTTATTCAACATTTTTGCCTAATCTTGGAAAGGTGAGAAGCAATTACTTTTGAAAACTGATCAACAGGTAATTTTTACAAGTAAATTCAAATTTTTATTAGTTGTCCAGCAAAAATGGACTGACTGGCTTAAGCCTGATAAAAATATATTAGTAGAATCATGTTTCAGCAATAGCAGTTTCGTTATAAAAGAAAGCTATTCCTATCTATTTTCTAGTCAACATGCATATTAATAATAAACTTTTGCTAATGTGGCTATATCTGTTAGAGAAATCCTGTCCCTTGGATGAATTCATAAACCCTTATCTGTTTAGCAGTTAAAATATATTTTCACCAGGATAATTCCTGGGCAGCATGGGGGGTGGGGATAGGAATACTCCATACTCCCTCCAAAGCAGATCAACTTATCTGTAACTAATAATCTTAAGAGAGTTGCCTAAGTATGTTAAGAAGTTAAGTGATTTGCCCATGGTCACACATTCAGTATTAGAGGTAGAAACTGAACCAAGATGTTCCCAGATGTTCCCACTGGTCAAAGACCAGTCCCCAAAGCACTATGCCCTGCCTCACTAAGCAGCAGCCTTAATAAAAAGGGAGTAATGTAAATAATTGACAGAAATGTTGATGAGTTTTTTGAGTTTAATACTATTTTGATATTTACTAAAGAGTGGATCTAAGATTATAAGAGCCTGGTTACCATGGGGTTAATACAAATAGTAAAGGTAATGCTTTGTGGAAAACCATGCCACAAGTTTAGATACAATAAAATGACACATTAATTTATAGTTTTTTCCCAAGTTCTTCAGTCAGTTTTATATCTTGCTTCTAAAAGCTTGACCCTGAGCTCCTACCTTGATAGTACACTTTCATTTTAGAGTTTTCCCCAGCTTTTGAGACAAACAGATTAAAAAATAAGTCTGGTCTTGAGAATGACTGAAAAATGCCCTTGATATTCACTAAATAAAAATGGATTTGTAAGTAGGAAGATCTAGTTTTAAGTTTACTTTCTAGCCATGCAAGTCTACTCATGTTATATTACAAAAAGTTCTAAGATAGACATTTGTGACAACACTTTATATATATATATATATATTTCTAATTTCAAGCTGATTCTAAATTTTATTTATTGCTTCACCATACTTAAGTTTCCAAAAGCATTAGGTATTAAATTAATGCTTCACTTAAGGAGTTTATAATTTAATGAGAAGGGGTAGAAGGACAGATATGCAAATAACTATGATAAAAGGGAAAAGGAGATGAATGCAAAGGAGTGGCTCAGGCAGTGTGGTATGAAAAATCTGAGGGAGAGATGACTTTCATGAACAGGGTAAGGGGACGGTTTGCAATGGGGGTAGGAGGAGGTCAGAGTTGTCAGGAAATTCACTTAACTTATCTCTGCCTCAGTAGTTTCCTCATCAGTAAAATGGGAATAATAATAACATCTACCTACCAGGTTACTGTCACGACAAAATGAAATATTTGCAAAGTGCTTTGTAAACCTTAAAGTGCTATAGAAATGCTAATTATAATGAAGAAGAATAGCATAAGACTAGAAAGGTTAAAAAAAAAAGTCTGATTACATACAGCCCTGAATGCCAGGATCACATGATGTTAATATCTTAATTGGATTTTAATGATTTTAGTCATCTAGTCATATTTTGAATGCAGTACCCAATAGGGAGCCATTGAAGTTGTAGAAGTAGAAGAGTAATATATCATAAGTATACTAGCAAAAGTACTCAGTCAAACGGTATAAAGGGTAGATTGGACTGAGGAGGAAATATCATAGACAACACAGGCAGTTAAAAAGCAATTACAAACGTCCAGGTGAAAAGATATTAAGGGCCTGAATAAAGGTGTTGCAGTGGAGTTCATTCTAGGGAAAGATCTGAGATACTATATAGGTAGAATTAACAGAATTTAGCAACTAACTGGATGTTGAGATTACCAATATAGAGGATTCAAAGACTGCAAGATTACCTGCCTGAATGACTGAGATGATGGTCAGACCACCATCAGACAGAAAGTTAGAGAAAGGAATAGGTTCCCTTTTGTTTTCTTTCTTTCTTTCTTTTTTAGAGGGATGGGATGTGGTATGAGAAAATGATGATTCAGTTCCAGATTTGATTAGTTTGAGGTACCAGTAAAACATTCAAGCAGAGATGTACAATAAGTAGTTGAAAATGTAAAACAGAAGATCTGGGAAAAAGTTGGGAGTAGAGATAGAACTTTGAGAGTAGTCTGCATAGAAGTGATTACTCAAAACATGAGAATGGGTAAGAAATAGAGAAAGAGGAAAGTATCAAGGATAAACTTCTAGGAAATACCCATGTGTAAGGAATGGAAGGACAGTGAACCAGCAGAGAGTCAGAGGAGGAATGGTTAGAGACGTAAGAGAACTAAGAATATAGTATTTTAAAAGCCAAGAGAAGAGATGGTGGAACAGCACTAAATGGATGCAGAGAAGTAGATGAGGATAGAAGAGGTCATTAGGGGCCTTAATAAAGACATTTCAAGATAGTACTAGGGGTGGAAGCCAGATCACAAAGAATTGATAAGTGAGGTGTGGTAGTAGGGAAGTAAAGGCAGTATATGTAGCTTATTCTTCCTAAAAATCTGATAGTGAAGAAGAATAAAGAATGATAGTTTGTAGCAGGATCAGGGAAAGGGCTTTTAAGGACAGATAGTTTAAATTAAGAGGCAGGATAAAATAATGTAGAGTCAACTTTAAAGCCAAGAAAATCTTGGTTCAAGTCCTGTCTCTGACACATGCCTGCTGTCTGACCCTGGGGAAAGTCACTTACACTCTCAGTTTTAGTGTTCTAAGCAATTCTCTATAACTAAAAATTGAAGAGAAGGTGTCAACCTTTATCAGTAGAATTTCCTCATTCAGAAGTTCCCAACAAAATCACAGGTCTAGCCCCTTTCTCTACAGGCTAAACTAGGTTAGGCATATTTGTAGGTTGAGGGAAGAAGCAGCCAGTAGAGAAATAGGAGGGAAAGGGAGAGGGAGAGGAGAGGAAGAAAGGAAGGAAGGAAGAGAAAGGGGTAAGGGGAGAAAGGGGGAGGAGGAGGGAGAGAGAGAGAGAAAGGGAGGAAAACAAGGAAGGGGGGAAGAGGCAGTGGAAGGGAACAGAGGGAGGGAGAGAAAGTGGGGAAGGAGAGGGAGAAAGAGAGACTGTTTGACAGAGTAAGGTCAGAGAAAAGATCAAGACAGTGTATCCAGAGTACAACTTTAGCAAGGAGAATCACTCTGAGACCAAAGAGAAAGAGAAAATAAATTAGGGTGCTGAGTAGTCAGGATGAATAAATGAGAATTCAATTCAAGTATAATGATGTCAATATTCTCAGTAAAGTAAGAGGTAGTATCATCTACTGAGAGTGTAAGAGGGGAGTGTATATTTGGGACTAAAGGGAAGGTATGGAGAAAGAACAGTGTTGCATATGATAAACATAAAAGCATAAATTAAAATAAGTAAAAGGATTGCAGTGCAGCAGTGAGGCTAAGTTGATGATAAACAGCATAAAATTATGGTAAACTTAGCTTCATTTTGTGATATCCTTAGCAGCTTACAGCAGGTCAGAAGCACAAGAAAGAGAAGTACATGGAAGAAACTACTGACTAGAATGGTAGATGGTTAAAAGATTCAAAGGTGGACAAAGCATCATTAAGAGAGAGGGAAAAGGAATAAGCATTTATATAGCACCTACTACATGCAAGGCACTATGCTAAGCACTTTACAAATGTTATCTCATTAGATTATTAAATTGGTAGACTAGAAGGGTCAAAACCTGTAAGTATGAAAGGAAGCCAGAACAGGGTTGACAGGCTGGAAGATACAGGAAATTCAAAGACCAAAGGTCATAATGAGGGTCAAGAATAGGTCTGAGAAAAATAAGAGAAAGGGAAACTTAGAAAGACAAGAGACTATGGTGAGAGAGGAGAATCTCAGACTTTAGGATGCATATTTTAGGCTGAGTACTTTCAACTGACAGTGGGAATGGAGGTATTCCTACTCAAGTGAGTGGCTGATGTAGAGCTTAAGGAGAAACCAAAGGAGTTAAAAATTTCAAGAAAGTGTGAAAACAATGTAGTCAACATACACAGTTTCTCAGGATGATGGTAGGGAAGATGTGAGCCATGTGTTCAAGTCATAATGAAAGGCATGAGCATGATAGGAGACTGGTTAATGAAAGTGACAAAGATAGAAGGAGGGCAGTTATAGTCAGCTGGAATAAATTTCAAAAAAGATGTTGTTAAGTGACAATAGTAGAGCAAGCAAAAGTACAGAACTGACAGTGAGGGAGCAAAAGGCATATAAGAAATATTCTTATTCTGAAGAAATTCTGAATTAAGAAGGGGGAAAACAGCCAGCATTAAAGAAGCCAGCCAAAAAAGTGGCTCAGGGGAAAATCAGATTTCAGGTGGTGAAAGGAAATAGGTTGGAAGATATGCTGACAACCTAGAAGTGGGGGAAGAAAAAGAAAGTAGAAAGATGTAGCATAGCCAGAAACTACCATCATACCATGTGCCTTGCCTGTTCCTTATCAGAATTTTAACCAGGGGAAGCAGAAGAAGGGAGAGAAAAGAAGAACTGAGTGGCAGTTACTAACCCCATGAGTGACTAGGTCAAGTTTTACAATCAATAGTTGGTCACTACTAGCTTTCTGGGGACTCTTACTCAAAAACATTCATAATGAAGCAAAGAATAAAAAAGCAAAGTCAGTTACCCATCAGTAATTCATGTGCTGATGACATAAGATTCACTAATGCAACAAGAATTTAAGTGCCTACTACATACACAATACTAAAAGATGCTAGATGGTTTTCCAACTTAACATTATTTCTTCTGTCTTTAAATTTCTATAGCACTTAAAAACACTGCTCAATTGGGCTCTTAGCATCTCACGTTGTTAACTACCTACTTTATATATTTATATATCCAAGACTTACTCAAGGAGAGAGAACATGTGTTCTATAATACTTCCTTTTTAATTCCCTAGTAATTGGCGGAGTGATGGGCACAAGATAGAGATAGATGTTCAATATGTGTTAAACTGAATAGCAAGGAGGCACATAGAAATATAATCATAATATCACAGACATAGTGCCTGTCATAATAATAGCATACATTCAAGTCTAGTTAATTAAAGACAATGAATGATGTCTCTAAACAGAGTTGTGGACACTATTTTAAATATACTGTAGGCTGAGTCCATTCAGGATTAGCAGAGTTTTGTTTGCTCTTCACACTACTGTCCTGTTTGATGACTTAAAAGTATGTATGCCATAATAAGAGTAATCAAGTTTCTAAAGACCTAAGAATGCTAGGGTGCAGAGCTGGATACTATAGAAAAAAAATCACTACAATTTTAAAATTAAACAGAGAACAACCACTAAAATAGTATACCTTACCTCAAAGACAGAGATATTATTCTTTCTGTAAATCTCATTAGCAGGAGGGTGGAACCAACCACATTTCTTCATGTGCTGCTGTAGAATAGTTCTACTTTTCATATACTTTAGACAAAATTCACAAAGGTACAACTTAGGCAGCCTGTAAATAAAGATGAAAAAATGGGGCTTTTGATTGATATGGGCCATACTAAATAATAATAACAAGCACCTTATTTTTTACAGGGCTTTAAAAGCTTTCCCCCCTCCCCATATTATCTCATCTGAGCTTCATAACTACCTTCATAAAGTAAGGACCAGTATGTATTGTCATCCCCATTTGAAAGATAAGGAAACTAAAGCCAAGAAAAATTAAATGGCTTGGCTATGTCATATAGCTAATTCATTAGTGGCAGAAGCAAGATTAGAACCCAAGTTTCTTAGTTCTGTACTCTTTCTACCACACCATGCTGAATATACAACCTATTATCTAACAATAGAAAGGAATAGGTTAAAGCCAGCATGGCACATTGGAAAAAGGACTAGACTTGGGAGTCAGAAGACCTGGGTTTGAGTCTAAGGTCTGACAGTAAGCAGTTTTTTTTTAACCTTAGGCAAGTCACTTAACCTTTCTGAAGCTCAGTTCCCTTCATCTTGAAAATGTGGGAGTTGAATTAAATGATTCCTCAATTATGTTCCAGCTTGGATATATGATGAGAGGGTCAAAATATTTCATTTACATATTCCTAGCTATTATTTGATATTTACATAACTTTTTTCTGTTTTTTGGCAGTTTTAAAAATGTCCCTAACGAAGGACACATGTTTCACAGATCAAGGAATCCCAGAATTTTTGTAGTTGAGAGGGACCCTAAAGAATCATTTAGTCTACTCCTCTAATTTTAAAGATGAGTAAACTGAGGCACAAAGAGTGACTTGCCCAAGGCCACACAACTAGTTATCAACAAAACCAGGACCAGAACCCAGTTTTTCTGACTAAGCCAAGGCCAAAAAAATATATCACCTGGTAGCCAACATTCTGGTAATAAGTCTCTCCAAACTTAGTCTGGTCTTCTGATGACAGATGTGCCATCCATTGTCAGACCCATAATCAAAGTCCTTTCAGGGCTTGAACTCCAGTGGCATGGCCTTTGAGAACTTGGTGTGTCACCTTCATACAAGATGAAACACTGGAATAAGGCTTTAATGGAGTGTAAAAAAGAATAGACTCCACATATTTTGAATACAGAGTTAGTTTTACTCTACCCTGGACTCTAAAACTCAGGGTTCATCATTTCTCTTCAAAAGAAGAAAATAAAATCAATTATTCATTCCAAATTATATTTATGAAACCATCATATAACAAGTTGATGCATATTATAACCAAGATAAAATAGTATACGATAAAATTTTTGTTTTTTTAACTGCTAGCTCAGAAAACATTTTCAACATCTAAGAAAAAAAAGACCTGGTTACATATATTAGTGGTATGAAAATAAAAGTAAAAGGGATAGGGATAGGGACTGGGCTTCTTATGTCATTAGCATAGGAAAATTATGAATAAAGAACTCTCTCTATTAATGTAAGTTGACACTTTTTCTGCAATTTATAGCCTAAGAGAGTGAGTGGCCTACAGCACAAGAGATAAGTAACTTGTCCAGGGTCACAGAGCCAGAACTTGAACCCAGGTCTTCCTGGCAGTAAAAAAATAATGTAAAAATGTTAAGCTTACTCAATAATAATGGTAAATAAACTTCAAGTAGCACATTAGAAAAGGGTTTTGAATTTAAAGAATGTGCTCATTTATAAGACATCTTTTTTTAAATTTTAAGGTTTTTCTAAAATTTTTATACTTTCTTTGTCCCCAATATTAATGAATGTTCTTTAAAGTAATAAAATCATATTTTGTTACAAAACAGACATGTCACTAATATAACCTTCTACATATTTGGATTTTAAAAAAAAAGTATTCTTGATCCAGTCTAGCCTCTTACCATCTTAAGTGACTGCTACTGTTATTCTGCCTTATTATTATCATCATCATCATCATTAATTACTGTTGAGTACCTTCTGCATCTTTAAATAATTTCTACTTTTCTTCATTAAATTCATATCCAATTGTCTTAGTCAAGGGTGGGAAACCTGCTGCCGTGAGGCCACATGTGGCCTTCTAGGTCCCTGGGTGTGGCCTTCTGATTGAGTCCAAGTTTTACAGAACAAACTCTGTGAAGTTTGGATTCAAAGAGCTGCATTTGAGAACCTAGAGGGCCACATGTGGCCTTGAGACCACAAGTTCCCCACCTCTGGTCTAAGATATTCAATATTAAAATCTCCAAACTGGCAGTACTATATTATATTACATATGTTTTTCTATGATGCTTTAGTTGTAGTCTAATTTTTTTTTTTAATCAAGCATTCACTTCAAGTTTGAAAAGTTGCTATGATTTGGTATTCCTGAGTAAGTGCAACATATGTTTTGTAAGTATCCCTTATTTTAGGCAAATTAATATAGTTTCTAATATTAGAATCTATCAGAATAAAGTTTTAAAATAATCTTTCAGGTAACATTGGTAAAACTACAAAGCAGACATCAAGTTTTTTCTAAGTTATTTTGTTCTATTTCCGTTTTATGCTACCTCAAATTTCAAGGCTCAGGCTCAGTAAGAGAGTAGAAAGATAAATAACTTATCCCTTCCTCACTACTAACTTCCCTAACCCTAGATGCTTAAAGAACTCATTCATAAATCTAGGCACCTAAAGTGAGCCAGTAGTTCAATTAACTGACTGATAAGTATCTTATAACTATCAGATTACCCTGCTGGAGTCTGAAATAAGTTTCTCTCAAAAGGAAGGGTGAAATCTACAAAGGGCATCATATCTTCATGATGGCTATAGAAACTGATGAAACATACCTTTTATTTTTCCACTTTATTTATCTCTATTCACTTACAGCGAAACCTCAATGTACAATTTTAATTCATCTAACCTTGAAGGTTCAGAAGTAATTCTCAAGAGATGATTTCACTTCTTCAGTATAAAATGTTGCAACCCAGTGAAAAGCAAATGTTTTCCTCTATGTAACTATTAGAAACTTCAAAAAAAAATTTTTTTTTACTGCATTGTGTTTGTGAGAGGAATAAAAAGAACAACTGGACCAAATAAGTCTAAATTTTTTAGAAAGTTAAATCTCAGTTTTAAAGGCAAGTAATTATTTTGTTCTAACTACAAAATCACAAAATAACAATAAAATTGACTTCCTACAGTACACAATAGATTTTATCTTGTTTTAAAAGCTTCAGTGACAACCTAATCCAAAAGTCAATTCATTATTACTGATCCACAAAATTTTTACTACCAAAAGTATTTGGTTCTTAAAATTTATAAACTTAAAAAAAAAACCCATAAAATACTCTTTTTCCCTATCTTGTTCCTTGTACCCTGACTCCTTTTCTCTGTAGCTCCCATGAAATGCCACAGCAAAGCTTTAAAAGCAACACAGTACACAGTAAAGAATTTTGACATCTTACTGGTCTACAGTATAATTTGGGTTGGAAAACACTGTGTTTAAGTTTAGGACCTCCCTCCAGTTTCTGGGTCACATAGGTGCTTTTTGAAGGTTATAAATTATTATTTAGTTACTGAACTAACCCACATAAATTAAAAACGTATAAATTAGTACAGATCCAAAAGATACAAAATCTCTAGCACCAATTGAAAGAAAAGCAGAAAGATAAAGAGGAGTGAGTGAGGGAGGAAGGATCCCCTTATTTATTTTTATCCTGCCAGTTTCCCATTGAAAATGTATTAAATCCTCATTTTTTATAACCAATTCCAATGGAATGATACTGTTGGTCTAAAGAGAATCACCTTATAACCTTCTAATAAAAAGATTTCTTATAGTACTAATACATACAACTGGTTTTTTTTTTACTAGAAAAAACCACCATACAAAAACATTAGGTAACGTGTAGTACTAAAGTTTTTGCTTCTGAAGGGTCATTTCCCAGCAGCTTTTGTAAGATGCGCAACTAGAGTTAACTTTGAATATTTCTAGCTCTATGGAGAAATGTTGAGTGTCACTTTTTAAGATACGTAGATTACTCTAGCTTTTTGCAGAACTCCTGGGATATGGTGGCTCTGAGGAGTCCACATGTGATGTAGCCTCAGTTCAAAAACGATGATGAATCCCCATCCTGAGAAACAAGGACGGATTTGAAGCAGTGCTACTCTTGATTCTAAAGAAGCTAATGGAATTCTTCTCAAGAAGGGTTCTCATCCTAGTACCAAAGCAAGCAAATGGGATGGCAGTGATCTACCCTAATATCACTTGAGCTCCCATCTAGCAGAACTAATGGATTGATAGACTTTCCACTTGGTTTTCACCTAGGCATCTCAAAGCCACCAAGTCCAAAGTGGGGATTATTATCTTTGCCTCAAAAATTTCTCCCTTCTTCACACTTCCTTATTTATACAATGATGGCACTACCATCCTGCCAGTCAGTTACACACCTCAGAGTCAATCTCAACCCTTCCCTTTCCTTCACTTCCTATATCCAATTAGTTGCCCAAGTCTTGTCAATTCTACCTCTGCAACATTCTTCGTATATTCAACACCTTTTCTACATTCCCAAAGCTACCATCCTAATTCACACCATCATCACTTCTCACTGGTACTATTGCAACAGCCTTCTATTTGGACTCCAGGTTTTCAAGAATTCTCTCCAATGTGTTCTCCACACAGCTGCCAAATCGGTATTCCTAAGGCACAGGTCTGACCATGTCACTCCCTTGTTCAAGAATTTTCAGTAACTCCCTATTGCCTCTAGAATAAAATACACACTCCTGAGTTTAGCAGGTAAAGCCCTTCAGCCTGGCAGATACAAGCCTATCTTTCTAGACTTATTGCCTATTATTCTTTCATGTAATCTCTGTTCCAGTCAAAATTACCCTAAACTTGAAATTCCATCTCCAGCCTCTATGCCTTTTTGCCCAGGCTGTTTACTCTCCCTAGAATGCACTCTCATCTCTTTACCTCTATCTCTCAGAATCCTTTAGCATTCTTCAAGGCACAGCTCATGTGCTCCCTCCTATAAGAAGTCTTCCGAAATTCCCCTAATTATTAGCACTCTCTCCTTCCTCAAATTATTATTTACTTATCTTTTTACCTGTTTGTATATGGCTATGAAAATATAAAATAATAAGGAATATAAAGAAGAGGAGTTAGGGATTATCTAGTACAAATCATTCATTTTAAAGGTGTGTAAACTAAGGCTAAAGGCTCAAAAACACTACAACTGGGTCAAACAACCAATTACTGACAAATCTGGAACCCAAATCCAGGTCATTGGACTCAAAGTTTAGTGTTCTTTCCTCTACACCAAGTTGTCTCTAACCTATTTATGATTCCTATTACAGAATAAACAGACTGTATAGGCAACATAATAGGGCAGAAAGAGTTCAGGCCTATGAAGGTCTAATCCTGGCTATTCTACTTTTTAGCTGTTCCAGAGTGGAGGAAACACTGCTAGTACTCCCTTTAGAGTGAGACACGGTGTTGCTTGTTGAAAAAAACACATTAATTTAATCTGATATTGGTTCCCTGAAATGTAACCACTCTTTCCAATACTAATTTATTATTCTGTGAATTTTTTAAAAATTCCAATTCCTCTAATGTTTTTGCATGTTATTGGGCCTGGATTTTGTTTTAAAAGGCAAAATAAATTTTTAAAAGCCAACATTAAGTCCTCAGCATTTGGTCAATAACTTGGAAAGAATTTATCTGAGAATAAGAGGAAAGATGATTGAGAACTACAGAAATACGGAAGGCACTTTCATGCCATGGAAAGAATACTGGATTTGGAGTCAAAAGGACCTGACTTCAAATGTTGACTCTTCTATTTACTAAATGGCATAACCTTGGGCAAGTCACTGAGCCGCTCTGGGTCTACATCTCCTCACCCCTAAAATGAGGAGTTCAGACTAAATGACCTCTGACATCCCTTCTAGCTTTCGACCCATAAACTTACGATCGTGGTAACAAAACAGAATTACTAATCTAACGACTTTTCTCAAGCCTCATTCTCCTTGATATCTCTGAAGCCTTTGGCGCTGCTGACCATGCTCTCTTCCAGACTCTACTCTCTATAGGTTTCTGGGATACCGCTCTCTCCTGGCTCTGCCATCAGACTGCCCCTGCTCTGTCCTCTTGGCTGGATCCTTCTCTAGACCACATCCTCTAACCTGTCCCTCAGACAGGTTTTGTCCTGAGCCCTCTTCTCTTCTCCTTCTATACTGCTTCATTTTGTAAGCTCATCACCTCCCATGGATTTAATTACCTTGTCTATGCTAGTCATTTTCACACCTACCTATCCCTACCCTAACATCTCTGCTAACCCCCAAACTCACATTTCCTGCATTTCAGGCATCTCAAAATGGACATCTTAAACTCAACTTGTCCAAAACAGAACTCATTATCTTTCTCCCTAAACCTTCCTCCCCCCCCCCACCTTCTCTATTACAGTAGAGGACAATACCAGCCTCCCAGTCCTTCAGACTCACAACCTAGGAAGCATCTTCAACTCCTCACTATCTCTCACCCTTCATATCCAATCTGTTGCCAAGGCCTGTCCATTTAAATTTTGCAACATCTCTCAAATATGCCCCTTTCTCTTCTCTGACACTGCAATAGCCTGCTGGTGGGTCTGCCTGCCTCAAGTTTCTCCCCACTCTAATCCATCCTTTATTCAGCCACCAAAGTGATCTTACTAGAGCACAGGTCCTGCCATGTCACTCCCCTACTCAACCAACATCAGTGGCTCTTTATCACCTCCTGGATCAAATACAAAATTCTCTGTTGTTCAAAGACCTTAAATAACGTGGCCCCCTCCTACCTTTTCAGTCTTCTTACATCTTATTCCCTAACATATACTCTTTGATCCAGTGACACTGACCTCCTGGCTGTTCCACAAACACAACAATTCATCTCTCAGCTCAGTATTTTCTCTGGCTGTCCCTTATGCCTGGAATGGGCTATCCCCCCTCATCTCTATCTACCGGCATCCCTGGCTTCCTTTAAATCCCAGCTAAAGTCACACCTTCTGAAGAAAGCCTTTCCCAACCTCTCTTGATCCCAATGCCTTCCCTCCCTTAATTATTTCCTATTTATCTCGGATATAATTTGTTTGTACATTATTTGTTTACCTAATGTCTCTCCATTTTGACTGTAAGCTACTTGAGGAAAGGGACTGTCTTTTGTCTCTTTTCGTATCTCTATCACTTAGCTATGTGCCTGACACATAATAGTTGCTTAATAAATGTTTATTGATTGACAAAATATAAGGATCTTGAATGGTTTCTAAATTCTAGAGCAGGGGTCAGCAAATTAGGGATCAAAGGCCAGATACGGTCCAGTCCATATTTAATTTTAAATAGAACAAAACTTTATTTAAAAATGTAAAAAATATTCTTAGCTCAAGGGCTGTATAAAAACATATAGCAGGGCATATTTAGTCTGTTGGCCATAGTTTGCCAACCTGTTTTAGTATAAAAAAGTCAGAGGTAGAAAAATCCTAAAATCTTAATAAATAGGCACTACTAGGATTAACAAAATAAAAACTGAAGTAGATAAGATGCTGTATTGCATATATTCTATTCTAAGGAGGGGTGTGAAGGTTTCATATGACACAAAAAAGGTTAAGAACTGTTGTCCTAGAGGAAATCAGACTGAGGTTCAAGTTAGAAAGGCAGGTTAGAACTATATTGTGGAAGGGCTTGAATGCCAGGCTAAGAAGTTTGAACTTTATCAGATAACAACTAAGATACATTAAAGGACTTTGAACAGAGTAATGACATAATTAGATCCGTGAAGAAAAATAATTAATTAACCTGGCATGAATACAAAAATACTAATATTAGACGAGAGTAGAATCATAAAGACTGGTTATGAGGCTAGTGCAATAATCCAGGTGGGTAATAATCAAGGCTTATATTAAGATGGTACTAGGAGAAACAGAAAAAAGACTAGTGCAAGAGATATTATAGATTCAGATTCAAAAGGATATGAAAGGATATGAGAAGGGAAAAAAAGAAAAGGGTCAAAGATCATATCAACAATTAAACATGAGAAATTTAGCAAATGGTGGTCCTACTGAGAGAAACAGTGAATTCAGAAGGAATAAGAAGTTTTGAAGTAAAGATAAAAGGCTGATTTTTAATAAGCTGAGTTTGAGATACCAGTGGAACAAACAAGTAGATTTTTTTCTATATTCAATTCAATAAGCATTTATGAAGGACCTGCTATGTGCCAGATACTGTACTAGACACTATAGGAAATAGAAGATGTAGTCTGGGAGTTTTCTGCTCAATAGCAACTAGGTAGTGCAATGGATAGGAGGAAATGAAATCAGGAAGACCTGAGATCAAATCCTGCTTCAGATATTTATCAGCTTAGTGACACTGGGCAAGTTATTTAACCTTTCTCAGCCTCAATTTTCTCATCTGCAAAAGGAGGATAACAACAGCAACCATCTGTCAGGATTATTATGAGAATCAAGAGAGTTAACTTGTGTACAGTGCTCTGCAAATCTTAAAGTCCAACATAAATGCTAACTATTAGAAAGAACATACTGGAAGGGCAAGATTTGTTTTGCTTTTGTCTTTGTATCCCCTGTGCCTAGCACAATGCCTGGCTCAAATTACTTCATAATAAATCTTTATTGAATGAAAAAGTGAATGGATAAATGAATGAGATAGAAATTAGGGAGTCATCTAAATGAAGATAATAATCAAAATCATGAGAGCATATGTGATTACCAAGGGAGAAACCCAAGGAGAGAATACTGGAAAACATCCACTATAGTTTAAAAAAAAAAAAGGTGGGGGGTAGGGACTGGAGGCTGGGAGAAGAATCATCAAAGAAGCAAAGAAAAGAAAAAATTAGAAAAGAAGATCTACAAGAAGAGTACAGTGTCTCAAAAGCCAAAAGAAGAGACAATATCTAAAAGTATAGGTGGGTTAATAGCATCAAATGATGTGCTGTGACCACCATTCCCTTAATTCTTTCCCAGGCTATCATCCGGGCACTGGCTATGCTCGCCTCCTTTCCCTACCTTGACCTCTTGGTAAACCAGTTCATCTCTACACTATCCTCTTCTTGTGAGTCCTTTGCCTTCTTTTCCTATTGCTGATCTTGCCCTGCCAAGTCCAAGCCTTGAATTATTCCCACCATCTGCTGCCTTGGCTCCTAATCACATGCTGCTGAATAAAGTTAGGAAAAAAACACAAAACTGTGCTCAATGGGGTTCATTATGCATTTATGTTACACAAGCTCAACTGGGTCCTCATTGCAGCAAGGCAATCCTTTCACAATTCACTATTCTACTCATCACAGTCGCTTTTCCAAACCTCCCATGGCACCTTCTCCCCTGGCTTCTCAGCTAAGAACCTTGCCTCATATTTTGCTTTAAAAAAAAAAACAAAAAAAACTGAAGCCATTCACTACGAAGTCCCTCTTCTCCCCTCTTCCTCATCTTCTATCATCCAGATGCCTTCCGCCACTATTACCTCCTCCACTTGTCTCAGATGAAGAGGTGCCCCTCTCTCCTCGCATAAGTGATCCCATGCCATCTTGTCTTCACCAGCAAATTACCTTTGCTATCATCTCTACACTTTCATTAATCTTCAAACTCTCCCTCTGTCTGCTGGTTCCTTGCTGCCTACAGGACATATTCATGTTTCCCATCCTCAAAAACCTCACTTGATCCATCCATCCTAGACAGCTATCATCCCATTTCTCTCATTCATTTCATGTCTAAACTCCTTGAAAGGACTGCAATGGGTGTCTCTACTCTCTTTCCTTTCATTCTCACCTTAACTTTCTGCAATCTGGCCTTCAACCCCATCATCCCACTGAAACTTATCTCTCCAAAGTTATAAATATCTCTTAATTTCTAAATCTAATGGCCTTTTCTCAATCCTCATCTTTCTTGAGTTAACATATGTAAAGCACTTTGAAAATCTTAAAACGCATGTAAATGCTAGCTATTAGTATTCCTGACGTTTTTGCATTCTCTGACACTGCAGATCACCCTCTTGAATCTCTCTTCTCTCCAGGTTTTCAATGCACTGCTCTCTCCCTGCCCCTCGTCACTCTTTGTACAAAACATTTCTTTCATTTCTTGATTCTGTGCATTTTCACCAGCTGTACTCCCATACTATTGGTATCTTCTTCCTCCTCATCTATGCCTTCAGGCTTCCCTAGCTTTCTTCAAGTCTCAGCTAAAATCCCAACTTCTGCAAGAAGCCTTTCCTGGGTCTCTTTAACATTAGTTCCTTCCCTATGAGTTTATTCTGTACAAATCTTACTTATACAGTTATCTGCATATCATCTCTGCCATTTAATTGTGAATGCCTTAAAGGCAGGAGATGTTTTTGCCTTTTTTGTATCCCAGTGATTAGCATAGTGCCTGGTTCATAGTGTTGTTTGTCCTTCATTCTCAAAGAGGACCAATGACATCAGGAAGATGTCTTGCCTTGCAAGTGAATTAGCCTCACTCTCTTCTCTGGAGCCATCTGGGTCCGGTGGCAAGATATAGATCAGGATGACTAGAGATGGCCCCGGATAAGTCAATTCATAAATATTTGTTCACTTGTCAAGGACTGAGAAAAAAACTAGACTTGGTGGTACAGGGAAATAGTTAATAACTTCTGAGAGGGCAGTTTCAGCATAGTAGTGCGTAAGTACTTGGATTTCAACAGGTTCAAAAGGGATGAAGGGAAAGAAGTATAGGCATGAACAATGAGGAAATGGAGTCACAATTATAGATGACTTTTGAAGAAGTCTAGTTGTGAAGGAGAGGTAAGAGATTTGGTCACTGATTTGGGTAGAAGAGTTGAGAGAAAGCTTTTCTAGAATTAGGAAAACCTAACCAAATTTGTAGATAGATAAGAAAAAGGCAATGAAAGGGGTGGGATAGAAGAGGTTTAAAAGAGAGAAAATTACTGTAAGAGTAAGGTTTAATTTGTTGTAAAATAGAAGTAAGATGAATTAAACTTCCTGAAACTGTATATAATTAAAGTAAGTAGTAGAGAGCTGAGCTCAGGCTAGGTGAGGTGTTCTGTAAAAATATTTTTTTCAAAGTACATTTTATCCAGGAACTCAAAGTACTTTTCAAATAATAACTAATTAAGCTTCACAACAGTCTACCGAAAGGTGGTTAACAAAGCAAAGAAACTGTAACATTAACTGTTTATATAGCATAATAAAAAGTCAATAATCCTGCTACTTCAAATTTATTCCCTAAACTACTCCATTTTCCACTGCCCCAAATCTCTACCCTAAAGTTTAATGAAGACCTAATAAATGAACAAATTAATTTTCAGTGAATGGAAAATGGGGGTGGACAAGGAAAAAAAGCTAGAAATCCCAAGTAGTTATCTGGAAAACCAATTTATTCAAGTATAAGGTATAGTTTCTATACCAATGTTTTTCTTTTTTCAAAACAGACTATCAATTTCTGAGAAAGAACAAATTCAAGTACAAAATTTAAGCTGGCTAAAATTTCACATTTCAACATAAAGTCACATCTGAATCAATCTTTCCATTTATTGATAGCTAAATACAAATTAATACATTTCTAGATTAC
This sequence comes from Vombatus ursinus, assembly GCF_900497805.2. NCBI lineage: Eukaryota > Metazoa > Chordata > Mammalia > Diprotodontia > Vombatidae > Vombatus > Vombatus ursinus. Next base: position 5,954,746 of record NW_020954556.1, on the reverse strand, counting down.
CTAGCTTTAATGATGAAGAATCAAACTATATAAGGAAAGTGTTCCCAATTTGTTTTATTTGTGAGGTTTCAAATATTAAATAAGTTTTTGGACTGTGCATACAAAATTACTTAAAATCAAACCTAACTTAGATAAAAAAGTAATTGTCAATGTTAATGTTACCACAATGACTCTTTCAGCTCTCAATTTCCTGAATTGTAGCCTACCACAAATATTAAGTACACTAATTGTGTAGAGAGTGTTGTAATACACAATGGGAAAGAAACAAAATTTATATTACATAGTCCCTGCCCTCGTGGAAGTTAATAGTCGAGGCAGGATAAGGAGAGAGGGAGAAAGAGACATGACACTAACTCAACTATAATACAAATTACATAATAAATATATCAGAGATTTCTTTAAAAAAAAAGTATCATGTGAAGTCTAAGAAAGTCTCACCAATAGGGATATTAAGGAAGACTTCTTGGAGGAGTTGGAATATGAGTTGGGATTAAGAGAACAGGTAAGAATTTAACAGAAGAGGAGAACTTTCCATGCACAGGCACAGGTATGAAATTTTAATGAGTGCGAAAAGCACTGAAGGGATGACAACACAGTATGCATTTTAGGGGAAGAGAATGATCCAGTTTGGTTATAGTATAGAATGTGTGTAGGAGAATATTGTGCAGAGATAAAACTAGAATAGTGTCTGATTATGATGGGTTTGAATGTTTGACAAAGAAGTCTGAACTCTGTAGACAACTAAGAGTTACCACAGATTTCTGAACAGCGATATAGCCATATCTGTGTATAAGAAAACTTATTCTGGCAGCAATATGTAGGATAGTTTGGGGAAAGGAGAGGGAGATGAGACTCCTATAAGGAGTCTAACTGTAATAATTCAGGCAAGGAATAATAAAGGCCTACAGTAGACCTACAGAGAATAGGGGATCGAAACAAGAGAATGTAAGGATGTGGGTCTACTTCCAAATTTTATATTCTACCACTCTAAAAATATGACTTAAAAGTGTCTCACAACGTACCTTGAGTATTCTTGTGGATATGGGGAGGAGTACCAGGTATGAATTTCGTATTTTCCAAACTCAATGACAGAGGGACAGCGAACTTGTGGATCAGGGGGACCAGTCACTCCAACTTTCTGTGCAGTAAAGAAACATATTACAGAAGTTAGCCAAATTAAGTACACTGAGTCCAAAGAAATATATGAGTTGTTCAGTTATTATCTTGCTGGAATTCCAGAAATTGGTAGAAATAGGTTATCAGGTTTTAGTATCTATATTACTCTTTAAAATAGGTCTCTGGGAGAAAATTTCTTAAAATAAGATGCTCTTGATATTACTTCACTTTCTATAAAAAGTCCACATATTTTAGTACTTGGCCAATATTTTCATCAAAGAATTCTGTTTACTGACTTGGTTTCTAAATGTACTATATATATTCCAAGAAAAATGAGTGATGTTGGGGATATTAATAAATACAATAAAAAGACAAACAGACTTGCCAAGGTTGCATACACTACCTTCAACACACAAAATGTAAAAGATTCTACACAGATAAAGAGATAGCTAAAAGAAGGAGAAATAACTTTCTTCCTTTTTTAGAGATACCTGACATTTAAGAATATCACAAAACACAAATATGAAAAAACAAATTCTCATAGCCATTAAAGTTTTCTTACAATTTACACCTGAAGACTTCACCATTTTATGTAATACAGTTGTTCAATGATATGTACATTTTATCCCTTTTCCTTCCAAGGGATATGCCAAGTGGCATGTTTTTTATAATTATATGGCCTAATCCACCCTTGGAGTATCCTATAAAGTTAGTCTATGCAGGGGAAAATAAGTTTAGCAGTTTCTATTAACTCTTTACTACAGTCTTCAATGGCTTTAAGGGGACATTCTTCAGTCTAAACAATTCAAACACAAGCCAATTTTTCAATACCTGAAGACTAGATTGTGAATTCTTGAATACAAATACAGTCCAGTATAGCACCTACTACAGAAATGCTGAAGAACTACTGAGAATGAGGCAGATTCTGAATTTAGTGCTTTTAACTTCTTCACAGACATATATCAGAAATTCATCCCCCACAAAGAACAGCTGTGTAAAACTTTACATGGGGGGAGGGAACAGAAACAAACAACCATTGCATAGATTAGGGTCATAATGAAGTTTCTTTGTGGTATGCTTTATCTCCAAAAAAAAAGTAACTACTATAAAAGAAAAGAGAAAAGATTGTTATTCAGTAATTTCATTTATTCAGTTAAGTCCAACTACCAGAAAAATGCCTCTTCACAACAATTCATTTAAAAACTCTTGTTGGTCTCTGCTATCCTTCCCTTTTATTAAATAGCCAAGGGATTTGTCTCGGGTTTCACAATGGGAAGACAGCCAAATTAAAAAAAAAAAAAAGTTACTTTGACTTAGACACCTCTAAACAAAAAGCAAGACCCTAATGTTAACTGGGCTAAATTATTTAGTCGTATAACTCAGTTTATAATAACCAGCAAGGTCAAAAGTCATGATATACAGGACAGTGATTAAAATCAAATGCATAAAAATCATTTGAAAAAAAGCTTTTAAAAAAATAAACATGTATTTCATGAATCGAGTATCCTAATTCACAATGTAGTATCTTAGACTCTATCCTCAAAGCTTTAAATAACAAAAAACAGCTAATTACACAAATGAAAAAATATCAGTACAATTGAGACCAGAAATGACTTCCTAAAGCAAGGGTCACTAAGAAACCCAAGAAGTGAAGACAGATAGACCTGCGGTGATACTGCTTGTTCAATGAATGACTTCCCATCGGCTTCCCCTCTCTCCTCCAGGTGAATGCCCACTGTGGATGTGGAAAGCCAGCTCCAGTACAACTGTTTGCACATCACAGCTACAGGTCTGCACCAAACGAGACACCAAAATATCCACACTGTTTACACCTACCCTGGCTCTTCCTCACTTAGAAATGCTTTTGCACATGCTCCTTTTCTCTTCTCTCCTCCCAAGAGTCACCCTCCCACTCCTTCTACAGCACCCCCTTACAAATCCCCAATGCACTCCTCATAGCCTCGCTGTCTCTACATATTTCCGTTTGCTCAGGTGGAGGTTAGCCAAGTTCCATATGTTAACTCAGCAACAGCTATGCTTAAACTAAGTTTTAACCCAATCCTTGCCAAGAATACTAACCTGTTAATTTATTACAATTTCACCTTATTTAAAATATTGGCCAGGTTATCTTTCCACTAAATGTATTATGGTCCTAAATGGGAGTTATACATAGTTTCCAACTCAATTTAAAGGGATATTTTTCAAATTTCTAGCTCAAGTTCTACTTCTTTAATATCAATCTATGACTTCGTTTTTATAGGCAGCTTTTTTTTTAATGTTAAGACTATCAAATATTTAGGTGTTATTAATGACCTATTTCTAGATTAGAATGGAGTAAGTCAAGACAGATAAAATGTTACACTGAATGCTCTATCTTTGGAACTAAGAAAGTAAAAAGTTTACATCTGCCAGATTCTGGAAAATGTTTTACTATTAACAAATTTTATAACCAAAACCAGAAAGGGTTATTAATCTTGTAGGAAAATACAGTCCCCTAACAATTGCAACCTACCCAATGCCATTTTTTTCCTCTATGGTCTCCTTTACTTATGAAGATGTAAAACATGAAACACTGCTACCTCTCCCAACAACTCCCCAAGAACACTGCTCCATTAGAGTGCTAGGCGGGAGTAAGGGTGAGGGGGTGCCATGAGAAAGATCCTTTCTTATTGCTGGGACTGCAGGTGGGAGGATCAGATAGCTATTCTTGGTCACCCCAACTGGAAATAGGAAAGAATCTTTGCTTTAGGGGAAAAAAAGTTATAAAGAGAATTCAGCTTACAGAGTTTAAGTGCTAAGTGTCTATTGGTACTCTAGTGAGATGACTTGGGAACCATCTTTTAGAACACTGCTACTCTAGTAAAGTTCCTGTTGAGCTCCAAACAATGAGGTTACCAAAACAGACTTCAAGAACATAACCAATTCATAAAAAGGGGCCAACCTAACTGTACTTTCCATGAAAGTTCTCCCTTTCCTGCTCCCATACACGTCACTCATTTCTATCTGTATCTCTGCACAAGCTGGTTGCCCTATCACCATCTTTCTGATAATCTAACTTCATAACTTCCTTCAAAGTTTAGTACAAATTAGGATATGAATATGATGGTATGCTATAAAAATAGCAAGTAAGGCATTCAAAGAAAATGAGGAGGCTCATATGATCTGAGAATGACGTAAGCAAATCAAGAAAACAATATATACAATGACTACAATCATGCAAATAAAAACAATACAAAATAGCAACTGAATTCAGGACACGGATTCCAGGACCAAAACTGAATTCAGCTGCCAAATGCTTTTGGAAATCAAATAGGGCATCCCTGGACAGAAGCAAGTTTTGCTTAACTATTTTTCTTTGTTACAAGGGAAAGAAGAAAATGTAGGGAAATTACTGTGAGATAAGAATATAGACTTTTTTTTTTTAGGCAGTTGGGGTTAAGTGACTTGCCTAGGGTCACACAGTAGACATTTTTTTTTAAAGATCTAAAAATTGAACTCCTCTAAACCTTACACAAGAACAGTGAGGTGGCACAGTGGATAGAGTACTGGGCCTGGAGTCATGAAGACTCATCTTCCTGAGTTCAAATCTGGCCTCAGACACTTACTAGTTGTGTGACCCAGGGCAAGTCACTTAACCCTGTTTGCCTCAGTTTCCTCATCTGTCAAATGAGCTGCAGAAAGAAATGGCAAACCACTCCAGAATCTTTGCCAAGAAAACCCTAAATGGAGTCATAACAAGTCATACGTATGTCTGTCACACGTCTACAACAACTAATCAACAACAAACCTCAACCACCATATTAATTACTCTCTTGCTTTGCACTCCTTACCACATACAACCACCAACTTAATTTGTAAGCCACTTACTGGAACTAAAAACACAGGTTTCCACTGAAATAATATTATACATGTCAGTTAGGGAGTTGGGTTACCCAGTAAAAACCTAACAGCTTACAAACTCCTAATATTACTGGGGAGGTGGTGAAGTATCATAATTAGAATTACTAACCTAACTCCTCTGTAACAATATTTCTTTAGGAAAATGTATTTGGAGTTCTAACTTTGGACTCTAGGAATACATTCAGTCATTCATTCAACATTTACTAAGTAGAGCAAGGTGGTACAGCGGATAGAATACTGTACCTAGAATCAGGAAGAACAGAGCTCAAATATAGCCTCAGAAACCTTTTAGCTGTATGGTCCTAAGCAAGTCACTTAACTTCTGTCTGCCTCAGTTTCCTCATCTGCAAAATGGTGATAATAACAGCACCGACCTCCCAAGATTGTTATAACGACCAAATGAGATAATTTTGTAAAGTGCTTTAGCACAGTGCCTGGCACACAGTGAGTACTACATAATTGTTACCAATTAGTAGTTATTATACTGTGCTAGGCACAAGGGGAGATTGAAAGAAAAACAAAGGTATGGCTCCTAATATCAAGAAGCTTATGATTTTACATCAGGAGGTCCATCTCAGTTCATCTGCCAAGTAACACATGAATGAAGACCTCCAGCTCCCAGTATTAGTGGTGGCTCCTATAGCATTGGTGGGTAGTAGGAAGGGAAGTAGGGATGGATGAAGACACTGGACAGGACTAGGTCTTCTTGATGGTATGTTCAAATTATGTATCACATCTGCATCACATTTATATCATGCAATTTAGCATTGTCTTCTCAAATAAGTTATAAGTAGGAACCCTGTCTTTTACTATTTATGTATCCCCTATTTGAACAAGAACATTACTAAGCAGATACTACTACTGCTGATTAATTTTGGGATGCCTAAAGCCACCTCTTACAGAGTGAAACAAAACTTAAATGGCTAATAAATACTTGTTGAATGAACAACTAAACTTCCCTATCATATTTTACATGATAATTTGTAGCCTATATTTAGTTTGTCTCATTTGTAGGGATAACTGTGCAACGAAAACTGCCTTTACATAAAGTGAAAAAAATCTATATTCACACCATTAAAATTTTTAAAACACTTCACAACTTTCTAGTGTCACAACAAAAACAATGCCATCATTCTGGATTGAGAATTATGAAAATGAATAAGTAAATAATTACAAGCAAGGTAACCACATCATATTTTGATACCTGATAAGATCTTATAGCAAGGCACATTACATACACCCACAGTAATAAACGTAAACCCAACTATTCCACAAAATACAAAGCAAAGAAGCTGTTTCATATGTGGATAGTCTTTTAAGATCACCATAACATCAGATGGTTAATGAAATAGTTCCAGAGCATAAGCTTAACTAAATGTTCCATATGTATTTGTACTTATTTTCTTAGGACTAAATATATCCTATAGGAACATGTGCATGTGAAAAATAAGAATAAAAATGTTTATAAAATGCTATTCCACTGGACCAGGGAAACTTATCATGGGCACCTCTGGCAACTGGTGAAGTCAATGGACCCCTTTCTCACAATGTTTTTAAATGCACAAAATAAAATACATAGGATTCCAAAGAAAGCAATTATATTTAAATAGTCATCAAAAGATTGTTTTTTTTAAAAGTTCACAGACCCAGGTTAAGAATTCCTGTTCTAGACCAGTGGTGTCAAACTTCAATAGAAATGGGTGCCACTAACCTGTACATAATCCCAGTAAGCCACATACTGACTTGGTTTTAAAATGTAATGTTAACTATCTATGTTTTATTGTATTTTTAATTATTTTGTTAAATAGTTCCCAATTACATTTTAATCTGGTTCAGTTGTAAATGTTATGCGCTTCATATTTGAGAACTCTGCTCCAGATAATATAAATTGGTCCATCATCACAGAACCCTGCACTTTTCTTTGCTTAAACATATAATACTATCTTCTACTATAGGCAGTAACATATCTATAACATTTGAAGAATTAGTAAATTTGGAAAAATGAAAATGTCTGCTACCTACAGGTTAACCCTTCAAGCACCAAGACTTTTTTCATTCCTCTTCAATACATTCTGAAATTGTTATATACTTTCCTACTTTAGTAAACAGGAGGTAATAAGCATAATTTAATAACAACTAAGGATCAATATTATGATTAATTACTATACTATGATATTAAGAAAAATCTATGACACTGGATTAAATATGCAATGATGGCCCCTGAATACACTCTGGAATTTGCTTTATTAAATTCCTAGTATTATCTTGACTTACTATTTTTTTGCCTTTTTCTCATAAAATTTGAGTGCCCAAATACGTAAGACATACTGTGTAATGTAGCTGCCTATCTATAAGCAAATGCTGAAGAAATCTTTATCTAAGTGGTCTTTTAGTGCTTAATAGAGTCAACATCATAAATAAACAAAATTAACATTACCAGTCTATCACTTTTAGGAGTATTCAAAACACTCTCTTATTTGAGCATCAGCAATTGCTTCAATCTCCTATGGCTTCAATACACTTTAATTCTGGGTAAAATTTATATCATGCTATGAGAATCTGCAAAGTACTTTACACACACTTTATTTCATATGACCCTCCTACTAAGACTGTAAAGCAGATAGTATAGTTATTATTATTATTTCCTTCTTTATAGATGAGGAAATTGAGGCTTAGAGACATTTGCCTACGATCACTTAGGTAGTCATTGCTGGGGGGGGGGAAGGGGGGAACAGACCGACCAGTGTGGGGCAAAGAGAACACGGCACAGAAGTTTACAATTCATATTCAAGTCTCTCCTGTTCTTTCCTACCTCCAAGTCCAGCATTCTTTCCACTACACCATACTGCCTCATTTTCTTCATTTACACTAACTCCATGGAGAAACACTGCCATCTTATGGATCTTAGGATACTACCACTAAACATCACTGAAACTAATTGTTTTCACAACTATAATTGGCTGTTTGATGTAATTAAATAAATATCTGCAGGCAAGCAATGTTCAAGACAATGTAGACAAATTATGTATAAGGAAATTTGCTGAGCATTAATTCCAGTTTTTAGAATTTGTTAAAGTTGAATTATCTGAGTACCACAATCAAGGTTTTACACACACACACACACACACACACACACACACTCTGCAGTTTATCGCAGAGCTCTATCCACAAGGCCTAAAAAAAGAACATTCAAACCGGCAGGACAACACGTGGGCAAGTGCACTGGAAACTACAGTCCAGCACACCAACCATGGCCCGCTGCTCTACTGCCAATCAAATCAGCGCTTGCCCACCTCTCATGAAAAATGAGGCCATTTGCTCGCCGTCATGGTTAACTGTACCTGCAGTGCTTGTTCCTGGATATCTCGAAATAATTCCATATCTTTTTCAGTCATGACTTCCTGGCTTCCAAAAAGTCGCTCTTCATTTTCCTGTTTTCCATCCCAGCCATCCTGATTGTCTATAAATTAAAGAGAGAAGTTAGAGATTATAAAAACAATCTAAAGCTCTATACCTATTTCAATATTTTTAAGATAGTTGGCCTTAAAGGTAGTTATATGTATATGTAAACATAATGTTTGTATTTTGACTTGACTTAATGTTTCCTAATAAACATCACACATCTCATTTTAAATTCTATTACATTATACTACACACAGAGAAAAAGGAAACTGGAACACAAGTAATTTAATTTGACACAGTATAAAGATTATAGTTTTATGTCTCTATATTTGTCACTGTCCAAAGTTTACATATTTCTTATTCCCCTGGTACTAAGGAATTGCAGCATATGTTAAGGAGCTCATTAGTGTCAATGTCAAGAAAAATTGAATAAAAGGCTTGGATATTTGGCTCTTTTAATATTTTACTTATTGAGAACTTCACAAGAATACTACATTCTTATCCCTGCAGAAAGGTGGCTTTCATAGAAACTATCTCGATCACTTAAGACCCAGGAGTCATGAAGTACTTGATAGAAATGTAATCAACAATTCATTGTATAAACTAGATACTCTTTTGAAACACAAAATCCACAAACTTGAGAATCATATATGCTAATGCTCTGGATGGTATGTTAACAATCTGCTAAGTGATACATCTTCAATTGTGCAAAGAAACCTATGAATAGAGCATCTGAGTTTTATGTAGATCATTATCTTTTGTATCTGAAGTTGACACTGTTGATATTATCATTTCCTCTGTGGATGAATGTGATTGAAAAGAGCAATTTGTGACAGACGGCTCTTTTCACATCAATTCTACTTATAGGCTTTCTGTTATTCATTTAAAGCACAAAGAAAGGTCAAAGACACACTCTTCACAACATTTCTAAGCTGAAAGAAATACTTAAAATTTGAAGCTATGAATTTAATATGAATTTAATGCCCCCTACTGCATGATGCAGCTGTATGCAAGAACATTTTTAGTACCACAAGAAGTAACAATCCAAAAAAACACAGATGTTCACTCAAGCTCTACAACTCAAAAGAGAAAATTATGAAGGTTATTAAAGCAAATTTTCACACCTATTATAGGACTTTAACTGTGAATTCATTCTATTTACTTTATATAAAAAAGGTTATTTTAAAAATACTTTGTATTATGATCTGTTCCACAAGGCCTAGAGTTCTAGCCCATACAAAGGATGTGGATGAGATCTGTGAAATCCAAAGGAGAAAATGTAGAGAGGGAAGGTAAGAGGACTGAAACTTGGAGCACTTCTTAAAGAATGAGCCTCTGGGAATCCAAGAATGAATAGTCAGGTAGGAAGTAAAGCAGGCAATAATAATGTCATGGAAGTCAACAATGGAGAGATGATCCAGTGTTAGGGACATCAAGGAAGGATAAAGACTAAGAAAAAGAACCTCAGATTTGGCCATTTCAGTAGAAAGGCAGGGACAAGGCTGAATGCTATCCTAGGCTACCTGAAAAGAGATAGAGGGTCCTGAAAGGGGGGTTTGGGAAGTGAGACATGTTGAAGTTAACAGTCCTGCTCTGTTCTGTCCTCATAAGACCACACCTGCATTCAATTCTAGTTGTCAAACCTGAAGGAAGAACATGAACAAGCTGTCACACTTTCAGAGAAGGGTAGTAACAAAAATGGTAAAGAACTAGAGGGTCCTCCACAGGAAGAATGATTAGCCCGGCGAAGAGAAGACTCAGGGAAATTTGACAACTATTTTCAAGTCTTTTGAGGCTCACGTGGGAGAGGGACTAGACTCAAAGGGCTGAATTAGGCACAACATATTACAGAGAATCAAATATTGGCTCAATGAAAAGAAAAATTCTGAACAAGAGCTATCAAAAAGTGGAAATGATGTCTCAGGAGTTAGTGGAGACTCTTCTGTCCCCCCCACAACTGGATGCTTTCAAGCAAAAAATGGATGACAATTTGTTGGGGATAGTGTGGAATTAATTTAAATTTTTCATTAGGTATAGATTGAACTAGATAACTTGTAATGTCCCTTTCAACTCTGATATTTATGATCTTGTGACTGATCCCAATGAAGACCACATTCTAGCTGGGAAGGAAGTGACACCACAGAAACTTTATATTCTTGGCTGAATGGCTGGCTGATCTCCCACTCACCTAAAAAGCTCATTAACAAAGTGCAGAAAGAGAAATTATAGAGTACTGGAGCTAGAAGGGAACTTAGAGATCACCTATCCAGTCCAATCGCTTCATTTTATAAATGAAGATATCAAAATTTAGAAAGGTTAACTGACTGCCCAAGAAGACAATGAGTTAAGAAAAGAATCAATAACTCATCAGTTACTTTAAAGTCAATGAACATTTTAATTTTTACTCGAATGCCAAAATCATGAAACAATCTAAGGTACTTTTCTGTGGTTTAATGTATGAATCAACTTACAGTGATAAAATAATATGACCGATATTTTTAACAAAAGATACAAATGGAACTGAAAATACAAAGGATTCCCTTCTGCACTTCAAAAAATCAACTGCTGGATCAAAAAGGAATAAGGAGGCAGTGAATACAGTCACCTGCCAACATAGATTCAAGAGTGAGGGGACAAAGGTAAGAAATTTTCTAACCAGTACATAAGAACATGCCTCTGTCATTCAACTTCCAAAGTATCTCAGACAGGGGCAGGTAGGTGGCGCAATGGATAGAGCACCGGCCCTGGATTCAGGAGGACCTGAGTTCAAATCCGGCCTTGACACATAACACTTAACTAGCTGTGTGACCCTGGGCAAGTCACTTAACCCCCACTGCCCAACTAAAAATAAAAAATAATTAAAAAAAAAAAAACAAAAAAAAACAAAAATAAAGTATCTCAGTCTTCTATTCCTTATTTCCTTTCTATGCAATTGTTTTCTACCTCATTTATATCGTGTAGGTCTCCAGAGTTAAGGTAAAGGGTAAACTAAAGCTAACTGTTGGCTTTATCTGCACAGTTCATTTAAAAAAGCCTTTTCTTGCCTAACCATGTGTTAGACCTGGTGTTGTCCCTGCCATAAATTTATGGAGTTACTAGCTTTATGCGTTGAAAAGTAGAAGCTTAGTTTGGTAAATAATGCTTTTTATACTGTGGCCCTACACCAGTGAAAAGGAACAATGTAATTCTTTAAAATTACAAATAAATTTGCAAGATTTTTAAGTGAAGCATCTACAACCCTATTCCATAAATGTAAAGCCTAATTTCACCTTTAACAATCAACAGCATTTTACCCACCTCCATACTTTCAGTTTCTCTGATAAGACACAGGTGTGCCATACAATTCTCTTGCAGTGATTCAATATCTATGTTCAAAATATCAGCAAGCCAAGTCTCCATCAAAAACCATTCTCTCCCCTCTTCCAGTCTTTCAGCCAACCTATTCCTAAAACTTATCTCTGGCCTTTTTCTGTATTTATATCTGTATCTTTAACAACTTTTTCTTATCTTTAACAATTTTTCTTGTCACCAAAAATGTTTCTTCTATGCACAAAGAAATCAAATTTGGATAATTAATATGATTTCAAATTACAGATCTTTAAAAACGCTTTTGCTAACAAGAGAGCAAACCCTTACCTGCAGGCCACTCTGAAGTGCTTGATTTCCTGTTGCCCTTTTTCCTGATCCTGTATTGCTCGGAGTAGTCCACCACTTCCCCACGAGCTTTCCGCCCATCAGGGGAGGGGGTGAAGAATTTGGTAAGGCCATCAATGAGCCCTTTGGTTTTCTTATTGAATTTCAAGGGTGTACTACCATCTCTGCAGAAGTCTAAGTCCATTTGCTCCAAATAGCCTTCTTCTGATGAAGATGCTGATTGGCTGGAGAGAGTAATTTTACGTTTCCGACCCCGACCAGGTCCAGTTCGAACTTTGCTGAAAGGGCCTTTTGATCTAAAGAATGATCAGAAGAAAGAAAAATATCAAAATGCTGTCCTGGATGAGGAAAGTTTTTTGAGGCCTCTGCTTTATCACATGATTAGCTGATGCTTCTAAAACATTTCCAGTTCTTACCCATCAACAAGAATTTATTTAGCACTTAATATGGTCTAGGCACTGTGGGGACAAAAATACATAGAAGGAAACAAATCTACATTTCAGTTTCTCCCACTTCATAGTAAGGGGATTATATTAGATCAGTGCTTCTCAACTTTTTTGGTATTATGGACCCCTTTAGCAATCTGGTGATGCCTATAGACTCTTTCTCAGAATAATGGTTTGTTGCCTACACTCATAATGGAAGAAAATGCTAAATTTCAGTTAGCAGTTAGTGATAAGATGCAATTTTTTTCCCATGCAAATTTATGGGCTTTCTGAAATCTATCCATGGACCTCTAAGGGGTCCATGGATCCCAGGTTAAGAAGCCTTGTAACTAGATGATCTCCATAAAGTCCCATCAAGCAAAAAGTCTATGAGTCTATGAGTTCAATTCTAGCTTTATGTCAAAGCATATAAAAGAATTACAGTCATACACACTCTGCCCTAGAGAAATCTTGATTATTATACTCAAACTAGTGTTATATGGTGACTTTCAATGGTCAAAAATTAAAACATGCTAATTAGCATTAGCCCAGAAGCCCAGAGTTCAAAAATCATTATGTTTTAATAAAAATGTTTTAATACAAAATACAAACTATAGCACTTGATGTATATATTCTTAGACTGCTAATGCTCACTCATACTTCAGGTACATTATCTTCATGACAGTGTTAAGTTATTGTTAAGGAGGGGCCGAGGCAAAAAGTCCTACAAATCTAAAGATATATTTAATCATATTTTCAAGGCTACAGCACAAGCCAAACTATACAAGTATGTCCTCTGTTCTCTTCTTGCTAGTTACTATCTCTCTGCCTTTGCTCACAATTGGAATGCATGCTAAAATGGATTCTTTCCTCATCTCTGTCTATTGAAGTCCCTACTTTTCTTTAATGTCCAACTTATCGGTCACCTGTTTCATGAAGCTTATGATTCACAAAAGGAAGAAGAAATCACAATGGATTTGTAGTCAAAAGGATTTGGGGTTCAAATCTTGGTTCTGCCATTTATTTATTACCTACATGACTTTGGGTAAGTCTTTTCTCCTTTCTAGGCCTTGGTTTCTTCACCTATAAAAATGAGGGAAATGGTCTAATTGATATCTAAGGTTCTTTCTATGAATATCATAGAACTCTATGATTTCAATATCCTATAGATAACAAAAAAACTAAAACCAAAGGGCAAAAAAATCAATCTCTGATTTCTATTTCATCTTCACAGCTAACTTAGCTCCCACCACTTACAGTAGTCTAGATCCTTGCTAACTGAGGATAAAATATCCAAATAATATTGCCATCAAGGGACCCTGGAAAGGACAGGGTCAGGGGTAGGAATACAGAAGCAGGCAGTCAGAAAATGGCATGAAGAGGAAAATGTGAGTGAAATAGGACAGAATGGGACTATATCTGTGCCTTCATTGGTATAAGAAACTTTCAATTAGAAAACTCCCTCTACTAAAGCAAATCAGCCCCTTCATTGAAACGTACAGAGTTTGAGAATCTCCTTGGGCACTAAGAGGTTAAGGAAATCGCCCAGAATCACAGACAGTATGTGTCAGAGGTTACTTGTGAACCCAGCTCTTCATGACTTGGAAGCTACCTCTCCACCCTACTACACCATGCTGAATGGAATTGTCAAAGGGCTAGCAAGTGATAGATCAGTGGGCTACATTACAGATATGGTTTACTAGATTTAGCAAAACATTTGGCAAAGCCTCTCATGCTATTCCTGTGAAGGAGATGGAGAAATATAGACTAAATGATAGTACTGTTAAGTAGATTTGGAATTAGTTTATTATTGGCTATAACCAAAAAATAATCTCTAATGAAACAAATTTGAAAGTCTCTAGTAGAATGTTCCAGTGATTTTTGTTTGATCCTTTTATTCTCCGCAAAGTGATTTTCTATCTCATTCACTGCAGCTGTTATAAGCCTTGTAATACCACACCCCACCTCCAAACCTCAGAGCTTCATCTTTTACTGGGAAAATACTGATCACTTGCTGCAAACTCCCTATTCTCCTCTTCTTGTTTTAAACTACTTTGACATCATCCTCAACTATTTCTTCCTTTCCTCCAATCTCTGATGAAGATGTAGCCCCTTCTGTTACCCCAGGGTCAACTTTTTCTCCACATGTCTCGATCCTATCCCTCTCTCATCTCCTTTAGCAGATTATCTCCATTATTATCGCATATCTCTAATCTTCAATGTTTCTATTGGTTCCTTCCCTGCTGCCTACAAACATACTCAGGTCTCATTAAAGTCTCATTTAAAAAAAAAAAGAACACCTTTACTAGATCCTACTGTCTTTGCTAGCTATCGACCTATAGCTCTCTTCCCTTTTTCAGTCAATTCCTTAAGCTGTCTACACTTACTGCCTTCTACTTCTTCTCTTACTCTCTTCTAAAACCTCTGCAATCTGGCTTCCAATCTCATCACTCAATGGAAACTGATCTCTCAACAGTTACCAATGACATAAGTGCAAAATCTGACAGTCCTTTCTCATTCTTCATCCTTGTGATCTTTCTAAAGCATCTGAAACTGTTCACCATCCTCTCCTCATGGATACTCTCTCTTCTTTGGGTTTTCAGGACACTATTCACTTATTTTTCCTCCTATCTATCCGAACATTCCTGTTGCTATAACTGAGACAGTTATGTCTTCTTCTGCTGAATCTCCTTTGGTAGATAGCATACATATCATGACCTCTAAATATAGATGAACCTAAGGCTTAATTCTGAGCCCTTTTCTTATCTCTCATCATTTTTTGTGCTCTCTCTCTCCCCTTCTCTTCTCTTACTCTCTCTCCCCCCCCACCTCTTTCCCTCTGTGACCTCATCACCTCATATGGACTTAATTATCATCACTACTCAGGATATTCCCATTGCTATGTCATCAGCCCTAGTCTCTCTGGTCCAATATTAACAATTGCCTAATGGATATTTCAACAAATGCAACATGTTGAAAAGAAAACTCATTATGTTTCCCTAAAGCCAACTCTCTTCCAGACTTTCCCATTTCTTCTTCAAGGGCATCATCCTCTTTTCAGTCACCCAAGTTTATAATCTTGGAGCCATTCACAACTACTTTTACTCACAACACACATCCAATCAGTTGCTAAATTGTCATTTCTACCTTCACACAATTGTCACATTCATCTCCTTTTCTCCACTCATATAATCACCACCCTAGTTCAGGCCCTTATCATCTCTTACCTACATTACTAAAATAGCTTCTGTTTTTCCTCATTCCAATTCATCCTCTACATAGCTGCCAAAGTCATGCTCCTGAAAAATAAGTCCTACAATATCATCCACTCACTTAATTAAATTCCAGTGGCTCTCTATTAGTGTAGGTCAAATATAAGTTTCTTTGTTTAGCATTTAATACCCTTCACAATCTGGCCTTTACCTAATCTTATTACACATTACTTTCCCTCAACATACCCTATAATTCAGCCACACTGAATTTCTGTCTCTCATAAGCAACACTTTTATCTTCTTGCCATGCCTTTCTCCATGACTGGAATGTTCCCCCTCCTCACTTCTACCTCATGTATTCTCTAGGTTCTTTCAAGAACTCAGTTCAGGAACCATTTTTATAAAGTCTTTCCTGATGCCCACAGGTGATAGTACCTTCCTCTCCAAATTACCTTGTAACCATCTTGTATATGTTTTATGTATACCTATATTATGTGCATTCTGTCTCCTCAGATTAGATACTAAGCTCCTTAAGAGTTGGGACTTCTTAATTTTTTTCTGTGTAACCCCCAATGCCAGCACAGTGCCTGGCACAGAGTACATGCTTAATGTGAATGTCTGTTGACTGAATGGATAATTAACATTTGAGGTAAAGGCAGTGATGAAAGGCTTCTCAAATTTACAGAAGTCACAAATCTAGAAGGGATAAGTACCACAGTAAGTAACAGCCCACAAAAATATCTTAACTCATTAGACTACATCATCAAATCAAATAAGACGAATTTTAATACAGTTATGTTCTTACCCCTAAAGTCAAGAAATCAACTTCACAGGCACAAAATGGAGGGGTGAGAGTAGAGGAGTAGGAGTGGAGTGGCTATATAAATCATTTGTCTGGAAAAGATCTGGGAGTTTTAGTGGACTGCAATGTCCATGTGAGTCAACAGAATGATATGGCAACCCAGAAAGCTGTTGACACATTAGGCTACATTAAGAGAATGTGATATGTGTGTGTTGGGGGGAAGGAGAGGAGGGGAAACATGAAAACTGAAAGCATGTCATGATATCATGGCCCAGATCCATCATGAAGTTGGAAGAATTGGGGATTTTAAGTCTGGAGAAGAAAAGACTAAGAGACTGAGGGTTGTGAAGGGGATGGGACACGACAGCTGCCTTCAAATATCTGAAAAACTGTCGTGTAAAAGAGGGATTAGATTTATTCTGCTTGGCCTCAGAGGGGAAGCAATAGACAAAACCTGCAGAGATGAAAATTTAGACTTGATGGAAGGAAAAATTTCCAAACAATGAAAGTTATCCAAAAGTGGAATGGGCTGTTGTGGGAGACAGTAGTTTCTCCTTCCCTGGAGTTCTCCAAGTAAGGGTACTCTTGGAGTGAACAAGATGGCCCCTGAAGTCCTTTTGAAGTCTTAGATTCACAGCTGAATCAATCCTTTCTACAACATCCCTGACAGATGGCCATCGAGCCTTTGCTTAAACAGTTTCATACCCATCACGCATTACTGTCTTTGAAGGAAACGATCAATGGAATAATTAAAACTTCACCTAAGTGAACAGTGATATTTCTTATAAAAGTACAAATTAGTACCATAGAAATTATTCAAGGAAGATAGATAAATCTTCCTAGAATAGGCCCTTTCTTCCATTTTTCTTCTATTTGATCCTCCTACAGACAGTACTTACACTGTATTTTGTTTCTTTAACCTGTTTTTGGGCCGTCCTATTGGATTGGCATAGCGCCGTTTTATCTGTGCTGCTTTTTTATGTAGAAGTTTTCTTCCTTTTTTCCGAGGTCGACAAATCTGACATATCCACATGCCTATAAGAAAATAAAATCTCACGTCAAACCAGTGATGGTACAAATAGTCTCAATGACTTCAGAAAACACCAAGTTGATAGAAAATGCCATTAGATATTCCTGAATCCTATAAAATGCAAGGTAGTCCTAGAAAGGTCTAACTTCTACAAGACTGTCCAAAATCATTCATGAAATTATACAAGCAGTATAGTCTTTCTGTTCCAACTAAAAAAAAAATAAAAAAAAACTTAGGGAAGATGGGAAGAAACAGCAAGGACTATTTTCCTTTCTATTATTATTCATTACACACACACACACACACCCCTCTCTGACCCTTTCCCCACAAGTACTTGTATAATGATAAAGCATATAAGCCATTCCCACCTTCAGAACCAGAGGAACTCAGTGTATGACCTACACTAGGCTTTTTTTTTACCAACAAGGTAACAGCCTCAGATCAAATGCTACAAATCATAGGAAGAGGTTGAAGAAGGTTAGAAATGAAATCAAGAATTATCAAATATTGACACTGAGTTACCATATGTTCCACAACGTCATTTGTGAAAATTATAGACAAGCCTTATTAAATTCATGCTACAGGAATTCTCCCATGTATAAATAGAAAGACTACCTCCACTTCAGGGAAACAAGTGTTTTCCTACTTATAAGCATCCTCACATAGAAAGCTGCAGAGAATTCTATTATTTTAAGAAGTGGAGAAAGTTATCTTTCATCCACTTCCACAGTGTCCCTTTTCTTTTCCAGTTAGATTTCAGAATGCATCACCTTTTGGCATCCTGGTGAGTGGCGGATCACAGCATTCCATGTGAAAACCTCGGTCACATGAATCACAGAAGAGCATGTTATCCTACAAAAATAACAAGAAAAGGTAGTTCTGCTTAATGTTATGTAACAAAACATGCCTAACAAAACATACCTGACCCATGTCTTCATGAACCCTCATTAGAGTTGGGTTGAATTCTTGAATAATGTGGGTCAACTGAATGAAAAAAGACACCTCCTTAATTTGGACTAAGAAAGTGAGAGACCAATGCGAATTAATGCAAAGGTGTACTTTATAGGATATTTTTAAAGAACTATAATTTCACTACTTTCAAATACATATAATAACCAGAATTAATCTAAAAAAAAAAAAAGTATCGTCCAATAGAGGTCCTTACAAAAATCTGCTTTAATTCCAAGGTAAGAATGATCTGTAATTAGCATGCCAATTAATGTCATGTAAATAAGTGCTTCTAACTTACCTAAGGGTATCAGGAAAACAGCTGGTTCTTTTAAGTGGTTTAAACATTCTCTCTAGAATGCCAAATATCTATTTATAAACAGAATGTCTAATCAGGAAAGCAAAAGTACTCACTGCATTTTTGCCCTGGTCACGACAAGAGCTGCACGTTTTACACTCAATGCACTGCCACCGTAAGGCCTTCACTCGAACTGTTAATTCTGGAGAGAACTTTAAACAGGATGGATGACCTATCAAAAGAGGATAGACTGACACTGAAACAATCATGGATTCTATTAGTGAACAGAAATGGCAATATACAAAAAAGGAGAATTAATCACAGATATAGTTTTCAATATACAAATATGTATACTTAAGTATATGTGGAAATACATATTTGTATTCTTTTTATCTTAATATTTATGAAGACATCACAGGTGGTTTTCATTGTTGGATTTAGTTCTCCAGATCAACGAGCAATTTAAAAACAAAGAAAATATCACACTGGATTAAGTTTGGTAAAATCCAAAATTTTATTTATCTCGTATCTCATCATGTAAATTGTGAATAGTGCACAATATAAAATGGCCTCCCCATTATTAGTGGTATACCCTGAATATTATAATGAAAAAAGCAATCTATTCAAAAAAATACATACAGCAGTTTTATATGTAACTGCAGAACTGCCAACAACCAACACTTAAATAACTGAATGAAACTATAGTATATCAACAACAGAATGAAATTATCATTTAAAAATAAATAAACACTGAAACATCTTATAAATGTGAGTATACTACATAAACGTCAGTTATTTATTGATATAGGCCTGTGATTTCGTTGGTGTAGGTGAAGGAACTCCTTTCACTGGCAGAAATCAATAACTTCTCTTTAATTTAAACTCAGAGAGTTGCCTGTGGCACTGGAGGTTAAGTGGCTTGACCACAGTCACAAAGACCACTTATGTCCAAGAGAGTATTTTACCCCAAGTCTTCTTGCCTCTAAGACCAGGCTCTATCTATTATATCAATGATCTTCAAAGTTGGCACAGGGTCATCGGGGAAGGCCATGGCCTGACTCCAAGGGGATGCATATAAGATTAGCCAATCACAGGGCACAAAGCTAGGTCTCATCCCATCTTCCCCAAGATAACTAATTGTGAGGCTTGACTCCAATACAACCACACCTAACCTTCCCCCCTACACACATTTCCCCCATTCCAACCCCACCTTTCACTGTGCAAGTTCCAAGTGACCTTTAGTGGGAGCTGAGTTATAAGCCCCTGGGTACAGTTTTAACCTAACCCCATTCCCTCCTTTCCCAGGCACCACAGGAGGTGCTGATCAGGTGGGAAAATTCATTCATTTTCATTCATATCCTGTGTTTGTCTGTCTATCTCTGTCTCTCTCTCCTGTTAACATTTATCACTTTATTTGGATTTGTTTGTTTAAAGCTAAATGCATAATAAAATTATTTTTAAAAGAAAATTTCTTGAAAGTGATTTCAAACAAAACCTTTAGGATAAAATGTAATGTGCTCACACTTGTAAAATATAACTTTCTCTTCTAAAAGTGGGTAATAAGTTTTCATTTATCTGTTTGTTGGGGTAAAGGGAAAAAAATAGGTTCTTCTTCATTCTCTTAATTTTCTTGTATAACAGGAAAGAATATTCATATGTATAAGATACAAAGTTTAAAAAGGAAAAACATATAACTACAAAATAAGCACAGTTATATTATGAAACCTAAAAGAGGAATTAGAGAGGCAATACAGCATAATGGATAGAAAAGCTGGCCTCACAATCAGGAGGATCTGGGTGCAAGTCATACACTGAATATAAATTAGCTTTATCACTCTGGACAAATCACTTTAATCCCTACAAATTAAGAGAAGTTATTGATTTGAAATATTAATCATTACAATTACACAGAGCAAATTACTTTTGGCATTCTTTTCATTATCAGAGCCACATTTATAAAGTACTTAGCATAGTGCCTGATACATAACAGGTTCTTAATAAATGCTTATCTATTATTCTCCCCTTATTTTATTCGCATCTGTTCATTTAAGTCTTCTCATGTTTCTCTTAATTCCTTATGTTCACTATTCCTTACAACAAAATAATAGTACATGTATTCACATATCACAATTTATCCAGTCATTTCCAAATCAATGGTCATCCAAGTTTGTTTCTAAATTTTGTAACTACAAAAAAAAATGCTATGAAAATTTTGGCACACATGGGGCCTTTCTCTTTTACCTTCTTGGGAAGGTTTAATACTGGTATTACTGGGTCAAAGGTTATATTAAGTTTAGTGACTTTTCTTGAATAATTCCAAACTGTTTTCCAGAATGATCAGACTAATTCACAACTTCATCAATAACATATGACTGTACTTGCCTTCCTAGAACCACTGCAACACTGACTATTTCTGAATTCTATCACTTTGGCCAGCTTGGTGGATGTGAGATCCCAGGTTCACAGATTTAAAACTGCAAGGGATGTCCAAGGGTCATCAAATCCAAAACCTTCACTTTTTTATTCAAATTCAAGTCTAATGACTCCAAATTTGGTGTTCTTTCCAAAGTACCACAATTTAAGTTGCTTTCATTTACATTTTTCTTACAATTAATGATTTTAAATAATCTTTTAGATTGTGGTTGATATTTTCCAATTCTGCTACTGAAACTGCTCATAACCTTGGACTACTAATTTATTGGGGAACATCCCTTGGTCTAATATATTGTGTCAACTGCCTATGTATCTTGGATATCAGGCTTCTTTAATAGATATCTGATGTAAAGATTTTTTTCCTTTCAATATCCCAGTTGCACTGATTTTATTAATGCAAAAGCCTTTTAATTTTATGTAGCAGAAATTCTCTCTTTTATGATTATCTCTATCCTTTGTTAAAAAATTTCCCCCAGCTATATTTATAAAAGGCATCATTAAAATCAAATATTTATTAAGTGCCTACCATGTACAATGCATAGTGTTCCACTAGGGAAACAAAAATGACATAGTTCCTTTCCTGAGGGTAGTTTACAATCAAATAGAGAGCACTATAAATAATTATACAGTTAAATGGGGCAGGGGAGGTAAGACTTTTATATCAATATAAGACAGAACGTGAGAATTACAAAAGCCTAAGATTCTATAGAAGAAAATTGCTCAACAGAGATGGAATAGATATTCTAAAGTACAAAGTTCTGACAAGTAATTTGAATGGAAAAAGCAGGAGCATCTAAAAGAGATTGATGTGGCTATATGGGAAACTCACAGACAAACTCTTTATTTGTAATAGTCATATACAGAATATAGAAATAAATGCAAATAACTCTCAACTGGAAATCACTTCAGGAAACATATGTGAGAAACTAGGTTTATTTCAAGAGAAACGCACATGCACGTGGAACTCTAATCTGAGTACCAAAAAAATGGCACAATTCTGTTAAGAATATAGTCTATAACTGTAAAGCCCAGAATGAGCTGAGGTTTTTTATGAGTAATAAGGACAAGAAAAGGACATTTTTAGTTAGTGCATGGGCAAGAGGATAGTCAAAGGATAGATGGGACCACTGCCCAGCACAGACTGAATGAGTAACAGAACTACTCACACTCCTAATTTGGTTTTATTTTCTAAGAACAATGATATTCATCATTATAAAGTATAAAACAAAGAATGTCTGATAACCTCTTCTAATGTAACGGCTTCTTCTCTACTGCCTACCAACATGCCCAGGTCTCCCCTATCCTTAAAATAAACCTTTACCCCTTCACTAAATACTAATTTTCACCTATAGCTCTATTCCATTTTCAGCCAAACTCCTTGAAAAAGCTGTACAAACTCAGCACCCACAATTTCTCTCCTCTTATTTCATTTATAAACTTCCTGTCTATAATTTGGCTTCCTACCTCTTCACTAAACTGAAACTGCTCTCTCCAAAGTCAATCAGTTAGTCAACAAGAATTTATTAAATAACTACTATGAGCCAGGTACTAATTAAATGACTGGGGATATAAAAAAAAACAAAAGACAGTCCCTGTTCTCAAGGAGCTCAAGGTCTAATGGGGGAGATAACAGGCAAACAGCTGTGTACAAACAAAATGTATACAGGATAAACTGGATGATCTCAGAGAAAAGCACTACCATTAAGGGGGATAGGGAAAAGCCTCTTACAGAGGGTAGAATTTTAGCTGAGATTTGGCATGAAGGACAGCAAGTGAAAATGCCCCAGTGTTAAGACATGGGGTATCTAGTGCAAGAAATACCAAGGAGCCTAATGTATTCTGATCACAGAGTACTCAATCACCAAATCTAATATCTTCTCAATCATCATCATTCTAGATCTCTTTGAAGCATTTAACACTGCTGATCACCCTTCTCCTTGTGAACACGCTCTCCTCTCTGGATTAGGCAGTAGCATAGTAAAAGGGGAAAGAGTACTAAAATATTCTGTGTATTACTAACAAAACCCAACCAGAAGAGATAAAAAAAGAAATTTCTTTCAAAATTACTACAGAATGTATAAAATATCTGAGACCACCTAGTAGGATACAAGAATTATGCCACCACAAACTCTGTAAAAATAAAGACATAAAAAAATTGTAATATTAGTCACAGTTGTCATAGGACTCCAATATAACAATATTCATCTAGAGAAGACAATCTTAACTTTTTTGTGTTATGAACCCCTTTTGGCAGTCTGGCGAAGCCTAGGAACTCCTTCTAAAAATGTTTTTAAATTCACAAAATAAAATACATAGAACTACAAAAATACTGAAATCCAGTTATCAAAATATTTTTAAAACCAAGTTCATGGGGGCAGCTAGGTGGCACAATGGATAAAGCACTGGCCCTGGAGTCGGAAGGATCTGAGTTCAACTCTAGCCTCAGACACATAACACTCACTAGCTGTGTGACCCTGGGCAAGTTCACTTAACTCCACTGTCTAGCCAAAAAAAAAAAACAAGTTCATAGATCCCAGGTTAAGTATCCCTAATCCAGAGGGGGAATAGATTATAAATCTCAAGGGAAATAATGAAAAAAAAAAGGGGGGGGTAAGAAAGGCAACCTAACAGTACCAGATCTTATACTACACTATAAAGTAACCATCATCATCAAAAGTATTTGCTATTGGTTAAAAAACAGAAAAGTTGATCAATGAAATATATTAAGTACAGAAGTTCCCAGAAGAAAATGAACATAGCACCATAATGTTCAATAAATCCAAGGCACCAACTAAGGAGACTAAGTATTGGAAGGAGGGAGGCACAGAGAAACTGGAAAGCAGTCTGACACGAATGTGGTTGAGCTCACCATCTCATACCATATACCATACAGTAAATTCTAAATGAATACATGGATAAGATCAGGGGTTCTTCATCTTTTTTGTGTCACAGACCCCTTTTGGTAGCCTAGTGAAGCCTATGAACCCCTTTCTCAGAATAATATTTTTAAATGCATAAAATATATAGGATTACAAAGGAAATCCAATTACCCTGAAATACAATTATAAAACTATTTTTTTTGTTTTTTCTTTTTTTTTTTAGGCAATTGGGGTTAAGTGACTTGCCCAGGGTCACACAGCTAGTTAAGTGTCAAGTGTTTGGTCTGAGACCAGATTTGAACTCAGGTCCTCCTGACTTCAAGGCCGGTGCTCCATCCACTGTGCCACCTAGCTGCCCCTAAACTTAAAGTTTTTGAACAAACAAAATCAAAGCAGTAAAGTTAAAACTGTGAGGGACTGTCTATGTTGGCAACTACCAGGTGGGCGCTGTGGCAAGATTAGGGTAAGATCTGGGTATTTTGGAAGTCGAGGCAGGGGCTGTGGTAGGCGGAGTCGTGGTGAACTGGGATGGCCTGGGTACGGAGAAGCCCTGAGGCAGTGGGCAGTGCTATGTGAGATAAGCTGGGTGCAAGGAAGTAGCCGGAGCTTGTGCTCCTGAGGCAAGGGGCGGTACCACATGGGAGTGGGACGGCAGAGGACTGAGTTCCCTTTGCTTAGTCCCCTCCCTATATGCAACGTCAACCCCAGAAGCCTCCTTCCTGTGACCTTCCTGACTTCCTGGGTCCCTTTGTGTAGCACTGACCCCAGACGCCTCCTCCCAGTATCTGAGTCTGACTTCCTAGGTCACGTACTCTGTCTATGCACTAATCCCAGACGCGTCCTTCCTGTATCCGGTCCTAGCCTCCTACGTCACTCCCTCCCCCTTGGTGTGCTAAACTCAGACAGCCCCTTCCGGTATCTGACCCTACAATCATTGGCTAGTAAGCAGGCTGGGGAAGAGGGGCTAAGTAGGTACTTAAGGACGGGAGCGTGGTCAGATCACGCTTTCTCTTGGCTCCTGCTCTGTTGCTCCGGCCTTGCTGCTTGGGCTTGGGCTTGCTGTGATGGCCTCTGAATAAAGCTCTGGTGTTGGCGCCTCCCGATGGCTCGTCTCTGTGTGTTTATCCGGCTGAGGACCGAAGACTCGAGAGTGAGTATGACTCTGGCAGCCTGCTCCTTATAGGAGGAGAGGGTACGGCGCAGCCGGTACATAAAATGAAAACAGTTAAGTGGAAGAAAGAAACCTTTACAACAAATTTCCCTGATAAAGGTCTAATATCCAAGACATATAAGAAACTAATGCAAATATTTAAGACTAAGAACTATGCTCCCAATAGTTGGATGGATAAAGTACATAAAACCGTAGTTCTCAGAAAATAAAAGTTATCAACAACCATAATTTTATAAAAGGTTCCACATGGCTAAGAAGAAAAATGCAAACTAAAACAACTGAGACTCAATCAACCAATCAACCCATAAACATTTATTAAGTGCCTGCTGTGTTCCAGGCACAGTGCTCTAAGCATCAGGGATAAAAAAAGAGACAAAAAACAGACCCTGACCTTGAGGAACTTCAATCTAACGGGTAAGACAATATATGCAAACAAATCCATCACAGAAGATAAATAGGAAATAATTAACAGAGGGAAGTCCTTGGAATTTAAAGGGTGCAGGGAAGGCTTCCCATAGAAGGTGGGCCTTTAGCTGGGACTTAAAGGAAGCCAAGAAGGTCAATAGTCAGAGCAGAGGAGGGAGAGCTTTTCAGGCCTGGGAGACAGCTAGAGAAAATGCCCAGAGCCAAGAGATGGAGTATTTTGTTGGTAGAACAGCCCAGGAGGCCAGTATCACTGGATTGAAGAGTACCTATCAGAGAATAAAGTGTAAGAAGACTGGAAAGGAAGGGGCAAGGTAATGAAGGTCTTTGAATGCCAAACAATTCTGTGATCCTGGCAGACAAAGGAAGCCAAAGGAATTGAGTTGGGGAGGTTTGGCCTGACATATCAGACCTGCATTTTAGGAAAATCAATTTAGTGGATGAATGGAGTATGGACTGAAGTGGGGAGAGACCTGAGGCAGGCAGACCCACTGGCAGGCTATTGCAATAAGAGAAAAGAGAGTGTATTCAAGAGATGCGGCAAAGGTGAAATCAAGAGGCCTTGGCAAAAGATTGGATTGGGATGGGGAGAGGGGGTTGGAAATAATGAGAAGGAGTGAGGATTCCAGGATGACTTGTAAAATGGGTGCCTGAGGGACTAGGAGAGGATGGAACTGCCCTCATTGTTGTTTGTTGTAGTTTGTCCTTTCTTGAAGAGGAACAAAGACATTAGGAAGGTGATATCTAGACTTGCAAGTGAACTGAATTTTAGTGAGGTCGGGCGGCACAAAGTCACTCTCTCGGCAGAAGCAATCTGGGTCCAGTGGAAAGACACAGATAGAGCAGGACAAAAAGAGATGGCCCCAATAAGTGGGAGATCTAGGATTTTTTAAGCTAAGGTCTTTCCCAGATCTCAGGTTTATATGAGGCAATACCCATTCTGTGATTAAGGCTAGGTAAGAAATAAGGCAAAAAATGGCCTCTATTACCATTTAAAAAAAAAAATCAATTCAGGAAGGGAAGACCTTCAGGGTTCCTGGCCAAAACAGAAACAATTGCTATTCACACTCAAAGAGCCACCAGAACTCAAACAATGACCAAGTGAGGCTTGGGCTGGGACTTACTGTTGGCCAATCAGTGAGAACCAGAGTGAGTTGGGTTTCAGGAATGGTCAAGTAGTTCCACTTGAATTGCAATGGGCTTTATCAAAGCCTGGGTTTCCAATGCTGTATATTTCAAGAAATCATAAATGAAACTACATGGGGCAAAAGAGTTCACTGTCCCAGTTTTTTTTTTTTTAAAATGACAGAATTTATAAGTAGGGAAGAGAAGAAAAGAAAACTAGCCCATAAACCCCAAGATATCTTGGGCTATGGGCACAGCACCCACAGGTAAGGGAATGACTCCTTATGTGGACAGAAGGAGGGAAGGGAAGGGGAGGGGAGGGAGGAAGGGAGCAAGAAAGGAAGGACTTGGGGTGGATGGGATTACCTTCAACACTAATAGGGAAGGTGTTGGGATGAGGGAGAAGGGTTAGGGTGAAAGATAATGAGTTCTATTTTGGACATACTGAGTTTAAGATGTCTACTGAACATACAATTCAAGACGTGTGAAAGGAAGTTGGAGATGCAAGACATAAGGTCAGCAGAGAGACTAGGGGCAAGGAAAGCAGCTCTAAGAATCATTAGCATAGATTTCACCTCAAGCCTCAATCTAATGAGACTGACAAAGATGACAAAAAAGAAAAATTACAGTTATTGAAGGGACTGCAGGAAGACAAGTATACTAAAACAATACTATTGGTGGAGCTATGAATAATTGAACCAACCATTCTGGAAAGTATTTAGGAACTCTACCTCCAAAAGTCAATGAATTGTACGTACCTTTCGACCCATACATACCACTACTAGGCTTATATCCCAAAGAGAGCAAAGATCCATTCATAAAAAAATATTTATAGCAGCATTTTTTTGAAGTAGCAAAGAATTGGAAACAAAGTGGTTTCCCATCAACTGGGAAATGGCTAAACAAATTATTGTACATGAAACAAATAAAATACAACTGCAGTATAAGAAACGACAAAAAGGATGATTAAGGAAATAAATTGGAAAGGATGTTGTTGTTGTTGTTTGTCTTTCCTCCTTGAAAAGGACCATAACATCAGGGAGATGATAACACGACCTGCAAATGACTTTAAGTGAGGGAGGGCTATGCAAAGTCATCCTCACTTTCTCCTCCAGAGCCATCTGGGTCCAGTGGCAAGATATAGATCAAGACGACTGGAGATGACCCTGGATGCAATGGGCAACCTTGGCCTTTTTAAACTAAATTCTTTAATAGGTCTCAGTTTGACTGAAGCAGCACCCATTAAGTGATTAAGGCTAGGTAAGAAATGAGGGAGAGAATGGCCTCTTTACCTAGTTTAAAAAAAAAAAAAAATCAATGAGGATTCCTCACAATCTCTCACCACCCCACCCTCAATATCCAATCTGTTGCCAAGGCCTGTTTATTTCACCTTTTCAATATCTCCTGAATATGTCACCCCAGCCTACTGGTCATTCCCATCAGAATCCTCCTTAGACCCCTCCTCCAGTCACCTCAAACTACTTGGCCACTTCTAGATCCCTCCCACAGTCTTTCTGTATATAAGATCCATTTTGGCCACCATTAAAGTGCTAAGGTTCACTCTAGCCAGCTTGTCAATACAAGGATTACAAATGTTTAGATTTCTTAAGAGACTGACCAATATGGCAAATTTTTAATAAACCTTGTCTTTGGCTGAAAGACGGCTTGGGCCAATTTCATTCGGGCAGGACCTGCATGTCCCCATTGCAGGGTCCCAGCATCCCTAAACCTCCACACTGTGATTTTGAGTGTAGAGCGCTTAACTTTTTAAAAAAATTTTTTATTATTATAAACTTGATAAACATCAAGAAACATGAACGTTTCCTAGCACAAAAAACAGAAAGAGGATGATATAAGAGTTGCAAATCTTATGTTTGTAGTTTTTAAAAGAATATATGAAATTTAACATAGTAGTTCTACTATTGCTCTGTTTATCTGAGTCTCCTTCTGAACTTCCTTCTCTTAGGTGTATTTTTGGTTTTTTGTTTTGTTTCAGTTTTTTTGTGAGGCAATTGGGGTTAAGAGACTTGCCCAGAGTTACACAACTAATGAGTATTAAACGTCTGAGGCCGAATTTGAACTCAGGTCCTTCTGACTCCAGGGCTGGTACTCTATCCACTTCACCACCTAGCTGCCCCTCTTAGGTATATTTTTAAATGTTTCATTGATATTCTTTTTTTTTGTTTTACAAAACTGCCTCTCTCACTGCTCCCTCTCCCCTATCCCGCCAAAATTAAAGCTCTCTTTTGTAACAAATATCAAAAACAAATTCACATGCTGTGCCTGAAAATGTATGT
The DNA here is from genome assembly GCF_900497805.2 of Vombatus ursinus. Taxonomy (NCBI): domain Eukaryota; kingdom Metazoa; phylum Chordata; class Mammalia; order Diprotodontia; family Vombatidae; genus Vombatus; species Vombatus ursinus. The sequence goes on along the minus strand of NW_020954556.1, from coordinate 5,925,631 downwards.
CTTATTCTGCACCTCTAGTCCTTCACCTCTCTGCCAAGGGATGGGAAGAATAATTTATCATCAGACTTCTGGAGTAATGGTTGACCATTACATTAATCATATATAGTTTGTAAATCTTTCACAGTTGATTTCCTTTACAATATTGAAGCCATTGTATAAATATTCTAGTCCTGCTCACTTCAATCAATCAATCAATCAACATATATTTATTATATAGAATTTGGAGATTGGCACAATTTGGCACAATGAAAGGCCAGTTGAATGGATTATAGCCTCAGGTGAACGCTAGAGACTTCCTAGATCAAGTGGGAGAATTCAAGGAGAGGGTTTCCAAAGCCTGTAACTGGTCATTAGGACCTCAGGTCAAATCTCCATTCTGCTAGAACTGCAACATGAACTTAGGCAAGTTGCTAAATTTCCCACATCTGTAAAATGAGGGACTTGGAATCAGTGAGTTCTAGAGTCATGTCCAACTCTCAATGTGTTGTGGTCTAGGGGTGCTAGGAACCTTGAAATGCAAGGGTACAGGGCACGAGTCTGCCTCAAAAAAACTCGACCACTCAAGCCTTCTTTCAGTCAGAAAAGGCGTTTACTGTGTCGCCAATAGAAGCGGGCCAGATTTTAGGAATCTGTGCATTTGATGAGGATAAAATTGATATTTTTATACAGAAAAAGACAAAAAAAATCTAGATGAGATCACAGTGGCGAATAGCCTGGGGTGATCCAGAGGTAACAGAGAAAGGGGCCTGGATGGGATTAAGGAGTGTCAAGTAAACTAATTAAGTAACCAACATAGGCGGGGATGGGCCAGATGCCCCAGGCAAACCCCAGGGACTGGGTTCCTGAAATTTGTGGGGTAGTTCAAGGGCCTTTCCTTTTAGGGGTCCACAGACACCCCCCCCCCATCAAATGTGTTGGGCTTTTTTTTTTCTATGAACTTGTGCTGCCATCAACAAACACAATCATTTACATATAGAAAAAGAGAACGATGAAAGAAATCATGACTCTCAATAGCTTGTTTTTTATGCATGTGTGCATATATGTATATAATAAATTTTACATAGTAATTCCAAAACTGTCTTGAATTTCCTTCTCTTCTCTTCTGTGTTTTATAAATGTTTTATTAATGTTCTTTTCTCTTTGGCATCACTATTACAATCTTCTCTTTCCTCAGAACTCTCTCTCTACCTCAAACAAAACAAAACAAATCACTAAAAGCCCCCTTTTGAGTAACAAAACAGTCAGTTGATAAACACCTAGTAAGGGGCAGCTAGGTGGTGCAATGGATACATTGCTGGGCCTAGAGTCAGGAAGACATGAGTTCAAATCCAGCCTCAGGCATTTTTACTAGTTGTGTGACCCTAGGCAAGTCTCTTAACCCTGTGAGCCTCAGTTTCCTCAACTATAAAATAAACTAGAGAAGGAAATGGCAAATCACTCCACTATCTTTGTCAAGAAAACCCCAAATGGAGTCAACAAGAGTCAGGCACAACTGAGCCACAACAATAAGCACTTATGTGTTGGGAAAACAAATATTAAAAAGGTCAATGCCCCCTTTAAGGAATTTACAATCTAATGGGGAAAGACAACACACAAAAGGAAGCTCAAAAGGGTTGCAGTCCAAAGGAATACAGCTGTTGAAAAAAAGGAGAGATGGCTAGATGGGAGTCCCTTGAAATGGAAGTTTTTGGAGGAGTTCTTTACTCTGCCCTCTTATCAGAGGTGGGGCTAAGGCCACTGAGGATCCAGATGAGTTATAAGTACCACAGCTGATGAAATCTCCCATTATGATGAATTTCTTCGATGAAGATATTTCTGGTGTTAAAAATTACATCTCTTGTCAATCTGTGTTTTTGGAAACTCAGAGCTCCACCCTGCCAGCCTTAAGAAGGACACCTCCAACAATGAGATTACATCTAATCTTCTTAACTTGGTCAAACTCTAACCCAGGCCTGAACTGATTTTATCCTACTGGGGTTTGGGTGGAGACAGACTCCCAAGACAGGGGGTGGTATTTCCTTTGATGGCAGGTAATATTGTCCTGGTGGACTCTGATGCAAAGCATACTCAAGACCTCATTTTAATATGATCTGCCTCTTAGTATGCTGACCAATCATGGTAGATTGACACCCCCTTGGGAACACCTATTCTTCAAAGGGCATATAACACTGTACCCTAAAATCCCAAACTGAGCCAGTTCTGAACTGGCCCAGTTTTGGACTGAACTCCCATGCAATGCATGTCAAGCCACTTTGAGAAATTAAACTGTGGACACATGTACCCCAATTTCATTTGTCTCTTTCTTAGAGCAGACTCTATTCTAATTGGGGTTCGGGGTTCATATGGTCCCAAGCAATGCAGTCACGTCAGGGAATGTATATAAGAATAATCGAGCAAAACAGATCCATGTGTTGGCCAAATCATAAGATATATATACCTCATTCTCTACTTCTAGTCCAGGGCCTTGGACAAAAAGGTCAACACTATCATTCTAATCTATGGAGGTATGACAAAAGGTGTGTGAACACTTAGATAAAAAAGTAGTGAATCAGCATGGGGAATTGGGAGACATTTAGCATTCAAAAGAAAAGACCAGTGAGACCAAGAAAGATGTCTACAAATATCTGTCCTTTCAGCCCTCCCAAAGCTACTTCTCTCCTAAACCTATTATGTGTCTTCACAGTTACTTCTAATCACTCTACCCATCCCTACCTTCCCATATTAGGCCTCATTCTTCTTCCCTTAAAATTTTTACCCTTCAGTTAAGCAATTCAACTGCACTCAATCACAAAGGAATTCTTTACCCGGTTGTCCTACCAGAGCTCATTACCTTTCTACACCCCAACTCTGTATTACTGCCTTCACCACTCTTGCTCAAGAAGTACTAAATGTACCAACATCTCACACCATATACCACGATAAGGTCAAAGTGGGTGCATGATTTTTTTTAAACATAAAGGGTGACACCACAAACAAATCAGAAGAGCAATAGTCTGTCAGATCTATGGGGAGGGGAAGAATTCATGACCAAACAAGAAACAGAGAGCATTACAAAATGTAAAATAGATCATGTTGATTATATTAAATTAAAAGCTTTTGTACAAACAAAACCAATGCAACCAAGATTAGAAGGAAAGCAAAAAGCTGGGAAACAAATCTTTACAACAAGTGTCTCTGACAAAGGTCTCATTTCTAAAATACATAGAGAACTCAGTCAAATTTATTACAAGCCATTCCCCAATTGATAAATGGTCAAAGGATATGAACAGGTAATTTTCTGATGAAATCAAAACTATCTATAGGCATCTGCAGAAGTGTTCTAAATCACTTTAGATTAGAGAATCACAAATTAAAACAACTCTGAGAAACCATCTCACACCTATTGGATTGGCTAATATGACAGAAAAGGAAAATGATAAATATGTTGGAGAGGATATGGGAAAATTGGGACACTGATGCACTGCTGGTGGAGTTGCAAGTGATCCAACCATTCTGAAGAGCAATTTGGAACTATGCTCAAAGGGCAAACAAACTGCATACCCTTTGATCCAGCAATACTATTATTAGGTCTGTATCCCAAAGAGATCATAACAAAAGGGAAAAGGACCTACATATGCAAAAAAATTTATAGCAGCCCTTTCCGTGGTGGCAAAATACTAGAAACTGAGGGGATGCCCATCAATTGGGAAACTGCTAAACAAGCTGCAGTATATAAATGTAATGGAATACTATTGTGCAATAAGAAATGATGAACAGGCAGATTTCAGAAAATCCTGGAAAGACCTGTACATACTGATGCAAAGTAAAATGAGCAGAACCAAGAAAACATATACAATATCAGCAACATTTTGTGATGATCAACTATGAATGACTCAGTTCTTCTCAGTAACACAAAGATCCAAGACAAGTACAAAGGACTCACAAAGGAAAATGCTATCCACATCCAGATAAAGAACTGATAGACTCAGAACGCATATCAAAGAATGTGTTTTCACTTACTTTATTCTTTCTTGTGAGTTTTTTTTTCCTTTTGATTTGTTTCTTCTTTCACAACTGTAACTAATATGGAATTATTTTTTACATGAAAGCACATGTATAAACTATATCAAACTGCCTACCATTTTCAGAACAGGGGCGGAGAAGGAAGGGAGGGGAAGGGAGGGAGGGAGAAAAATTTGGAATTCAAAATCTTGTAAAAATGAATGCTAAAAATTTTCTTGACATGTAACTGGGTAAAAAATAAAATACTATAAAATAATTTAAAAAAAAAAACAACAATTACTGAATGCCATTTAAGTCACACAACTGTATTAAGTCACACAACCGTATTACTTCTAAAAATTTAGATGTCTAATCTCAACTGGGCCCTCACTGTATACCAATACTTTTAGTTATCCTTGTTCATCTCTCTATTGCATCTCCTACTTCCCACTTCTCAATCATTTGCAATCTAACTTTTATCACTACCAACCAAATGAAGCTCTAAGGTCAATAATCAATCTCCAAACTCCTAAATCCAATAGCCTTTTTCTCATCCTTCTAGACCTCTTTAGTCATTTTTCAGTCACGTCTGACTCTTTGTGACCCCATCTGGAGTTTTCTTGGCAAAGATAGTGGAGTGGTTTGCCATTTCCTTCTCCAGCTCATTTTTCACAGAGGAGGAAACTGAGGCAAACAGGTTCACTCAGCTAGGAAGTATCTGAAGCCAAATTTGAGCTCACAAAGATGAGTCAGGAATGACTCCAGGCCCAGCTCTCTCTCCACTGCACCACCTAGTTGCCCCTCTAGACTTCTTTTAGCATTTGGTAATGCTGACCATCCCCACCTTGATACTCCTATTTAAATGGGTTTTCATGACACTCTTGTTCTCTGTATGCTTTTTTATTCCTACAAGTCTGACCAATCCTCAGTCTCCAATGCAGGGTCACCATCCCTGTTTAGCAATGCATGTTAACAACTATATACCTCTGTTTATGTTTACTTGATCAATGTTATAAAAATACTGTATTATATGTCAGTTACGCATTATATTACTGTTTATTTACATATATGCTACTGCTTAATCATGTTCTGTTAGTTTATAGGTTCACTGATAGTATATTGCTAGTTTGCATTGTTTCACTGTACTTAACCATTTGCTGATTGAGCATGCTTCTTTGCTTCTGTTCTACGAATATGTATACATACTGCTATGACAAGCACATAACAGGTCCCTCGTACAATTTAGAAATGTAGTTACTTATATAGCCTGCCAAGCAATGTTTTGTGCTGTTGTCTACTGCTTATACTACCTAAGGTATATTTACTGTAAATAGAACCCTGAGATGATTACCTGAGACACTGGGATAATCGTCACTTCTTTAAAGTGCTGATGTTTGGGAGCTTGAGCTATGCATTGACAGGTGTTAAGTCTACCACCACTGATTTTGCAAGGGGCTGAAAAATGTTCTGTTCCTGGGGAGGAATGTAATCTACCTTTTAGAGCTGTGCCAAAGGACTTGGAGGCCAGACTGTCTAATTTGTCCCTTCTCTGGCATTCTTTAAACTTCAAGAGGATTTCAGGCTTTACCTAATGTAAACCCAGAGAGACTCAGATCCTGACCTTTAAAAAGGAACTTGTAGATAAGAAGGGCAGAAGCTAAGCCAAGGAAGTGAAATAATGGGAATACAAAAGACTTTGACATTGCTACCCAGTGAAGAATGGCAAAGGGTGGAACAAAAACAGAGAATCAACTGAAATCTACATGCTAAGTTTTGCCAGAGGATATAGTAAGCATCATCAGGCATTGCTTCTTCTTCTTTTCTCTTTCAAAAACAGTATTTTATTTTTTCCTATTACATGTAAAGATAGTTTTCAACATTATTCAAAAAAAGGTTTTTTTTATTTTTAGTAAGATTTTGAGTTCCAAATTTTTCTCCCTCCTTCTTCTCCCCCCTCCCCAAGACAGCAAGCAATCTGATATGTTATATATATGTGCAATCATGTTAAACATATTTCCCCACATTAGTCATGTTGTGAAAGAACAGAACAAAAAAGGAAAATCATGAGAAAAAAAGCAAAAAAGGAAAATCGTATGCTTCCATCTGCATTCAGACTCCATAGTTCTTTCTCTGGATGTGGACAGCATTTTCCATCAGGAGTCTTTTGGAACTGTCTTGGATCACTATATTGCTGAGAAGAACCAAGTCCATCATAACTGATCATCAGAAACTGATCATTTCTGTTACTGTGTACAATGTTCTCCTGGTTCTGCTCACTTCACTCAGCATCAGTTCATGTAAAAGTCTTTCTAGTTTTTTCTGAAATCCCAGGCATTGCTTTTCATAAATGAGAGGGTCAAGCCCAAGGGCCAGGAGGAGAAAGAGTTCCACAGCCAACAAGTGATCACTGGAGATGCAAGAATAAGGGCATTGATAAGACTTTCTTGGAGACTTCCCCCTCCACCACTCTAACTCCAGTTTCCTAGGGAAAACTAAGATCTTCTGCTCCTGTTATCTACCCTGTTTACTACTTTGCTTTATCAGTTCCCTAATGGAAAACTGGTCAGAGGACAAGTCAGCCATGCTTGTTCCTGTGTCCTCACAGCCACAGCTGCAAATGTGGTTGCCATTTCTAAAACTGTTATCTAAGTAAATACTACTGCTTTAAGCGTTTCATGATATGTGTGTCACAATGTATTAAAATTTGATGCCAATTTGAATCTATGCCAATTCTGCTTACTTGAATGTTAGAGGTAAGATTGGGAATGAAGGGGAGACAAAATGCAGGAAAGTAACAGATTTAATGCACTGAGGTTTTATAAAAGTAATTTGGATTTTATCAGTGCCACCTGTGTGGGTGTTCTGAGCTGCACATTTAATTCAGTGAACAGAAAATACATTCATAGATAGATTCCTTGTGAGCCACAGGACAACAGGAAGCCGCAGACTACAAAGGAGGCAAACAAAGCTAGAGCAACTTTTGCTTTCAGATTCACTCCTAAACAGCACCCACTCCAGGCTGGGCTCTGAAAAAGAGAGCAACTAGGCTGAGGGAAGAAGCTGCTCAAAAGAAAGCCACTCGCCCCAAGAAGGGAAATAAAGCAAGCTGGCACTACAGTCCTTAGATCTGGGAGCTCCTCAGGGATGGATGGTTTGTGGGCCTCGGTAGGCAGAATCTTTTGAGAACCCAGGGCCACCTCCATGGCATGATGAGGAATCAGAACATGTAGTGTCTTATATACTCCAACTGGAGAAAAATGCAGTTATTTTCGTGGGGGGAAAAAGAAATTCTCTAGCGAATTGCCCAAAATTGCAAGGAAAAAAGTTAAACTGAAACAAGTTCTATAATATAATGACCACTGACCTCTCCTAAAAGTTCATTTTTGACAGGGAAAAGGTTATCTTGTAATACGTGAGAAAAATCTTTGCTAGTGCTGGTGGTCTGATTTTTTTCTTAATGAGCTTTGCCCTTTTACTATGTCCCCATCCCCACTTTTTTTGTTCTTCCATGTAAACTACAACTAAAGAGCAAGACCAGGAATCATCTTTGACTCTTTCCCTCTTGCTCAACCCCCATATCCAACCAGTTACCAAGTCATGTCAATTCTATTTCAACAACATCTCTCAAATCTCCTTCTCTCCACTCATAAGGCCACTACCTTCCTGTATCAAGCCTTCATCGCCACTTAGCTGGACTACTGAAATAGCCTCCTGATTGTTCTCTTGCACCCAGGCTCTCCCCTCTCCAATCCTTCCTCCACACAGCTCCCAAAATGGTATTTTTAAAGCACAGGTATGACCATGTCACTTCCTTACTCAAGAAGCTCTACTGGTCCTCAAATGGCTCTAGGATAAAACACAAACTCTTCTGATATTTAAAGTCTTTCAAGATATGTCTCTAACCTACATTTTCAAACTGATTACACATTACTTTCCTTCAATTTACTTGCTCCTCCCTATGTTTATCCCATCTTCAATCTCTATGTCTTTGCAAAGACTAGCACCCATGCCTATAATACACTTTCCACCTCTATCTCTTAGAATCTTCATCTGTCTTCAAGGCTCAGTTCAAGCACCATTTCCTACATGAAGCCTATCCTGACCCTCCCAGTTCCTAGTACCTTCTTTCTATCTCATCTCTGGAAATTATTTTGCAATTACTTTGTATATATTTATCTGTGTTCCTGTTGTTTCTTCCCAACAGAAAGCAAGCTCCTTCGGGGTGGGCATTATTTCATTTTTGTCTTTGTACCCTCCAGTGTCTAGCACAGAGTAATAAAATGCTTGTTGAATAAATGAATGAATGACTGAATGAATAAATGGTGATGGGATTCAATATAATGCCACAAAGCAATCAACTGAAGGAACCAGGGATGTTTAGCCTGAAGAGGGAAAACTTGAGAGGGAGGGGGCAAGTAATAAGGAAGAGGGTATACATGACAGCTATCTTCAAGTTTTGATAGCTATCATATAAAATTGAGGTCAGACTTTTTTTTTCAGCTGAGCCCCAAAGAGTAGAACTAGGACCAATGTCTCAAAATTACTTGAAGCATATTTCAGCCAGTAAAAAGAACACCCTCCTAACAACTGGAACCCACTGAAAATTAAACTGGCTGGACCTAGAAGGTAGTGAGTTTACTATCACTAGAGGTCATCAAAGAAAAGTAGAGGACAATGTGCTGAAGATTAGAGACAGCATGGTAAAATGGATAAGGTACTGAATATAGAACCAAGAGACCTGGGTACAAATCCAGCCTCTCTATGATCACACTAGCTTGTGTGATCATAGACAGATTAAAACCTTTAGAATTTCAGTTTCTTCATCTGTAAAATAGGAATAATAATACTTATATTATCTACTTCACAGGGCTATTATAAGGAAAGCACTTAAAAAACTAGGGAGTAGGAGGGTAGAAGAACTGAACCAGTAATTTGACTGATTTATGTTAATTCTGGATAAAGAAACTCCCTTAATACAGATCAGCACCTGTGCTGCAATTTAGTCTTAGAGAGTTGTCTAAAGCCCTGACAGGTAAGTAATTTGCCCAGGTCACACAGCTAGTATGGGAGGTGGGACATGAACCCAAGTCCTCCTGACACTGAAACTACTAGTCTATCCACTATACCTCACTGTTTCAAGAATTTTAAAGCAATAAATAAATGAATTATTATTATGATGTTGTAGAAGAGGCCGCAGCTGAAATAAGGGTTAGATTATACGACCTATGACAATTCAGTCAAACTATGAAATCCTATTATTCTATTAAGAACCTGCATGATTCCGTACAGATCCCAAAGTCTTATGATATATATAAAAAGATCCATAAAGGAGTTGAAGGAAGGGGTTTCAGCAAGCAAAGCTGGAGGTAAGGAGAGTTCAATCTAGAAATGGGGGGAAGTAAAGTCAGAAAGACAGAAGTGGGTAGGGTGATAAAAGAGGAATGCATTAGTTTAGTTTGGCTGTGACATATTTGGAGGGAAGTAGCATGATGAAACACTGGAAAGTCAATGACTGAAGTCAGATGCTGAAAGACCTGAATACCACAATTAAGAATTTAAACTTTATTTGAGAGTAATAGAAAGTTACTACAAGTTTTTTTTTTAGCAACTGAATAACATAATCTGAGTGGTACATTATGAAGATTATATTAGCAGCACTATTAAAGATGAGTTAGAGAGGGGGAAAACTTGAAACAAGGGAAACCAGTTAGGAGGCACCTACAATAAACAAGGCAAGAAACAGTATGGGCCTGAACCAGAGTGGGAAAGACACATGAGAAATAATATTCAAGCAGAATTGTCAGAATTTGAAAACAGAGAGGTCATGGGAATAAGGAAAAGTGTGGTCAACTATGTCAAATCCTGCAAAAAGATCAAGGAGGATAATAACTGAATGAAATGGATTTCAATCAGGTCAATGGATGCCTCCACAAGGAAGTCTGAAGTGCTCTTGGACAGAGCAGTTTCAGTAGGGTAGTAGGACTGGAACCAAGACTACAAAATGCTGAGGCATGAACACGGAGTTGGACAAGTGGAGGCAGTGAGTGTACTTATAAAAGGATGACCGTAAAGAATAAAAAGGAGTTTTTTATATAGCTTTCATATAGATTGAAGATGTCAATGAAAACAAACCTCATGAGGAGATTAATTTACTTATGTAGCCATTCCTGCAATATAAAGAGTAGTTCTTAGAGTGTAAAGTGATGGCGTCTCTGAGCTTGGTGGGAAGCCCCTTTGCAAAATCTCGCTTGGAGGCACAGAATTCAAATTGACACCACTGCTCACTAAACTGCTGTGTCAGGCATCTATCTTCAATGTGATAGATTCAGGTTCACATTAGGGAAAACAAACTTGGAATCATCCCAGTCCCACTCATCCTGGCAAAACTGAGCAAAACAAATAGTGATTATTAAAGAGACCAGCAGCAGCTCCAAAATGATTCGCAGCTCCTCCCAGCAGATGTTTCACGAGCAAGTATGAGGATAAACAGAAGGGAAATTAAGTCTGCAGAAAGTTGTGTGTGTGTGTGTTTTAATCACTAAGAACTGAGTACAGCTAACAATGTATTCATCAAGCTAAACAAAATTTGGGTCACACACCCAGATCACCCAGTCTAGGCCAGGCAAAAGGCTGCTTGGCTAGACTCTCTTCCCAGAACCCTAAAAGTAAAATCATACAAATTATAACTGAGCTCATTCAGGGAAAGTATATGAACTCTGTTAACCATATTTTACTACGTCTCTTGTAACACGCTGTATAAATAGCATAAAGGATCACATACCACTGTTGCCACAGTCAGCACAAGAGATGAGCTCCTCTGGTTTCTTCTCTCGGTTTTGTTCCTTTGTACCAAGACAAAAACTACAGATTGGAATTGGTTCAGCAACTGGCTGTAAAGAAACAAACACAATTCATTCATATAGATTATTGCATTTTTCAGTAAGTTGGCTAGTAAAAGCACAAATTTACAAACATAGTCAAATTGCAGTTCAAAGCTCCTTGGACAGACGTTCGTCAGTACATAAATGTATATGTACGACTGTATTTATATCTGCCCAATACCAGAGTGACTTTGCTCCCTATGGGCTGAACCCAACTTTGAAGATGCAACATATTGGTTACAATGAGACTGGAAGAAAAAATGTGGATGCATCACCCTGAATCCATCGCCCACTACTCAGAAAATGACTCAAATCAAAAGAGAAGCAACATGGCACAGAAGATAAAATACTGGACTTGAAGTTAGTTAGACAGGATAATAATCCCATCTGTGATATTTGCTAGCTGTGTAACCACAGCCAAGTTACAACCTCTCTGAGCCTCAGTTTCCTCATCCGTAAGATGAGTCTGAGGTTCCTTCCAGCTCTAAAAGTAGGATCCTGTGAGCTTCTGACTATATGACCTATGATAAGACAGCATCTTCATAAAAGGGTGGTACATTGTGATATCAGCATTCTAGATGACAAAAGAAAGCCGGAATCAAAGAGAAAATTAAAGATCCAAATGCTGGCCATGTGGGTCAGGAATCACAGGTTTGCGAAAAACCAAGATAAAGGAAGGGCACTACAGAGATACGATAGAAAATGATGTAAACTAAAGCTGTTACCACAGTTTAACTAGCATCTATTAAGCCTGGCAATATACCAAGTGAATTTGTTTCTGTCTCCCTAAGATGGACTAAATCTCAATGCTCAAAGGAAAAGGATTAAAAGAGAAAATGGGAGAAAAACATACAACCATTCCACTTTCAATTAAACGGGAAACCATCCTAGGGCAGTGGGAAGAACACTGAAATGTAACCTGGAAGACCTCAGTTTGAATTGCAGCCATGTCACTTATTTTCTGTGTAACTCTAGACAAATCATTTTACTTCTCTGGACCTTAATTTCCTCACACAAAATAAGGAGTTAGACTAGTTGACTTCTAAGGTCCCTCCTAGTTTTAAATCTACAATCCCATTATCCTGGAGGTTAAAATGTAGCATTATATTGATTACTACCTACTTTACACCGCATTTATTGGTAACATGAAAAACCTTATGTGTTAAGTATTAAGTATGACCAAGCCTGAAATAATGTGAATCCCAAGTTTTATGGGGTATTTTTTGATAGGGACCTATGATTTTATTAGTGTAGGCAACTCAAGGTAAGAAAATTACCTTTTCCAAAGCAGATCAGCAACTAGACAACTAGTCTTAAAAAAGATGGCTGTAGTACTAAGAAGTTAAGAGAATTGCCTAAGTTCACACAACCAATGTGTATCAGAGGTTGGGTTTCAATCCAGGTGGTCCTGACACTACCACGATATTGCTACATTTATCATAAGAATACTGACCTTACAGCCTGAAAGTACATTTCTAAAGTAAAATGAAGGTCCAGATTGAAAACTGCATAGGCCTGAATAAATAGTCCCAATAAACTAGAAATAAAAAATTTCCTATTTTTTTCAATATGTGAGATTACATTTACAATCTTCTAAATATTCATATCACTTCTAAAATCATATCAGAAGGATAACACAGATTAGCATGATGTATTTTATAGCTACCCAAATGAGACTGTACCTAAATGGTTATACAAAAGCAACTTTGATAGCATACAATGCTAATGAGACTTTAAATAGTTTATAATTGTTTTTCCTCCCTACCCCCTAATTATTTCAGCAAGTATTGGCAATTTGAAGCTAGTCATTTGGCTTTTGAACTGCAAGTTAAAACAATTTCAATAAATCATCTTGATAGCAGTGAAGATCTGTGAAGCTTTCCCACTCCCTACCCCCAATTTATTCATGATACAGCATTACTAGGTTGAGGTAACCAACTATTTGTTAACTAGCTTGACTCTTGAAGATGTTCAGTTAGACTATTTGAGCCACAAAGCTGTTTAAACAATTTCACTTTGTAAGTTTTAGTGACAGTGCAAAACAGAGGAGATGCTCTCCTATGTCAGTCTCCCTACACTTTTTCATAAGTTTAGTCCGAAATATCTGTTCGTCTCCATAATTGCTATCTAAATAAACATGTCGTTGGTTAATACTAGATTTTGAGGAAACTTTATGGCAAACAGGTAGGCATATAATTAAAGTACCTAAGAGATTCAGCAATTTTTTAAAAAATGTGTATGTGTTTATTTTTTTTAAAAAAACATGCTTAAAAAAAAAAAACATGCTGAGATTCCTCATTCAACTACAGAGACTAATGAGTAGTACAAATGAAGTCCAAACAGCTTGATGCTAGTCATTTTGCAGCATGAGGCTGCAAAGTGCATATAAACCAAAGGAAAATGACACTGAAAGTCTAAACTGTTTCATCTGCAGCCCTCAAACACCAAACAGTTATTTCCCAAATATCCACCAGATGGCAGCAATAAGGAAACACCTATTCTACAAGCTCATAATTATAATAGAGTTTCTGATTTGATGTATTGGGGAAGATATTTAAAAGAAATAGAAACTGGTAAGAACATTTATTCCCTTTAACGGTTATTACCTGAGCTTGGTATAGCTGTTTCTACATGAACTACTTTTCAGATTGATGTGGTGAGGGCATATTTCTGTCTCCCAAAAGAATTCTTTCTGATCTTTAACTTTTACAATAGTAACAATGATATTAATTTAATAAAATTTCAAAGTTGGAAGGGAACTCAGAGACCAACCTATCCCTGAAGAGAGGCCCCTTCTACCAAATACCAAACAAGTGGTGACCTAGCCTTTGCTTGAAGACTTCCAAGGAGGGTGGACCTACTACCTCCCAAAGCAGGCCACTCCACTTTTGGACAGCTCTAATTATTAGAAGTTGTTGCTTACATCCAGCCTAAATATGCCTCCTGCCTTCTCTTCCAATTCCATTTTAGCACTGAGGGAACAAATGTAAAACCTGCAAGGCACAAGTTTTGGCAAGTTCTACCAAGGCTCCTACCTAATAAAGCCAAAGATTGTGACTGCTCTCCAAGGACCACAGAGAGCTCATTACCAGCACATTGACAATTAAATGAGGAAATGTTCTGGTCTATGACAATAAAAAAAAGGAAAATACAAAATAATCTTCAGTCCCATGTAATCCAGTTCTTCTGCAGTGATGGAGTAGGCAAAAGGGGGAGAGGAGTCCTATAGTGTTAACAATCACTATCCTATAGTGTCCTATAGTGTTAACAATAGTATTTCAACTACAAATATTAATTTGTATATTTGTATATTAATATATATTATATGTATATTAATATATTTGTATAATATATATAACCATATATTAATATATATTTGTATATTATTGTATATTAATTTGGTATATTAAAGGTGAGGGCTGTCCAATGACCAATAAATTGATACTGCTGAATCAGATACATCAATACTGACATTCTCACTGTAATAAAAAAAAAAAGTTGCACCTAAAAGATTCACAGAAGCAAATAAAGAAGTTGACAGCATTGGTTTTACTATGGATCCAAAAGAAAGAAAGAAAACTCATTTAATGAAATACTTGGTCATCTAACCCTTCAGGGATCATGATGAGAATAAGCAAAAAGATCACCACAAAGATAGCTGCAATTTATGTAGCCACATCTGATGCAGAGGGTGAAGTGGAAAAAAATTCTATAAAAAATTAAACAAGATGCTCGAAACCAAGTCAAAATATACACTGTTTTTGGTAACTTTAATCCTAAAGTGAGTACAGAATAGAAAAAGGAGGGGGGGGATAAAAAAAGAAAATAAAAATTCAAGATTAAGAAAGACTTGCTGAATGAATGAGAAAGAAATTAAAGTGACCAAATACTTGCAGAATATTCAAAAGCCTCAAATCAATGTCATAAATATTTTCTTCAAAAAGAAAATCAAAAGCTATACAGTACATGGTAAAGCACAGAAAATCACCACACAAAAAATGAAATTTGTGATATCATTGTTTTGTTTTGTTTTAAAACAGACCTGTGATTTCACTGATATAGGGGCAAGCCTAGGAAACAAACTGCCCTTACCCATGCAGATCAACATCTAGTTTGCAACTTATTAGTCTGCTCCTTCAAGCCTGTGGCAAACTCTGTATCCTGGATGATCACTTCAGCCCCAAAATTCACTAACCCAAACTCTGGAAGTGCCTTCTGCCCCTGGGGACCCTTCCCTCTGATTGGATAGCTCCTCCTAGAACTTAATTAAGGAAGGCACTCAGGCCAGCCATCTCTTCATTTCTCATTAGGCTGTGTTCCTCTGGCATGCCTCAGCACCAGGCACCTGCTCCCTCTTTCCCTCCCTCTCTTCCTTTTATGTTATCTTCCTTTATTAGAATTTAGGCTCCTTGAGGACAGGGACTATATCTGGTTTTGCTTCTATTTGTATTCTCAGCACTTAGCACACTGCCTGGCATATGGAAAACACTTAATAAATGCTCTTTTTAGACTAACTGCTAAGAGTTGTCTGGGGCCCTGAGAGATTGACTTGCCCACTGGGATACCACCACTATGTGTCAGAGGCAGCACTTGAACCCAGATCTCTCTAACTCCTAGGATATGTTCTCTAGCCTTTACGCCAATGCTTATAGTTTCAAAAAGCAAGAAATGACTACAATTGATATGGGAATCATTTCAGAAACAATGCCCTTGTGCAATAAGGACGGACTAATTAGAGCAAAAGTCAGAACTAAAAATGAGTTGAAAAAACACCATGTGAAGTTAGTTAAAATAGCTCCAACATGACCTGTTTAAACAACTCTGTTTAACACTGATCAATCTTTTCACTTTCTGTTAAGATCATAGAAGAGTACAGCTCTCCTACATAAGCTTCAGCTAATATTTGAAAAGAATCCTACATAGACAAATGATTACGATAAGCAAAGAGAAAAACAAACAAGTTCCATTCAGTGCAAAACTGTACAAAATGATGACAAGAAGGCCATAGCAGAGGGGTCACACCAGGGAAGCTAGTGTAAACTTTGGGTTAGGTGAGAGTCATACCATGAAATCCTGCCCAAATTCCATCCAACAGTCCTGAAGCCAGTTGGTACTCCGAACTAGAGAGTCACAAGCTAGGTCAAGCTACAATTGGGGGTCTAAAGCCAGATCTCAGGTGTGAACTGTTCAGAACAGAATGAAAGGACTCATTTACATGTCACTGTGAGAGGAGACTGGGCCCAGCCATAGCTCTGGGATCCACAGCAGAAAAGAAGACTAACTTGGTGCATTTATGTATGTGGAGGGGGGAGTGGGACAGTGGTGCAGGAAGGATTAAGACCAGACTGATCTACAACATCCAAACAGAACCTGTCAGAGCCACCACAAGGGGCAGAACCAAGTCCAACTTAAGAAATCATACACAGAAAAGAAGTGAACCTCAGAGACCAAACTGAACTACCAAGAGACTGAGGCAAAGGAAGGGGCCTAGTACTAGCCATGCCATCAAAACTGGTAGTGGTATCAAAGACATCCAGACTACACAGGAGACAATAAAACAAGAACTATCCATCCAATCCAAGAGTACTGGAAGGGACTTGCCCAGGCACAAAATCCCAATCCAATAAGAGAAGCTACAAATAAGAGTAAAGAGAAGAAAATACTAAATACAACAAAGAAATACTAGAGGTTAAGAGAAGCTTAAGAGGTAAAACCCAGAAAAAAAAAAATGGCCTGGCCACAAGGTCCATATAAGACTAGCTAGAAGAAATCAACTAAGAAATTTTTAAAATGGAATTAAGAGTATTTGAGGGGAGGGAAAGTGAAAGTAGAATATACAAGGATAAACCAAATAGAATTCAGTGACTCCATAAGACAACAAGAAGGATTAGAACTAAGTCAAATGATTGTAAAAATAGATGAAAATGTAAGGTATCCAACTATCAATAAACAACAGACCTGAAAAACAGGTTGAAGAAAGATAATCCAAGAACACTGGACTTCCTGAAAAGGATAATCAAACAAAAAAGCTAGACACCATATAAAAAATAAAATCAGAAAAGGAAAACTGCCTATTTCAATCAGAAAGAGAAAGCAAAGTATAAAGAATCTACTAATCATCTCCTAAAAGAGAATCTATTAATCATCTCCTAAAAGAGAATACCCCTTAGGTATGATATAGCCAATATCTAGAGCTTCCAAGTGAGTATAACAATAATAATAATAATAATAATAATAATAATAATACCTTAAACAGCCAGAAAGAACACATGAATTGGGGAATCACTGTTAAGATTACAAAAGACCATACTGCAATAACCATAAAGGAAAGAAAATCTTGGAATACAATATTCCAAAAGACAAAAGACTTATAACCAAGAACAGATTACCCTCAAAAACTGAGTATATTACTTGGGGGTGGTAGGGAGAGGAATGTCCTTCACAGAACAGAGGACTTTCAAGCATTCCTAATGAAAAGACCTAAGCTGAGTAGAAACTCTGAAATGCAAACTCAAGAGTCAAAAGAAATCTCCAAAGATTAGATAGATAGATAGATAGATAGATAGATAGAAAGATAGAAAGATAGATAGATAGATAGATAGATAGATGGATGGATGGATGGATGGATGAAATTGGGAGGTGACTAAATGATGATGAAGTCACAATCTGAGAGAGAAGAAATGTGTCCCCTAAGAATTCTATGTCTTCAAGGACTATGCAGGGAATTAAGTCAGAAGAACACAGCATCAATGTAGAACTGTTCTGTTTTGTTAGTATTAAGACTGTAAAGAAAAGAGAGGGTAGAGGAAAGAATACATTCGGGAAGAAATGAGGAAGGAGAATACCCATTTGTACAAATGGTGTATTTGAAAATTAGAGGAAGGGAAAGAACAGGCATCTCATTAACTTCACTCTTATCCAAACCAAGAAAAGGAAAGCTGAATTCATATTCTCTCTGTCTCTCTATCCCCTTCCCTCCTTCTCCCCTCCTTTCCTCCCCTCAGAGTTTGTTAAACAAATAAGGAGGAATAAGGACAGGGAAGGGGGACTATAAGAAGGAAAGCAGAGACAGAAAGGGAATAATCAGAAACAAAACAAACTTCAACTTTGGAGGTTGGGTCATATTAAAAAGGGAAACAACATATAAGAAAAAGATATTAGGGTCTGGACTTAGTAAAAATAAGAAGAATATAGAAGTAAAAACAGACCACTTCAATTACAGTGCTGATCACTGATTCCTTCTCTTCCTCAATCCCACCCATCTTCTTGTACATAAAGATGGCAAGGGGAAAAGAGGGATAAAAGTATAAGAGTTTATGATGGAAGGAAACACAAAATTAACAATCATAAATATAGAAGTGAATGAGCTTTGACTCATACATGAATTTACAAGTGGACTTTTTCAAATATGCAAAGAACAATTAGTTCTATGATAAATTATTTGCAAGTTATTACAGAAAATAACATTAGATAAATTAGTTGTTCATAATTGTACCATGCCAATATGATCATTCAATCAGTAAGGTAATGAATAAATATTTATTAAGCACCTGCTATATACCAGACACTGTACTAAGTCAATGTGGATAAAAACCAAGGCAAAATACAAAAGATAGTCCCTGCCCTCACGGAGCTTACAATGTAAAGAAAGAGAGAGACAACAACCAAATAAATATGTGTAAAATATATAGATATATATGTGTGTGTGTGTGTGTGTGTGTGTATATATATACATATATGTGTGTGTATGTGTGCATATGTACGTACACATACATACGCACACACATACATGATAAAAAGTAAATAAAAGTGGGAAGGCACTAGGATTAAGAGGATTTGAGAAAGGCATCCTGTAGATTAAATTTTAGATGAGACTTAAAGAGAGCCAGGAAAGCCAATAGATTAGAGATAAGGAGGGAGAGCATTCCAGCCATAAGAAAAAGCCAGAGAAAATACCCAAAGCCAAGAGATGGAGTATCATATTCATGCGACAGCAAAGAGGCCACTGTCACTGAATCAAAGAGTACATAGTAGAGTATCACATAGGTGATATGTAAGAAGACTTGAAGGGTACAGGGGAGGCTATGTTATGAAGGAGCTTTGAATGCCAAACAGAGAATTTTGTATTTGATCCTGCAGTTGAGAAGGAGCCACTGGAATTTACTGAGTCACACCTTCAATTTAGAATAATCACTTTGGTGGATGCATAGAGGACTGATTAGAGTGGGGATAGACTTGTGGCAGGCAGACCAGTAAGCAGGCTATTGCAACACCACAAGCATGAGGTAATAAGGCCTGTACCAGAGTGGTGGCAATGTCAGAGGAAAAAAGGGGGTATATTTGAAAGATGACACAAAGGTAAATCAGCAGACCTTAGCAACAGATTGGATCAAAAAGGTGAAAGATAATGAGGAGCTGAAGATGATGTCTATGATATGAGCCTGAGGGACTGAGAGAATGGTAATGCCCTCAATAGTAATAAGAGAAGAGACGGGGAAGTGTGTAGGGAGAAAAGAGAATAAGTTTAGTCTTAGATACGTTGAGTTTAAGATGTCTACTGGACATCTGGAGGTGTGAAATTGGAGGTCAGAAAAGAAGTTAGAATAGCATAGAGTAGTTAGCACAGAGATGGTAATTAATCCACAGAAGTTGATGAGATCACCAGTATTAGTATCAATAAATGAATTAGTATAAAATGAGAAGAGAATAATAAGAATAGTGCTTCTTAAATCATTTACAGATTTAGTGTTATGCCAATAAAACTACCAATGGGTTACTTTATGGAACTAAAAAACAGTAACACTTACCTGGATGAATAAAAGGTCAAAAATTTTAAGGAAATCGATGAAAAAAAGTGAAGGAAGGAGGCCTAGTAGTACTAGACTTCAAACTATACTATAAAATGGTAATCATCAAAACAATCTGGTACATAGTCCTCATTTTCTACTCTAGGCAGTTAGGTTGATACAATGGACTTAGAGTCAAGGAAAACCTAAATTCAAATCCTACCTTAGATACTTACTAGCTATGTGACCCTAGACAAATCACTTAATCTCTATTTGCCTCAGTTTCCTCATCTGTAAAATAAGTATAATAACATTTACCTCCCAAGGTTGTTGAGGATCAAATGAGATCATATTTACGAAGCACTTTGCAAACCTTAAAACACTACATAGTGTGTGTGTGTGTGTGTGTGTGTGTGTGTGTGTGTGTGTACTAGCTATTGTTTTTGTCAAGTTCATGATAACAAAAAGGGAAATTTTAAAATAACCAATCCTTTGATTACCTGTATCTACATGAGAAATAATAAAACAAAAATGCACATATACTCAAAGGGTGTCTGGTACTGTTAGGATATCTTGTGCAGAGCCCAAATTCCCAAGAGAAGGTGAGGTCTTCCAAATGCTCCTGTTGAGCATGACACTATTCTAGTACTGACTACATCAAACCCCCAAATACTGCAGGCCTCCTAATTGAGATACGCCCCCACTCAAGGTAACAAATGACAGAAGAGAAACTAAACTTATAAAGAATGCATATACCCCACATTATAAAAATGCAATTATATGGTCAACCTGTTGGACAACTCTATCAATAAATGTCTTGGATATATACTCTATATGGGTAATGAATTGATCCCAGAATTAAACAGAAAGAAGAGAATAGGTCGAATTGTACCTGACAAATTGTATAGCACTTTCAATTATCCCTCGTGCTCCCTGAGACAAAAACCTATCTTCTTAATACCAATATTCTTCTAGTGATGCTATATACCTATGAATCAAGAACTATAATCTGAAGAAATAAAATTATGGACATAGGAATGATGTAAAATAGGATAGTGTAAATAGGTTGCACAATGTTGTCAAAGATGATTTGAATGGAAGAAGTGGCAAAAAGATATTACCCAGAAAAAACATTAGAAAAGGAGTGGGTTAGCCACAAACCAAAAATAAGCCTAAGCAATCAAACAACAAGTAATGGAAAAAGAGAAAAGGTACCAGAGAACAGAAGAAACCTACCTCTTTCCCACATGACAAAGAGATATGAGCTTTGTCTGATGTAGTCACTAGATTGGATGTTTTTACCTAACTTTTTATTTTGGTCACAATGGATGGTTCAATGGGGGGCGGGGGAGAGGGAGGTGAAAGTATAGTGATGTAAAGACAAATGAGTAATTAAATGTGTGTGTGTGTGTGTATATACACATTTTACTTTAAATAGAATCCTGAGTGTTCAATTGATAACCCTGAAACTTAAAAAAAAAAACCTAAAGGAAGATCATCAATTTATAGAGCAGATCATCTAAGGTAGAATTATAGGGAAATATGGACCAAAATCATATGCTATAGATAAGTTACTATCTGCACTGTCAGTGCACATAACTGAAACAATAAATTCATCAAAGAAATACAAGAAATTAAGAAATTAAGTTACATTTGATTTTTTTTTCTTTCAGATCTAAGTACACAATACTACTAAATTAAGCATCTATTATATTCCAGGCAATATGCTAGACCCTGGGGATACAAAGACAAAATAAAACTATCCCCACCCTTAAAAAGCACACATCATACATGTACAAAATTCCATAGAAAACACATAAAAGGCATACAAAATATTTTGTCCAACTATAATAGTTTTCTCTTAATCCATTCTTCTCAAAGACTATATTTCTAAAACATGTTTAGAAGTCAGAACAGTAAACTGTAGCCTGGATAAAATCTGTTACTTTTCCATCCTCTAAAACCTAAAGATTGACTGTGGGACATCCCTGGTGAACTAATTTGACTTGTAAACACAGTTGTAATTCCAAATACTGCTTAAACAATACAAAAACCACCTACAACAATTTAATTTTGGCAATGGGTGTACATTATATCCACATTAAAGTGAATATCCTCCAACCCATCACAGAAAGTAACTTATCTATATATGTCTCAGTTATCATTTTAAAGTACGTCAGGACAAACCTCAAAACAGAATCTAGAACTTCCTTAAGAAAGAAAGATAGAGTGTGGAAGTCAGCAGAGACCTAAGTCTGCATCTCAGTTCTGTCATTTACCAGCAACTTGCCCTTTGGAGACTCAACATCCCTGAGATACAGTTCTCTCTTTCAGTAAAATGAAGGTGTTAGTCTAAATCTAGCTCTAAATTCATGACCATGATCTGTAAAAATAATATAAAGATGATTGTAATAAGCTATAATATTCATTTCCAAGATTGTTCTGAGGACAGAAATGAGATCATATATATAAAATCTTTGCAAAACTCCAAGCATTATATAAATGTCAACTATTATTATTACTATTATTATGTCATATTATCACAAAATTAGAGTGGGAAAGAACCTGAGAAGCCATCTAATGTAAACCCCACCTAAAAAATCACGTCCTATATGATACTGAACAAGTGGTCATGAAGACTACTGTCTTGTCTGAAGAATCCACAACTTCCAAGTGGTCATGAAGACTACTGTCTTGTCTGAAGAATCCACAACTTCCCACCACAACCCATTTCACTTCTGGATGAATCAAATTGTTATTAATTCTTCCTCAAATCTAACTTAAATTTCTCTCTTTACAATGTCTAAAAATTTCTCCTAATCTTGCCCCGTGAGGCCAACAATAACTTCAAGTTACCCTAACATATGCCAACCAGAGTCAACCAATCATCTACTAAGCACCTACTAAAGAGAAGCAGAATGGTACAATGGAATGAATGCTACATTTAAAGAATCCAAAAGACCCCGATGTGAATCACAGCTTTGCCACTTACAAGTCAAGAAACATTTACATTCTTACCATGTGGCAGGCACCTATTTGACCCAAGGTAAGTTCAACTATCTGTGCCTTATTTTCCTTATCTGGAACAATGAAGGAGTTGGACTATATTACCTCTACTGCTTTGCCCAGGAAGGTTGTAACTTAAGTAATGGCAAGGTGCTGGTAAATGACAAGACTGATATTCAAGTTCAGGTCTCTCCTGACTTCTGCACTGTCTCCCTTTCTTAAGGAAGTTCTAGAATCTATTCTGAGACTTATCTAAATTTATGATTGTATGTGTTGGTACCATTTTAAGGATTGTAGGGGATACAAAGAAGTTTAAAATGTCTTCTTTGTCTTCTGATCTTATAAACAGAAGGAACATGAAGTAGAAAAGTGAGTATTAATTACATTTGTAGGCAGAGATCATGGTTCAAATCTCAGGTCTGCTGCTGGATACCTGTGTGACCCTGAGTAAAACACAACCTCTCTGGATCTCAGTTTCCTTATTAGTAAAATAAGCCACATCCAAAATCACTTGACAAGTCTTGATTCAACTCCTCATCTCTCATTCCCTATAACCAGTCTGTTGCTAAGGCCATACTGATTTTCTTTTCACTAATATCTCTCAAATATATCCCCTTCTCTTCTCTGATAACGTCCCACCTTGGTGCAGAGCTCTAAAGGGCTGGTCCAACCAGGTTGCACACTCCTCCACACCCCACCCTATTCAATAAACTGGTGGCTCTCTATCACCTCCAGGATCAAATACAAAATCCTGTTTGGTGTTCAAAGCCCTTTATACTCTAACCTCCCCAATACCTTTCCAGTCTTCTTACACTTTATACCTTCCCACATGCTTTTTTATCCTGTGGTATAAGCCTCCTTGCTGTTCCTGACAGTCCTGACTTCAAGAACTTTCACTGGTTATCCCCCATGCCTGGAATGCTCTCCATAACATACATGAGGAATGCCTCCTCATCTCCACCTCCTGGCTTTCCAAGCTTCCTTCAAGTCCCAGCTAAAATTCCACGTTTTACAAGAAGCCTTTCCTGATCCCCTTTAATTAGTGTCTTCCCTCTGTTGATTATTTCCTATTTACCCTATCTATAGCTTGCTTGTACATAGCTATTTTCATGTTGTGAGCTCCTTGCCGGGAAGGACTTATCTTTTGCCTTTCTTTATAGCACTAGTGCACATAATAGATGCTTACTGTTTTTTGTGCTGTTGCTGTTTTTGTTTTTTTTACTATATCCTTAGTTCAAGCCCTCATCACCTCTTGCCCAGACTATTACAGCAAAAGCCTCCTAATTGATACCTCTGTTTCTCAAGTTTTCAAGTCTCTCCTCTCTCCAATCCTTCCTCCAAATAGCTGCCAAAGTGATATTTCCAAAGCATAGACTTGACCATGTCACTCCCGTACTCAATAAACTGCAGTGGCTCCCTTTTGCCTCTATGATCAAATGCAAATTCGTGTTTGGTATTAAAAGTCTCCACAACCTAACTCCAAACTTTCCAGACTAATTACCCATCACTCCTCTTCGTGTACTTTACAGTCAAACCAAACTGTCCTGCTTGCAATCAATCCCTCACACACAACATTCCACCTCTGCCTGTGTACATACCATCCCCCATTACCAATGCATTCCTTCCTCACCTTTGCCTCTTCAAAAGCCCAGCTCAAATGCCACCTCCTATACAAAGCTGTTATTATTCCTTCCATTTGGTAATGCCTTCCCCACCACCTCTGCAATTACTTTATACAGGTCCTCCCAAAAGTCTGAGTGCAGTTTTTAAGCTATTAAAACTTTAAAACTGTACTAAGCCTTTTGGGACACCCTCCTATTAATAGTCTATTAATTAATTTCATAATTATTTTGTATCTCCTTATATGGATACATGTTGTTCCCCCAACATCAGTTTATAAGGAATTCTTTATTTTTTGTCTTTGTATCCCCTTCACCAAGGATAGTGACTGGCACAAAACAAGGACCTAATAAATGCTTGTTTGTCTACTTGTTTGTTTTACCTCTTAAGTCCCTTCCTTATGTATGTTCTTATTACCCTAACCACAAAATGCACATGAAATAACTAGCGAACAATGATTAGGAACTCATAATCATAACTTCTTTCTCACCAAAAGCTTCCAAATCATGGGCAAAACCTGCTTAGTCACCTATAGTTAAATCATACCATAAAGTCATGTACTCTAACTGTAATGTCATTGAGGGCACTCAATTTGTAACTTTGCTCCTATGAAACTAATCATTTCACATAACGTTGTTAAAACCAACACTATGTTTTTTGCTGGAACTAATTAAGATTTTAGATGGATTTTATCTGCATTGGAAGACTTTTTTTCCCCTCAGAAAAAATTGAAGTTAATAGGGAGATAGAGCTTACTATTTGTAAAATTTAACTGGTATATACTACAGGTATATTCCCACCTAAAATTGTTCTGATCAATACTGCTTCCCAACAATAATAATAACACTACCGCACTAAAACTAAACCCCACCATAAACCTCAAAACCCTTGCTTAAAGTGTCACTCCAATAACTCATTTATAACATTATAGCATTATTTTTGTGGAACTGGTTGCCCCCTATAATGTAATTTCTCCTAACTTTGTGTTTTCTGGGAAAGAATTCACAGTGGTCTGGTATATCCATATTCTGTAAAGAAAACCATACACTGATATACCTTCTTCCAGTTGGCAAATTCTGACTCACTATCCATCTCCCACTTCTAAGTCTTTAATTGAAACTAACCTCCCAAACAAGGACCACTCTACCCTACTCCCAACTAAATCATATCCCTGAGTCTTCTTTTATTCCTCTCAAGATTCTTTTTTTCCATCTCTTACAGGAAGCCTTCTCTATTATGCAGTTCTTTATCCTATGCATCTTGCCTCTAGACTATATTTCTCTTATAGGAAACACGTTTAATGTAAATGCCATAAAACTGACAATATGCAGTAGCACACACAGCATCCATGGAGAGCCCAACACAAGGATACTAATGATAGTTTTTCCCTCAGAAAAAGAAATACATAATATTAAAAATCATTAAATGGCCTGGAAGTTAGATCTCAATTCTACTTTGTGTGCATAATAAAGCTATTTATGTATCAAGGAAAAAACTGTAATCTTTCTAGTCCCAATCAATCAACCAATAAGCCTTTAAACTACTATAAAGACAAAAATGAAACAGTTCCTATCTTCAAGGAGCTTAAAGGGAAAGTTTCACAAGTTGGACAGGAAAACACAATATGTGTACCTAGACGAGGGTTTATAGATTGCAAATGCCTTGCAAGTACAGACCTGGGTCTTTTTAACTTCTTTATAGCACTTCAAGTTTCTAAATCTGTGCCTTTCATACAAGAAAATATTAAATTAGATTCAGTATACTAGTAAGGGAGCTAAGTATATATCTTAACATCTCTGTTAAAACACTGAAAATTAAGTTCTGTCCCTGAAAGTGAGATGAGAATCATGTAACTGCCAACTTTACTTCATTCACTGAACAAACATTCTTCAAGTATCTACTGTGTTCTAAACACTGTCGTAGACTGTGGGAGAGCAAGAAATAAGAATCAGAAGTCTTCATAGAGACAGGTGCTTTGCAGGACATTGCACAACTTAAATTCCCCAAAATCTTATTTAAATAGAAACATTATCTTCCTTCCTTAACTCTATCCTATGCAATAAAGCAGAGTCGAACAGATCAATATAAAGAGATAAATGAAAATAAAGGTTCCCAAGTTCTACAGGGAAAGGTCAGTCATATATTTTTAAAAGGCATGGATAAATTTGGAGGCAAGCATTGGCTAAAAAATATCTTTGAAAATGGAATCAAACTAAACCTCTAGAAGAAACAACAAAAGCAACTGATGATTCTAAGAGAACAAGATCTATAAAATTTTAAATGTATACTATCATAATATAAGCATCTACAAATTTTTAAACCATCTATTACTATAATAATTTTTTTTCAAATTTGAAGCATTTCTGGTTGTTTTTCTACATTTAGGGACAATCGTAAAAGTGCTTTTGTTTCTGACTTCAAAGTTTATAAATTAAATTAGGTATTATAAGTCATTCAAGTGTAGGCAAACACTTATCTGATATCAGAGGTATCAAAGACATTGTCTCCCAATTAATAAT
Source organism: Vombatus ursinus (assembly GCF_900497805.2). NCBI lineage: Eukaryota > Metazoa > Chordata > Mammalia > Diprotodontia > Vombatidae > Vombatus > Vombatus ursinus. Next base: position 5,898,838 of record NW_020954556.1, on the reverse strand, counting down.
TTAAAGGATGAAAACCTAAAAGATTTGCTTGATGTTATTCTTATGCTCAAAAACCTGCATATGGTTTTCTAGTACCAACAAGAAAAAAATAAAAAGCTCTCAGTCTGGCAATCAAAGTCTTCCATAATGTGGCCCTATACTTCCTATCCAATCTATAATACTATTCCAAAAACGATCTGTTCCAGCCAGTTTGGTTTCCTCACGTCAGGCTTATACTTCCACCTTCAAGCTTTTCAACTCAATTTAAAGCGATTAATATTTATTAGGAACTTACCTTGTTCATAAGCACTGGCTGAAGAAAGATATAAATTTTCAAAAAGACCTAATCCTTGACTTCTTGGAGTCCACAATATAATAGATACACATGATGCAGACATAAATAAATATAATATAAAAGAATGGGATAAGTGTATAAGAGAAGTCTAAGGAAAGTACAATTTGAGAGTCAATGGGGTTATTACTGCCTAAGGGCAGAACTGAGAAACTTCTTGAAGGACAAGGTAGTGAGCTGGGTTTTAAAGCAAAAGTAGGAGTTCAATTGGGGTGGGGGGGAGGATGAAGGGGAGGTGCAGAAGGAAGGAAGATGGTGCATTCCAGTTGCAGAAAACAATGTGAGCAAAGGCAGAGGCAGGCAAATACACAGAATATTAAAAGATAGGGCAAGAAAGGAAGGGCAATCTAATTTGTGTAGGGCTTTGAATGCCAGACTAAGGAATCTGAACTCTGCACAGTAGGTTTTAATTTATAATCATCTGTGTAAAAATACATGTGTGAATATATATACATACCCATATATACACACGTTATTTGTTGTTCAGTTGTTTCAAGTCATGTCCAATTCTTCATGACTCCATTTGGAGTTTTCTTAGCAAGGAGACCAGAGATGGTTTGCCATTTCCTTGGCCAGCTCATTTTACAGATGAGGAAACCGAGGCAGAGTTTGGTGACTTGCCCAGGGCCATACAACAATTTAAGTATCTGAGGCTGGAACTAAACTCTGGTCTTTCTGACTCCAGGTCTGGCACTCTACCCACTTGTGCCATATGTGTCTACCTCCTTTTCAGAACCTAGTATTAATTGGTAGCAGTACAGGGATATATTTTCACTTGAAGTTCAACAGATCTGATATTTTCCTTAAGTCAATGAAGCACCATTTCAGTATAATTTTATCTGAAAATATTCTCAATAATTCAATTAAATCATCTCATTTTTAACACACATAATGATCATAACTAGTCTAAAATTTCAGAAAAACTGTTTCTCTATCTTGAACATCTTGCCTAAATTCCATGTCGTCGTCGTTATCATCATAATCTTTAGTACCATCATCACAACTTACTGAGCATGTACAAAGAGGGTAGTGTTAGGAGTTGGGGATACAAAAACTTCTAAGATCTGGTTAGCTTCTAATATACCGGATGAAAAAAGATATGTACATAAAAAGAGAAGATATTACTTTGTATTATAATTTAACTGCTTATGGCTCAGACGATAAGTGTTAGAAGAAATTTTAAAAAGCACAAACAACTTTAAAAAGTCATATTTCATTAAATTATAGCACCTTAATGGAGTCAGAAAAGCAGGCTTGTAATCTCATTTAAAATGGCCCTCAGTAACTGTACATTAATTCTTAATCCTAGCCATGCACACTCAATGAGATGTGGCTCCCTCCTGATAACACAGCATCCATCCATAGTCACCCTTTCTAGCACTGACAGCACTTTCACTCTTTACCTACACTCTCTCTCCACCATACACTCACTCACTGGTCGTGGAGATAAAGTAGAAATAGTACCTGCTCCCCATTGCTACTTCCATAATCTCCCTCTACCACCTTTTATCAATCAGTAACCTTTGCTCCTTTGAGATTCATTCAATATTTATCACCCTAATCAAGATATTCCATAACCTCCAGGACGTTTCCCTCACTTCTTCAATGAGTTTAGTGCCTGGTTCAGTCTTTCCCACCTCCTCAAATGTCATCCTACTAGGGACTAAAATGTACATGTTGATTCTCTCTCAAATATCCTAATTGTCCAATTACTCAACTTAGTCATTTCCCATGACCCAGTCCTCTACCCCACCTTAACTACACACAGAGATGGCCATATCCTTGATCATGCTATCACCCACAAGTGCTCAGAAATTCCTTTATTTCACCACAATCTTTTGTCATTCTAATTTTCCACTGCCTTATACTAAAAACCCTTCATCTTCAAGGTGAAGGCCAATCCTTCACCCCTCAGTTCTTTCCCAGGCCATCAACCTACACTGACTATACTCTCCTTCCTTCCTTATCTTGACCCCTTTATGAATTAGTTTCACTCTACTACAATCTTCTGGAGTCCTTTGCCTCCTTAACGCATCATTAATCTTACCCTAGCAAACCCAAATCTTGTATTATTCACACCATTCTTAGCCTCTCTTTATGTGCCACTGAATGGAGCTGGAGAAAACCACAAAACTTTAATGACTGGGTCCACTAAAAATTTATATTACAGGGGCCCTCACGGTAGCAGGGCAATCATTTTATACCTCCCTGACTCACTGCCCCCTTCACTGAAGCAGCTTTTCCAAACCTTTTGATTCCTCCTCAAACTTCCCTTAGCTTCACCGCCACCACCCAGCCTCTCAGCTGAGGACCTTGCCTTGTCTCATATTTTACTGAAAAAACTAAGGTCACTCATTGAGTCTAGTGTCTCTTCTTCTCTCCTTCCCTAAACATTTCTTTTACCCTCTTCCTCATCTAATACCAGACTGATGCCTTCTACCACTATCTCCTCCTTCAACCCTTATTTCACATGAAGAAGTGGCCCTTCTACTTGCCAAGGCATGTACATGTACAAGTGATCTTACTTCATCCTGTCACCTCTAGCATACTGCCCCCTCTGTCATCCTCACTCTCTTACTTTTATTCAATCTCTCCCCATTTACTGGCCTCTTCCCTACTGCCTACAAACATGCCCATATGTCCTCCAGCCTCAAAAAACCCTCAATTGATCCATCCACCCTTGCTATCCATCGTATCATCTCATCTCTCCTCCATTTCATACCGAAATTCCATGAGAAGGCTATCTACAAAAAGTGCCTCCAACTCCTTTCCTCTCACTCTCTTCTTAATTCTCTACAGTCGCCCTTCTGACCTCATCATTCAACTGAAACTCCTCTTTCCAAAGTTACTAACAGTCTCTTAATTGCCAAATCTAATGACCTTTTCTCAATTCTCATTCTTCTTGACCTCTCTTGCAACCTCTGACGACTGTCAATCACCACCTTCTCCTCAATACTCTCTTCTCTTGAGATTTTTCAGGACACTTCTCTCTCCTGGTTCTACTCCTATCTATTTAATCATTCCTTTTTAAGACTAGATTGCTGGATCTTCATCCAAATCAGTGGGTGTCCCACAGGGCTCTTTTCTTGGCCCCTTTCTCTTCTCCTTCTGTACTATTTTCCTTGGTGATCTCATCAGCTTCCATGGATTCAATTATCATCTCCATCTAGCTCATTCTCAAATCTACTTATCTAGCCCAAACCTCACTGCTGACCTCCAGTCTCATACCTCCAATTGCCTCTTGGACATGTTGAAATGGATACCCCATGGATATCTTAGACTCAAAATGTCCAAAAAGGAACTCATCTTTTCCCAAAAACTCTCCCCTATTCCTAACTTTGCTATTTCTGTTGAGTCACCCAGGTTCAAAACTAAGTGTTATCCTTGATTTCTCACTTTCTCACCCCCTCATATCCAATCTGCTGCCAAGGCCTGGAGATTTTATGTTCCTTAACATCTCGCACATCTCCTTCTCTCTTCTGACTCTGACACAACTCTGGTGTAAGTCCTCATCATTTCATACCTAAATTATTACATTAACCCCTTCTAGTTCATATTCCTGACTCATGCTCTCCCCACCCTACTTCATCTTCCATTCAGTTGACAAAGTGATCTTCCTAAAGTACAGGTATAACCATGTCACTCCCCTGCTCGATAAACTCCAGTGGTTTATTATGAATATAAATATAAATATAAAATCCTCTGCTGGGCTTTTGAAAGCCCTTCATAACCTGGACCCATTTTCCAATCTTCTTATGCCTTACTCCCTTTCATGTACTCTATGATCCAATGACTGTGGACTCCTTGCCATTTTTTGTATAAGAAACTCCATCTCCAGAGTCCATGCATTTTCACAGGCTCTCTCTCTCTCTCTCTCTCACACACACACACACACACACACATGCACGCACGTGTGCACACACACACACACATATCTGTATCTTGCTGTTACACAGTGGTTTACATGTTGCCTCCTGCAATTAGCAAGCTCCTTCAGGGCAATGATTCTTTTTTTTGGTAGTCAGCTTGCCCCTTCTTTGGCAGCCTGTTGCTTCCCTTCCCCTTCCTTTAACCTGACCCCACCATCACCCACCACTGCCCCTTAGCCCAGTGGTGTGATCCATTTAACACTGTTTCAGCTCAGAGCTCTAGAGCTCAAGAAATCCACCAGCTTCAGTCTCCTCAGTTCACTACCTACTTTAGGAATTCACTAGCACATTTGTTTAGTCAAATACTTTCCAGATATACAAGTCTAGCAGCTTTGAAAACTTCTGAAAAGAAAAGAAACACTACGATTTTTTCTCAAGTAACATAAAATCATCAATTCATCGTACATACTTTGCCTAATGAACTTTTAACTTCATTAACATCAGCCTGTAAAATAAGAAACAAGACTTTCTAGCTCCCATATTCGTCCTTTCTCCCCTCACTTATCCCAAAACAACAGATCTTCAACCCAGGAAGGAAAAAGGAAATAAATAAATAATGTCATTCTTCTGTACCCAAGCCCTGAATAAGTGTTTTCAATGTTAATCCACACATGAAAAAAGTTTTCTACTAAACTATCTTGGAGAACCTTTGAAAGGACAACCAGTTTTCCAAGACATCAGGAAGGTTTTTGTTTTGTTTTGTTTTGTTTTGCTAGGAGGAAGAGTAATCTACAGCACACCAATAGTCAGTATTTGCCAATGTAGATTATTCTATCTACATCAGACTCCCTAAACCACTCTCATTACTAAAAAAACAAAAACAAAAAAAGATTCCATATACACATATATCCTAAAACTATCAAGTTAAATTAACATATTTTTATTCAATAATTTTAAATTTTCTTTTTGATGTTTATAGTAAAAATGTATAGCTTCAATTTCACCTTTAGGACAGTATAAGGACAACTTTAAAGTATTTAATGAGCCTGAAGTCAGAGGATAGGTAGCTTTATATCAGAGAAAGCAATGTAATAAGGGTGGAGAATATACTGACGTAATGCTCAACAAGGAAAGCCCTGGCAAGTGCAGACTGCATACACACAATGAGAGATCAGGAAAACGAGGCTGGAAGCAGCCAGCTCAGTTTCATGCTGCAAATTTTTGGCAGACATTCAACTCCTTCTGCTGTTTTCTAGCAAGCACATTTATCTATGTAATGTCACCATATCCAGGGATGGGGTGGGGGGGAGGGGATGGAGGGAAAATGTTTTACAGGCTGCCAGTCCCTCAGCACATGCTGTTACTATACAAAGGATGTCTAGAAAGCCAACGCGCTACACAGATTCAAAGACTGCGCACACACACCCCACCCAAAGACAACTGCAGAGAAGAGAACAGCCTATGGAAAGAAGAAAAGCCTTTAATTAAAGACTTGATTCACAGCCAATGACTCAGTTTTGAAAACTCTGAATTCAGCAAGGAAAAAAAAATTGCCTCTACCCTGCAGAAAAAACAACAACTACACTGCAAAATGCCAATGTAAGGTCATAATTTATTGACCCATGGCCAATGACAAGAATATGCTACTGTACAATCAAACAAAATGATGCTCTAAAAAGCAAAACTATCGACTCCATCAACAAGAATTCACTAAGTACCTACTACGCATCTGATTTAAGTACTGGGAGTAATGAACATTAGTATGCTCCCTATCCCCAAAATGGCTGTATTACATATTTCGTTTTTTGGGGGGAGGGGAAGGGGGTGTAAGGTATACTACCACTTTTGAAAAAAAAAGGCATAAACATCTCAGTCACTTGCACTGGAAAGGAAAAAATTATCTCCTTCCCTATTTTCTATGATCAAACTACAAAGCTAAAATTAAAAATACAGTGATAAAATCAAAGCATGTATCAACTATTCAGATATGTAGATTCCTATCCATTTGGTCACTCCAATACAATAAACATTATAATTAGCATAATTATTAAAAAGATTTCATAGAAGCACAACCTACCCTGAATATTAAATTAACCAGGTGAACTACCAGGCTTTCTATTCCTGTCTCGCTCAAGGTCATACTCCTACACACTGTGCTGCTGAAAATGACATCCAATCTGCTTCAAATGAATGTAATAGCATAAGAAAAAAGAAATACCCATATCCTATGAAGGAATTCCAAAAACAAAAGAGATTTGGTCCCGAGTTTGTGTGCTTACAGAAGCTTTGATACTGCTTCGTTTTAATCAATCAATCAACCAGAAATTAGGTAGGAAAGGGGAAGGAAATGGGAGTAAAGCCACTGGGGATATATAGTCCCTGGTTTGCTAATTAGATGTCTGTCACTTTTCACTCCATTCTTACATCAATAAAGAGAGGGGCTTGGGCGAGATAAACTTCCAACTCTTAAATCTCCTACTTACTAAGAGGTAGAGTGATACAATGAAAAGAGAACTGGATTTGGAATCACTAGACTTGGGCTGTAGTATGTATTTTCCCATTTATAAGCAATGTACCCCTGAACAAGTCATTTCACCCTTCCGAAACTCGATTCCTTATCTGTAAAATAATACTGGTACTACCTAATTGGAAGGGCTATTACGAAGATCAAATATCAAGCTTTATATAAACATGAACTGGTATTACTATTCAGCAGTAGGACAGGGTCTTCGCCTTCAAAAAGTTTACCATCTAGATGGGGAAATGCCATGAAAACCTAAGACACTCAAGAAATAATTGTTGGAAATTAGGAAATATGGTACACTAGGTCAAAATAGCTACAAAAATCAGGGAGAACTGGAGTGGCATAATGGACTTGAGCTGGGCCTGGAGACTAGGTAGGTTTTCAAGGTCAAAACTAAATCTGCATCTCATTCTCCTCACTTTATTTAATGAAGATACAAAAAAACCTGAGGTTCTGTCAAATTTTTTTAATTCTAGAAATGTGTATTAAGCACCTACTATTTATACTCTGCTAGACACTAGCACAATATAAAGACAAAAAATGAAACACAAGTTGCTTGATACAATATTTACACATATAAATGAATATAAGATAATTTGAGATGAATAACAACTGGGGTAATCAGAAAGAAGTTCACGTGAAGGTGGTGACACCTGAACTGAATCGAAAATCAGGAGAACACTTCTACAATATAGAGATAAGGAGTAAATGAATTATTGTCTTAAGGGAGAAGACTGCAAATGCACAGAAGTGGGTAATAGAATGACTACTTCAGGGAATAATTCTAATAGGTCATTCTGGCTGGAACAAAGAGCATATGAAAGGAAATTATATGAAATAATTCTGGAAAGGTAGGTGAGAGATTGTGGAGGGCTTTAAACATCAGACCAACAATTTTGTATGTTATTCTGAAAGCAATAGGGAACTACTGAAATTCTTGAGCAGGGGAGCTATAATGGAGAACAGATTGGCAAAAGGAGAGATAGGAAAGCAAGGGGGAAAATAGGAGACTACAGCAATAGCTCAGTCAAGACATGATAAAGGACCTAAACCAGGGTAGTGAATTTATGAATGAGGGAGAGCATGGATGGGAGAGATGGTGAGGAAGCAGAATTAATAAGATTTAGCAACTAATTAGATACTGGTCGGGGTGGGATGTTGGACATAAACCTGGACAACTGGAAGAACTTAGCCTTAATAGAAATTGAAGTTCAAACTGTACTATATTATTTAGCTTAGAATATCTCCCTCTTAATCTTCTATCATCTATCTACAAAATTTAGGTTCAGGTCTGAAAGATATGGAAAGGTGCAGAAGGCATCAAAGAGCTGGATTGGGTTCAGTTACTAGTCTTGAAATTAGCTAACTGTGTGACCTTCAGGAAGTCATTTTTCCTGTCTGTCTCCCATTTTGTTCCCTTTAAAATGAGGGTGTTAGGGGCAGCTAGGTGGCGTAATGGATAAAGCTCCAGCCTTGGGAGTCAGACCTGAGTTCAAATCCAGTCTCAAACACTTAACACCTATTAGCTGTGTGACCCTGGGCAAGTCACCTAACCCCAACTGCCTCACCAAAAAGGAAAAAAAAATTAATAAAATGAAGTTGTTGGACTAAATGATAATTCTACTACATATTGCTTCATCATGGCATTGAAGTAACAACCCTAGCTTCACAACGACTATGTTCTGACAAAGTCTATTATACTTTCCCGCTATCTACCTAGCTAAATATGAAGAGGCTCATTAAATAAATTAATAAGCTAACCATTTGGTGATGAATTCATTAATCATGGCAAATCAGGAAACAAAGGAAAAATGCTAAAATACTAAAGGAGGACTAAAGTCCTATTCAGCCCCCTTTCTGGTTTTCCAATGACAATGGAAGAGAGAAGGAAAAGGCAGCATAAGTACTGAGAATCACACAGTTTTTAGACCATCTGTAAACACTGACTTAACTACTGATATTCTAAATGTGAGATCCTTACTTAGTGACCAATAAACTGATATTATATTAACCTTGACATTCTCACTATAAATGAAATTAGAAGACTAAGTTGCAATTAAAGGGAAGGACAGGTCAAAGGTTCTCCCCAGAGAGGCACACAAAGGAGTTGGCAGAGTTGATTTTTATTGTTCATCCAGAAGCAACAAGAAACATCACTTCATGGGATAACTTGATCATCTCATATTACAGTGTTCATAATAAGCATTTGCAAAAATCACCATGAAAATAACTGTAGCTTCAAAACCAACATCTGTTGAAGAGCTGAGCATATCTTTGTAGTCACACAACTGAATGAAAGGTCTAAAGAACATGAGATCCTACCGTGCTTATTGTTTGTTGACTTCAGGAAAAGCATTTGATTTAGTGAAGCAAAATACTGCCTTAAAGGCTCTCCTTCAACAAGGCATCCTCCTATGGATATGTCAAAATCCCATAAAACTTCCTGAAATGTGTAACAGAGATAGCTTTGTTTGATAATCCCCTGATTATTAAAAACTGAATGAAACATAAATCAGGAAGGTATATGTTTGATAAAAGCATTTGTCATCATAATGGAGTATGTCCAGAGAAGAATCCAAATAGAAGAGGAAGTTCCTATCTGCTGAGGTCCTCAAGATGCTTGCTTGGGGAGTTAAATTGTGCCAATTATGCATCAACCCCAGGATCCTGCAGAGCCTCCTAAACAAGATCCATAATCATTCAAAAGAACTAAAAAAGCTTAATTATTATATTTTTCCTCAACATTATGTACACAGAAAAAAGCTGTCATGTTATACAAAAACAGCTAATAATGACGCTGCAATATAATGGAAAGGACACTGGATTTGGAGGCAGAGGACCTTGGTTTAAATCCAGACTCTGCTAATTAATTTACTGTGTGATCTTGGACAACTCATTTGGGGCCTCAATTTCCAGGTCTATAAAATGACATGGGTAGAGAAACTACACAGAGCAGGTAACAAGAGTTTAGACCTTGCTTCTAAGGCTCCCTACCAGTAACATTGGGCAGGCCATTTAGCCTCCTAAGAAACACCTCTGAATTTGCTTCCAGCTCTAGAACTAAGATCCTAAGACAAGATGATCTATAAGATCTATTATCTCTCAATTCCCATAATCCTAATAGAATGAACCATTCTAAAACTTGCCTGAATTTCTATCCCTTTCTATCCCTTCTTAAAAATCTCAACTCAAATGCCATCTCCCCCATGAAACCTAGACACTAATCTACAATCAAGATCTCATATAGCACTTTGTTCTGCACTCTCCAATGCATGTTTCATTAATGAAGCATATTGAAGTCCTTATCTTATCTAAATTATATATCTCTCCCAGAGACTAAGCATAATACTCACTGAAAAGCAGATACTTAACAAATGTTTTAGAATGAATTTGTTGAATTAGATTTCCCTAAATCCTATAGCTTGAAAGCAGCTTCCAGCTATCCTCAATACATAGTCAAACCTAAGCTACTTGAAGTAGGAATTGTTTCATTTATTTTGTGTGTGTGTGTGTGTGTGTGTGTGTGTGTGTGTGTCCTCTAGCAGAGCCAGGGAACACAGCAGAGGCTTAAATACTTATTGATTGACTGATAACAAAAAACACTTTCATTCATTTACTCAAAAGAGTTCAGGAATAATTATATTTTTCTTCAACACTACATATACATTTATTAGCCTAATGCATGCATGTTGTGCTAAAGCCCGAAAGAAATCCAAGTTTAGATAAGACAAGTTCCACCTTTCGAGGCTTAAGTCTAGTAGAGAGATGACATGAATATGAATATAATAACTACATTAAAGAGCTAAAATTTGTGTATCACTTTTACAATTTGCAAGCTACATTGAAAAGTATTATCTCTAACCACAATCTCCTATTTTTCCCACTCTTTCAAAATCTACTGTTAACTACCTTCATCAGAGTCTACTCTCTTCACCCCTCCTATTTTCCCAGGCATTGACCCTTCTCTGGTCTCATGCCCCACCATACCTCATCTTGATCCAATGATCAATAATTTCAATGTAATGGGTAATCTCCTCCATTTTTTAATCCTTCCCTGCTTATCCCCAACTAATATCATATCCTTCATGGAAAAACTGCTGGAGGAAATAATGAAATTTTTTATTATCTAATCTCAAATGGGTCCTCACAGCTACATAGCACTTCCTTATCTTGTTTATTACCACACCTCTCTCCTCAAACTTCCTTCATCTAAATCCCTACATGTCTATCTCTCAGCAGAGGACTTCAGTTACTTTACTGAGAAAAATCCCTAAAGTTCTTCCTCTAAGCCTATGTTTTCAGATCTTATTCACCCCATGCCTAGAATGGTCTCTTCCCCTAATCCATATACCCATCAGATTTTCTTCAACATCTAGTTTCTGGGACCACCTCTTCCATGAAACTTTCTCTAATGCTCCCAGATAAAATCATTTCTTGCTCCTCAAATCTCCCACAGTACTTTATTTGGACTACACCTTTGCCCTGATCACATTCTGCTTAGTGTTATACAGTTATTTATCACCTGTCTAATCCCCTTTATTAGATCTGTAGGACCTTGTGGTCAAGGGACTGAAACATTTCAGTTCTGTATTCCTAGAGATTAGCACAATGCCTGACAGATAGTAAACAGTTAATAAAAGTTTACTTATTCTCATCTTTAAAGGAACCCTATGAGAGAAGGCAGATTTAACCCTATTTTACAGAGAAACTGAGGCTCTGAGAGTTCAAGAAATTTGCCTAAAATTACATAACTACTATTAAGTGACAGGTTCTAACTAAAATGCAGATCTCTCTGCAGTGCTACTACAAGTAGGTTAAGGGATATCTGCACCATCACCTTTCTGACTTGGAAGTCATAGAATCATAAAATATTTAAACTAGAAGGGACCTTAGCTAGGTCCCTCTCATTTTACAGATGAGAAAACTGGGGCCCAAACAGATTAAGTAACAAGCCTTAACCCCAAATAACTCTCATCTTCTACTTCCTCGGCTCCTACTTACCAAAATGTCAAATGATTCTAGAAATCACATTATCATGCTATCTAGGTCTACTACAAATATATGATTTCTATCCTCAGATGAACTCTAACCACTGTGTATACCACAATATTTTTATTTATTTCTTACTAGCTATTACACTGCACTATTTGAAAACTCATCTTCCCTTAAGTTCCAAATTAATCCTTTCCTCCTTAAATTTCAGGTGATTTTGCCTTCTACTTTCCTGAAAACACTAAGGTTGATGTGAACTCTCCCAAATCTCCATTCATAACAGTCTGTCCATGTCATAACCTGGCCTCTTTTCATTTCTACTCTCGGAAAGAAGTAGCGGCTCTTCCTAAAATTAGAAATGTTCCATTCATATTTTTATTTAACCTTAGATAGTGGATACAACTTCTTAGTCTAGCCTACTTGTCTATCCTTATTTTGCTACTCTCTTTCATGTTCTATATTCCAACCAAATTGTACTACTTTGTCCCCTATTCTCTTCCTGCTATTTCTGGGCCTCTGTTCCCCATGCTGAAGTCCCTCCCCTTTCTTCAAGGCCCTTTCTTAGGTGCCACCTCTAAAAAGGTATTAGAGTAAGAGCAAACCATTTAGAATCAGAGAGCCTGGATTCAAATATTGACTCTGCCACTTAACCACCTAAGATACCTTGGGTAAGTTACGTCAACTGTCTGGGCCTGTTTTCTCATCCATAAAACGAGGCAAAGTTCTTAATTTTATAGATGAGAAAAACTGAGGTACAGAGCAATGAAGTAGCTACCCCAGGATCACAAAGCTACAACATGTCTAAGGTGTGATGTGAACACTAGCTTTCTTGACCACCAGTGCACTGGCTTCTCCCACAGCTGCTCAGCCCTTCCCTTTGCACTTCTCTCACTAACCCTTTGTATCATCTTCCCACGCACTATTAGATCATAAGCAGGGATTATACTAAAAACAGGGTTCCTAATCTAGTTATTTTTGCACATCCAAAATTCAGTAAAGTACTTTAAGAATGGCAGTACTTGCAAATGGTTTATAATACTGCAATGTGTTTTGAACTGCCCGAGGCCCCACAGTTAGCTGGTAAAGCTGGAACCTGAAACAAGGCCTCCTGAGGCAGTGAAGTGACGCAATGGAACCCTAGGCCTGGAGTCAGGAAAACCTGAATTCAAATCCTGCCTCAGAGACTAGCTGTGTGACCCTGGGCAAGTCATTTAACCTATCTGCCTCAGCTTCCTCAACTGGAAAATGAGAATAATATCAGCACTTGCCTCCTAGGGTTGTTGTGAAGATTAAATGAGATTAATATCTGTAAAGTGTCTTGCCCAGTGCTTGGCAGATAGTAGGTACTATATAAATGCTTATTCCCTTCCCCCTTTCCTACTTCCCTCTTCCATACAGTGATTTTTCTAGAAAGTATACCCTGGGCCACTGCCCAGTATGGATGGCTATTGCATACACTGCACCACATCTTTTAGTATTATGTCCTTTAATCTACTGTTCATGGCTCACAAATTTAGAGCTGGAGGGGACCTTAGAGGACAGCTAATACAACCCTCTCATTTTCAGATGAGGAAACTAAGGCACACAGAGAGAAAGTGACTTGCCAAAATGACAAAGCTTAGTTATGCACTTAATTACAAATACTGAAAATGAAATATGTAACTCCAGATAAGATGTACAGTGTGTATCACTAACTAGCTATTGACCACTGGCAAATCATTTCACCTGTTTCAGTATGTTTTGTTATCTATAAAACGGGAATAATCATACCAGCATATCCTGTACGCATTTCAAACTCAATATGCTGAAAACAGAATGATCTTTCCCAAAAATACACCCCTCTTCCAAACCTTCTATTTCTGTCCAGTGCACCACTATTCAGATTCGCAACCACAGTCATTCCTGACTCCTCACTCTCACTCACACCACATGTCCTACCAGTTACCAAGTCTGGATCTCTCTCCGTTTATACAACCACTACCCTGGATCACTCCTTTAACACCTATGGCCAAGACTGTAACAGCCTCTTAATTGGTCTCCCTGCCTCAACTACTCTACACACAGCTGCCAAAGTTATATTCCTAAAGCACAGGTCCAACTACCTGTGTATTACCTGCTCAGTAAGTCCCAATGGCTCCCTATTCCCTCTAGGATCAAATAAAAATTCCTCTGGCATTTAAATCCCTTCACAACCTGACTCCAATTTACCTTATTAGACTTGTAACACATGGTTCCCCTTCACTACTTTATGGTGCAGTGAAACTGTACTTGTTGCTATTCTTCAAGTATGACATTCCACCTCCATGTCTTTATTCAGGCAGCTCCCATATCTAAAATTCCTTCCTTCCTCATTCTGAGTTTCCTTCAAAGTTCAGCTCAGATGTCACCTCCTACAAAAAGTCTTTCCTAATGCCCCAGAAGCTAATGCCTCTAGCTCCCCCCAAAAATTACTTAGCATTTTATTCTGAATATATTTTATATTTACTTCTATGCATACACATCTCCATCCACCCTTTTTCTTTTTTGGGGGAGGGCGGTGTTCATTTCTACCTTTCTATCCCCAGTGCCTAATGCTGCCTGGCACACTGCAGGTGCTTAGCAAATGCTAATTGACTGATAACCTGCTCTACTTCCCTTATAGGATTTTTGTTAGGACCAAGTAGGAGAAAATATTAAAAACCCAAGTAGCAGGACACAGGAATCCTAGGGTTACGAGGATTTACTTTCTTTTATGCCCCAGCACCCTGAGAAAACTTTAAAGTCCAAAATACCCTCACAAAATTGAGCTACTTAACTTCTGTCTTTGCATACCCAGCATTTAGCACAGTACTTAGCACACAAGAGATACTTAATAATTACTTGTTAATTGTTTGATTAACTGACTGAAAAACTGTACTGTCTTCCCCTAGTAGTATTTAGCACTGGGATTTCCATTTTTACTTCTATACTATTTGCAAGTCACTTTAGGAAACTGAATTAAAGTTATACTCATTAACCACAAATTTTTCAGCATGATAATGAAAAAGCTAGTACATAAGAATAATGTTCTACTAAAATAAAATCATATATTTATTGGACAAAACACAAATCAACCCAATATGGAAGTGACAGGCTTATCCTCAGAGAATGTCTCTACTTGCTATGCATTGTCAAAGCAATTAATCTCAATTACAGTATTTCTGTTAACAGTTCTCAGATTAGAAAATCAAGAACAGGGTATTTTCTATGCTGGGTCCATGTCCGAAATGCCTTCCTTTCTAATTCTAAAGAGCTCTAGTTTAATAACACCCAAGTCGCAATATTAAGACTCAAATCATTCCTATTCCTAAACCCAAACCAACCAAAACAGAGTAATAATAATGAAAAAAAAAAAAGACTTAAAAGTCAAAAGATGGGTTCACATGTCATCTCTACCACTTACTAGCTGTGTGACCTGAGACACTTAGTCCATCTGAGCTTCAGGTTCCACATTTGTAATATAGGGATGAGAGTAATATAGCTGCTCTCTAATGTAAGGATTCCAGCATGCAACCCCTAGTTTGTGCTGTATTTCAAGCTACCACATGATTAGTAGTAGCTGATTCAATTCAAGTTAATCCAATACATATTATATACTTGTACTATATGGTTTTTGAGCACATTTCATCATTGGTGGTGTGCTGAAGTCTATTCATATCCACCGTGTGCCTCTCTGTTGACATTTAGTTGACCCACAATTTTGATTCCTCAGAAATTATGTTATTCCACCATTCACAGATAGTATCACCAGAATACTGGTGCTAAAAAGATGGTGGGGCCAGAGGGGGTGGGGGGTGTCCTCAGGGAGAAGCTTGGGAGTCATTGAAACTGCTTTCCCAAACATAATCTATCTTGATCTCTTCCTCCTATTCAATCCTGGGCCAAGTTCACTGGCCAGCTTCAGTATCTGTCCAAGACAAAATTGATGGAGTAGCTCTCGTCAAAGAGATGTATGACCAGAAAAGACATGAGCTAATCATGTAAAATGAGAAAGGAATCGACCACTAGAATGTAACACTGAACTATGCAATGTCAAAAGAACTAGAAGGCAGCTCATAGCTAATGGACAGTTACCCTATAAAAAATTTATGGGAAGATGTAGACAAGTTACACAGAATGAGATGTTATAGCTGGATTATGATCTGCACTATTCAAGGGAATACACCACCATCAACAGAATCATAGATCTATTTAAGTATTGAAGAAGCATTATGTATAGAACACTGTCCTAAGCATTGGAGGAGATAAAATGTTTGGCTAAGACATAATCCTACCCTCTTGGTACTTGCAGTCTTGCAGTACTTGCAGAAGCCAGGAGTACAGAAATGGCCAATGTGCCACAGTGAACAGTATGTTGGGCTTATGGTCAGGAAAACCCGGGTTCAAATCCTACCTCCAACATTTACCAGCTGTGTAAAAAGGAGAAAGTCACTTAAAATCTATGGATATCAGTTTCTTCACCTATAAAGTGAGGATACCAATAATAAGCTATAGTTTTTATCTCATAGGGTTGTTGTGAGGTTCAAATGAAATAATGTAAAGTAAAACATTTCACAAATTTTAAAGTACTATAGAGATGTAGGTTATTATTATAAGACACAAAAAGAATTAACTGTTATAGATAATAATACATGGTAAGATTATTAATATAAAACAAAGTACTAGAAAAGGTCCAAGGGGATTATTAACCAGGGATAAGGGAAAGCTTTATGAAAGAGATGGCATTTGAGTTGCTCTTTAAAAAATGAGTCAGAATTCAACAAGGAAAGAAGAGGGAAGACTTTACAAAGATAAAGAACAATAGGAGCAGACACAGAGGGAAAAAAAACAGAGCATGTGAGGTGTGCAAATTAGGGAAAGGAAGGCAGACAGTAGATGAGAAAGACCAGAAAATCAGAATGGCAAGAGACTATGGAAGACCTTGAATGCCAGGCAAATTAATGTGGTTCAACACCACCTATTTTCACATTAGTATATCCTACAGAGCTGCCAGGTGATAAACACTAGCAGATTCAGCACTTACTTTTACATTATAAAATCTTACATGATATTTGAACCACCTATGACTCAGCTCTTCTCTATCTTCTGGAGTTATTTCCCACATTAACATTAAATTTTCTGTATTATGAATACATTATAAAATTTTAATGTATGTATATCTTGGGGAATAATTACATAAAGTAAAATTTGTATAAATCAAGCAATAAGTAACTTGAGGATAATTGTACTGTACTATATCAAAGTGTCATTGTAAGGATTAAATGAGACAACAAAAGTAGTGTGATTTGTAACTCTCAAGGACCATATAAATGTGAGATGTTATCTGATAAAATTATCCTGCTAGTCATAAGAGGGACTGGTAAGAAAATTGTGAATGGATTAGAGAACTCCCATCAATATTACTTACAACACAGCTCCAGGGATAGAGGATAATGGCATATAATAAAAGGACAGCACAATTACTTCTTAAACTACAGTGTGAAAACACAATACTAAGTGCTGTGATTAACACAAGGAAGGTAAAGAAGGATGTAAGACAACTTAAGATAGCATCCTTTCATAAAAGGAATTTAAATGTAACAATTGGAATCGGTAGCATAGAATTTAGAAAAGACCATCTAATCCAGAAGTTCTTAGCCTTTTTTGTGTCCTAGACCCCTGTGGTATGCTGGTGGAGCCTATGTATCCCTTTTCAGAAGAATGTTTTTAAATGCACAAAATAAAATACATAGCATTATAAAGGAAGACAATTGAAATGGCACAGTTCTGGTACTATTACCAAAATTTTTGAAAAACAATTTCACAGACCCTAGGATAAGAATTCTTAATCTAATCTAATAATTTTATTCTAGAGACTTAAGACCTAAAAGATAAAATTATCCACTGCAGATCACAAAGTGACATAGCCAAGATTATTTAATTAAGTGCACTTCCCACTATGTTGCATCATACTCAACAACTAACAGTCCATAGTCCATATTCAGTTCACAGATAATTTTAGGGTGGCCCCAGGCTCACTTGATTGTCAGGATCAGCCTCATTTCTCCATCTACTGAATATGCTTGGCCAAGTCCCCTTGGTCACTTCAAAGCCCTATTCTGTTCCACAAAGACGAACATACTTGCCACCTCCTCCTGACTCAGTGGCCACTCCCAACCACACCAATTACATAGATATCCCCAGAAGATCTATGACTCCAACCTAATTCTGTCTCTGGTTTGGGGTAGCTGATCCAATGGGCAAAGGAGTGAACTGACAAAAGGGTTAGTCCAGAAAGAAAAATATCAGAAAAAAAAAGAGGCAACCATCAGAGCAAACAAAGAAAATAGGAAATAATCTTTGAGATGTTTTAGAATGGCCCACTAGCAAATAAAAACATCCTAGCCCACTAAAGTAACTGGACAATTCTCAAGTCCACTATGCCAAATCAGAGTCTTTCAGCTTACATTTTTTAAAAGAGAATTTTTAGTTCAGTGTTATTGTTGCTAATGATTTGTTAAATTTTATACCTGGGCCCAGATATCTCCAAGAAATGGGTGCTTTGATTTATTCATTCATTCACAAATACTTATTAAACAGCAATTATATTATATGTATGGTGAAGGTTATAAAATAACAGAATTTATCAAATCTGTTCCTGTCCTCAAGGAAATTACAATCTGATGGGGGCAGGATAGAGAGGAGGGAAGGAGTTTTAAACAAAGCTCACATAACTTTAGTAAGACAGAATGGTTCTTCTCTCTCCACCTCAACACCCCCACCCCCCACCCCAAGTCTACTACAGGGAAATCCCAGCAGGAAAAAGGAAAAAAAAATCATCCATGCAGAACAACAACTCAATTTTAATTTTTAGTCTTAAGAGAGTTGCCTGAGGCACCAAAAGATTAAGTGACTTGCCTTGGTCACACACAGAGAGTTAGGATCTATCAGCAGTAAGACTGTGCCACACTACCCCTCAAAAGGCATAACATGAACATGTAAAATGCTAAAAGAAAGAAATATCAAGGAAGTTAGAGCTGGAAGAGGATCAGGTAAGACTTCATGAAAGAAATGGCATTTGAGCCTTTAAAGGCAATTTAAGTCTGAAAAAGGTCATTCCAGATGGAAGAATTGGCTTTGCTATAGTGTAGAGAAGCTGGAAAGATACTGGAAAGACCCTTGAATCTCGGGGTAAGGAGTCTGAATTTCACTTTATCTCCACTGAAGTTTCCTGAGCATGGAAGTAACATGGTCAGAAAACTCTACTTTAGAAAAATAATATGGTATCCCTACGCAGAAGGCAGGGAAACTGGAGTAGTAACTTAAACTTCTACGGTGTTTTGAGATTTCTAAAGCACTTACTTACAAATAATCCTGTGACTTCTCCATTATGCCTTTCCCGGGTACATACCCTCTTCCTTCCCCACTTTCAGATTCCTTTTGTGTGCAGTCTTTTCCCATTAGATTGTAAACTCCTTGAGGGCATGGATTGTCTTTTGCCTTTTGAGGTACTCTCCTAGCCAGCACATAGTAGATGCTTAATAAATGTTTATTGATTGACTCACTGTGGGGTAGGTATAAGTATTACTATCCTAATTTTTAAGAGAAGAAAACCAGAGCCCAAAGAGGGTAAATGATTTATCCAAGGACACACAGTTACTAACTATTAGAGCCATGATTAGAAACCAGTCCTTTCCTGACTCCAAATCACTGTTTTTACTATAAAATGGATTAGGAAACTGTAATCAATCCTGAGGAGAAGTAATGATAGTTTGAACTAGAAGTGAACAAAAGGATGAAATGGCAGGTATAGATTCAGGAGATATTACAGAAGTATGATTATTGGATGGGGGTGTGGGGAGGGAAATGAAGACAGATCCTGAACAAATATTATTTTCCAGACTTGGTAAATGGTAGAATGGTGGTGCCAACAACAGAAAGAAGACTCTAGGAGAACAAATTAGTTTGGGGAGGTAGATGAGTCTGGTTTGAGTTTGAATTTGAGGTGCAAAGGAACATTATGGTACTGGTTTCATTTTCCTTATTTCCAAATCTTGACCCTTAACAGTTCAACTCTACATTGTCTTCTACATTCAAATCTGTTGCTCTTTGACCTATCATTGCTCATGTCCTGCCATGCCCTAATTCTGGATTACCCTCAACATCAACCTTTTCATTCCTATTCACATGCTGCTGGTGCAGTGATGGACAAAGTCACAACCTAAGCCCACTACTAACTTTTATTATCTAATCTCAATTGGATCCTCTCTGACACAAGGCAATACTTTCACTCTTCTGGAATTGACTATTACAGTTCTCATACAGGGACTCTTCCAAACCTTTTCTCTGGTCAAGCTTCCTAAAGACCATCTGTCACGACTTCCCTCTTTTCCCTTATTCCACATCTCAACTTTGCCAGAACCATGGCAGCAGCAGTGTGAGGGTGGTGACACGGCAACTATTTATTATAGTATTTATGTTTATTAACTATTTAACATATGTAAAACTGTGCTACCATTTTTATTAGGTTCCTATCTTTTTTTATGTGTCACTGACAAAGTTTTTAAGTGTTATGCCCTTGATCCCATTTTTCCCATTAAAAACATTATTTCCTGTTGCAATTTCTATTTACTGGGAACTGATTTTTAGGAATGCATTGTGTTGCTTTATAGCAAAAATGACTGTAGTTAAGAGAGCTAGGATACTAACAATTGGGAGGTGTAGGAAAGATTTTGTGTAGAAAGTAATTAAAGTTCACCTGGAAGAAAGAGAGGGATTCTATGAGGAACAAATGAGGAGTGAGTATATTCTTCCAACAGAGGACCCAAAGTATAAAAGGCAGTGATATGGGAGAGGAACTGTCATGTGTGAAGAATAGAGGCCAGTTTGGATAGAAAGAAAAGCACAGGAGAGAGAATAATGAGACTTGAAACAAGTCTGTTTTTGCCTTTCTTTGTACCCCCAATACTTAGCATGGTATCCATCACAGTTAAGTGCTTGGTAAAAGGCTAATGACTAACAAATTATGAGTTTAAAGGGAAAGGTAACGAGTTGTTTTGGACATGCTGAGTTTGAAATGCTAAGGAATTGGTGACGTGGGACCAGAACTCAAGAAAGCAACTAGGGATGAATACATAGATCTGGGAATCATAAGCCAGGGACTCTGGTTCATAATCTCATCCTGGATTCTTCATTCTCCTTCATCCCTCATATCTTATCAGCCACTGAGTCTTCTCAACTCTACCTCCACACACCACTTGTGCCCTTCTTTCCATTCACACGGTCACTACTCTAAGTTAGATCCTTATCACTTGGCCTGAACTACTGCAGTAGCTTCCCCACTGGTCTCGCTGAGTTTAATCTCTTGCCTCTCCAAACCATCCTCCCCACAGCTGGCAAAATCATTTTCCTAAAGCAAAAGTCTGGCCCATGTTACTCACCAGCTCAAGAAGCTCTAACGGCTCTCTATTGCCTCTGGGATAAAACATAAACTTCCATTTGGCATTTCGAACTCTTCACAAGCTGACTTCAGTCTACATTTCCAAATCCACAGGCTTATTTAATCTATCTCCATTTCCCCACACACATACCCCTTTTAAGCACTCCATATTCCAGCCAGACTAGACTATTTGGTGTTCTCCACATAACATGGCATTCCATCTCTAATCTTCATCTGTAAACTCTCCCTTCTCCCCTTAGCCTCTCAGAAACCCTAGCTTCCTTCAAGGTTGAGCTTAAGCACCAACTCCTTTTTAAGAGGCCTTCCCCTTCACCCTTAATTATTTTATTTTTACTCACTTGTGTACAAGAGTTCTTCATCTGGGATCCATGAATTTGTTTTATAAATTTTTTGATAGCTGTATTTCAATATCATTAGTTTCCTTTGTAATTTTTTGTACTTTCATACTTTATTTTATGCATTTAAAAACATTCTGAGGAGTCCACAGGCTTCATCAGATTGCAAGTTTAAGAACTTGGGGTGAACTTCTTTCCCCCAGGAGAATAAAAGCTCCTAGAGAGCAGAGACTACTTTGTTTTTGTCTTTATGTCCCAAAAGCCAGACAAAGTGCCTAACATAGAGTAAGTGCTTAGTAAGTGCTGGATAAACCAGAAACAGACTGGAGGTCAGCATAGAAACCAGGAATGGAGAAAGATGTGGGAACCATTCACAAAGATATTACTTAAATTAGGAAGTCAAAGGTACTGATTTGTGAAGCAGGAAGGTGGAAGCTGTTGGCAACAGCATACTAACTTCTAACTATTCTGAGGTGGCCTGTAGATGAAAAGCCAGGATCTCTGGACTGAAGTTTGCTATATATAGGATTGCCTACCTTACCAAATCTGTCTCAGAAAAGAAGACAGTACATGCCAGGTTAGACTACTACAGGGAAACACAGTATAGCTCTACAGATCTGATTTTCCTGAATGGCTTCCCTGTGTCCCTGCATTTCACTATGTACTGTGGGGTCACTGGGAAGTCTTTCTTGTCCTTCAGGGAGCTATGCTATTAGCTATTCCAAATGTCAGTCACAGAAAGTACTCAATGACAGCTTCATCTGCTGCAGTATTTTCTGAGCCCTTCTCTATTCTCTTAGGTGTGACCTGTTTGGGAGGCTCCAAAGTAACATATGGGAGAGAAGAAGTATTAGACTGACTACCAAACTGAAAGTCTACAGAACCGTTATGCAGTATACCAGTGCCATGCCAGGAAACCGAATCACTTCCATTTGAATTGTCTTAGGAAGATTCTGGAGTTCACCAGGCAGGAAAAGATACTAGACATTGAGGTCCTTCTAGAATTAAACTGTCAAGCATCCAAATTCTGCTTCAGAGAACATAGCTCCAATGGCCTGGCTGTTGTTCGAATGCAAAACTTTTGCTTGCCAAAAAGACTATTTTATGGAGAACTCACACAGGGCAAGCATTCACATGGTGGTCAGAAAAAACAATACAAGAACATTCTCAAGGTCTCTCTTAAGAACTATGGAATTGATTGTGTGACATGGAAGAGACTGGCACAGGAATGCTCAGTACGGCATGCCCACATCAGAGAAGGTGCTGTGCTCCATGAGCAAAGCAGAATTGAAACAGCTCAAAAGAAACAAAGGATGCACAAATTTAGAGAATCCACCCCAAATGTTCACACGGTCTATTTATGCCCAACCTGTGGTAGAGCATTCCGAGCTCATTTTGGTCTAATCAGTCATAGTTGGATACACTGTAATTTGACTCTAACACAGTGACGTCATTTTGGTCCTTTTTGAGAACGAAGGACAACAACCCACCAAGGTGTGACCTGAATCAGAGGTTAAGGAACTCTGAAAGTGATAACCCTAGTGGCTTTGTGACATTACCGAGAGAAACTTGAAAGAGAGATGGAAAAGTAAGGAAGGCACTGAAGAAGGCAGGAGTCAGAATGGGAGAGAAAAAGATGGGAATCTCAAGAAGTAGAAGGTGATTAACACTGTAAATACTGCAGAAGTCAAGAGATGCCAATGTCTAAGAAGAGGCCACTAGTTTTGGTGCTTAGGCCATCTTCAAAAGACATGGACACTAGGCATACTACTACTACTAATAATAATAATAATCATTTTTATTATTATTATTATAGCTAACATTTATATTGCGCTTACTATGTGCCAAATACTAATAAGCATTTTACAATTATTATCTCATTCGATCTTCACATCAACAACTCCAAGACATAGGTGCTATTATTATTATTCCCATCTTACAGATGAGGAAACTGAGGCAAACAAGGTTAAGTGACTTGCCCAGAGTCACATAGCTAGTAAATGTCTGAGACCAGATTTGAACTCACAAAGATAAGCCTTCCTGACTCCAGGCTCTATCAACTATACCACCTAGCTGTCCCCTCTATCACAATAGTATATAATAAATATCCATGCCTTTGAATTAAAACATTCACAGCACACTACCCAAAGCCTTCTCCATTCACTTATTCATTCAACAAATGATTGTGTCTACTATGTTCAAGCTATTCCCAGTGATACAAAGTTAGCCTGGTAGAGAGTTGAGTCAGGAGGAACCTGGATTACAAACTCAGCTCCAAAATTTAGCTGTGTAAATTGGCCTGTGTCCAACTGATCATTTATAATACAAGGATAATAAGACTTGCACTACCTCTCTTACAGAATTATTGTTTGGAAAGCACTTTTTAAACTTAAAAAAGCACTATATAAACATAAGACATGGTCCTTGCCCTCCAAAATTGACAATTCAGTAATAAAGCCTTAAATGTCAATTTGACATTCTTCATTCCCCACATTGTTTAGGAGATAAACACATTACTGGAATACACAGCAACCTGATGGTCCAACGAGTACAGCTCCATATGAAGAATCAGCATAGACACATCTGATATGTCAGTAACCTCACAGTTCTTCAGCTTAATTCATTTCATATGACCTACTCCTACATAGACACACCCCTCACAGCCATACATAAAAATACAACTTTGATCATTCCATTACCCAGAAATGGACCACTTCCAAGTTCATAAACTCTGAAATTCCCTTATCTGATCACAATTTATTGCCTTTCCACCTCTCCCTCTGCCTCACAACCTCAAACCCTATTTTTTAACTTCACTCGGACTTCTGATTCCCTCACTATTCAGTTCTTTCCCTTTCCTGAGGCAGCTAAGTGGATAAAGCATTGCGCCTGGAGTCTGGAAGACCTGGGTTCAAATACTGCCTCGGACAGTTAACTAGCTATGTAACCTCTGTCTGCCTCAGTTTCTCCAATTGTATGGGAATAATAAACATAATCATAATAATAGCACCTACTTCGAAAGGTCAATTAAAGGAGATACTCATAAGCACTAAGTACTGTGCCGGCACTTAATGGGTGCTTAATAAATGCTTGTTCTCTTCTCCCCTCTTTCAAAAGTTATCACCCTTGAACCAGTGATATTCTCATCTCTTTCCTATCTTGACTTCACGGTAAACCAGTTCAACTCTAAACCATTGAGTTTCCTTGACTTCTTCCTGTATCTCTGACCTTGCTCTACTAAACCTCAGCTTTCAATCACTCCCACCACATATCAGCCTTAGGTCCCACACACATGGGCCTGAATGAAGCTAGAGAAAATGACTATACCATGCTAACTGGATCTACTACAAATTTAAGTTACATGATCTCATCTGAGCCCTCAATTACAGTAAGATAATCAATTTATACCTCCCTAATCAATTTACTACCCCACTCATCACAGCAACTCCTCCAAATCTTTTTATACTCCCTCATAACTCTCACTGGCTTCCCTACACTGCACCCTCTCAGCCCAGAACTTTGCCTCATACTTTACTGAAAAAATTAAGGTCATTCAGCAAGAGCTCTCTTCTTCCCTCCTCATTTCATCACCCAGATGCCCACTGCCACTTCAGTTAGGGTGGTGCAGAACTTGCTCACCCCCTCATATTCAATCATATTCAATTGCCAAGGCCTGCAAATTTTACCTTAACATCTCTCATATATACTCCCTTTTCTCCTCTGACACTGGCACCATCTTGGTACAGTCCCTCATCACCTACAGAGACACAGACACACAGACACACACACACACACACACACACACACACACTATTGCTTATTAGTCTGCCTGCTATAAGTCTCTCCCCATCCTATACTCAGCTGTCAAATAATATTCCTAAAGCATAGGTTTGACCATGTTACCCCCGACCCACCCCACCCCTGCACATACTCAATGAACTTCAGTGGTTCCCTATCACCTCCAGGATCAAATATAAAATACTCTGGCATTCCAAGCCCTTCATAACCGGTTGTCCTCTCACCTCTAACCTTTCCAGTCCTCTTACACCTTATACCTTCCCTCTTCAACCTAGCTACACTGGCCTCCTTGACATTCCTCCCAATTCCACATATGTTCACTGGCTATCCCCATACCCAGAATGCTGCCCCTCCTCATCTCCATTTCTTGGCTTCCCTCAAATCCCAGCTAAAATGCCACCTTCTACAAGAAGACTTTCCCAAGCCTCCTTAATGCAAATCCCTTCCTCTATTGATTATTTCTCATTTAATCTGTATATAACTTGTTTATAGGATGGCTATTTGCATCTTGTATCCCCTATTAGACTAGGAGCTCCTTGAGAGCAAAGAATACCTTTTGCCTAAGTATTTAATAAATGTTTACGGACTGATGTGAGTATAAAGGAATGTTTTCCAAAGTTTTTTTATTTTATTACTAATAATTTTATATTATTTACAGGAAAGTTGACTGTCAGTTATTCCTACTTTGTGCAGGGAGTCAAAAGTATTTATGAATCTGATCTAGATATTGAAAGATATCTCCCATGAGCAAAAGCAATTTCTGAAATTAGAAATGCCACCAAACCCCAGATATAAGGGTTAATCTTATCATTTTAATAAATAAATATCCTCTCCTTTAATATCAGTAACTTCCAGGTAAACACATATACTTGGGAAGTAAGTTATCTAGTCCAACCTTCCTGTTTTGTTTTTAGTCATGTCCAACTCATTGTGACTCCATTTGGGACTTTCTTGGCAAAGATACTGGAGTGGTTTGCCATTTCCTTCTCCAGCTCATCTTACAGATGAGGAAACTGAGGCAAACAGGATTGAGTGACTTGTCCAGGGTCACACAGCTAGTAAGTATCTGAGGCCAGACTTGAACTCAGATCTTCCTGACTTCGGGCCCAGTGCTATACCCCCGTGCCAAGTTACAGATTAGTAAAATGAAGTTCATCAAAGTTAAGTAACTAGCCCAAGGTAACCAGGCAGGGCTGGGATTTGACCGAGGTTCTCAGACTACAAATCCTTCCATCATCTCACACTGTCATCCTCTATACCATAATTACTCTACATTAAGGAAATTAGGATGAAATTGGCAAAGCTTTTGAAAAGGACCCATAACTTACTGTTTGTTGTTTTGTATTATAAACATAATTATCATCAACATAATCAAAGACAAAAAAGGGCAAATTCTCAACCCCAACCTTATAGACTTTAACAAGGCAGAACCAAATGAATTAGTAAATATACAAAGTGCTTTTTACAATAGCTTGGTTTTTTTAAATGATTCAAAGAAAAACAGCAATACTTGCTAAGTTCAATAACAGAATCCTTCCTCAAAATATCTGAAATGATAAAAAATACTCTAATAGTCTTTTTCTAAAATAATTTTTTAATTTTCTAAAATAATAAAAATAATAAACAAGCCCTCCTGAATGATGTAAATAAATATAAAAATAATTTTAATGCACAACACCAAATTTTTAAATTTTCTATTAACCACAAAATAAGAGACTTAAGAAAATAAATGGCATCCAAAAATAGATCACAAACTTAGAATACAAAGTTATCTCAGAGGCCTGCCAGTCCAACCTACTGCTGAACAAGAATTTCCTCTACAACATACTGGACCAGTGGTCAGTCACCCTTCATTTCAAGATTGTACTTACTTATAACATGTGAAAATGGAAATATAAACCAAAGTACTATCTATACAAAAATCTGTGATGGGATTGGGAGGAGGTGGGTGGGGGAGGGTGTTCATACCCTTTACATATCTAAATATACCAAACACTATTTTATGAACAAATCAAGTTAAACAATTCATTGTATTCCTAAATCCTCAAGTAAAGTTATTTTAGATTTATAATGGGTATTTAAAAGTTATATATTTCAATTTTTCAAAAAATGCCTAGCCCCTCCCTAAAGTAGTCTGTATGAATATGGGGGTGGGGAACATTAGGATTCCCCATAACTGCACAAAAAACATTCTACTAATCACCTGATCAAATCTTGATCAAACAAAGATTATTTGCTTTTCAGGTTATCCCTAGTAAAGAAGGGATTATTCCCCCTATATTTCAACAGTGCCCAACAGGGCTGACATGACTAAATCTACCTCCGTGCATTCCAAAGCCAAATAGAAATTATTTTATATTTTCTTTGTTTGGTAGTATCCATGCTTCTTTCCCTCTCCAAAAGAGGAGAGTAATCGAGGGTCGATTATACCAAATCAGTTTGGGGCTGCACAATGAGTATGTCAATTTACCAAGGAGCCACAAAGATTATTAAAGTATTTGGAAAGGGGACTATGGAGGTTAAAGAAACTGAGATTGTAGCATAGAAAGTTGAAGGGCACTTAACAGTCATACACACACAGATACACATATACAGAAAGAGACAGACAGTGAATGGTTATTCTCCATCTCTAGGTGAGAACAAAAGGAAATGTCAAAATACAGTTGGCCAAAAATATACTGAGTATCCACAATATGTAGAAAACATGAATTTGGGACTTAAGCTGAAACACATGGATTTAGATTAAATATCAGATTCTTAACAGTTTCAAAACTCTGGAATGGATAACCAAATGATGTCACAGAATCACAGTTAAAAATAAGATTGCTCTTATGTGTTTTAAGTAACTCTTGTCTTTCAAAACTCCTACCCGTCCCTTTTCACATATTCCTAGATAAAGACCACTCTCAGCCTTGGACACTTACATGTAACTCAGTTTTGCACTATATTGATCTGTTTTCATTTATATCCTGTGTTGTGTTGTAACAGAGTTGAGTTTTGGTTGTTATTGTTTGAGGGGTGAGGGGAACAACAACTGATTTCATTCATGTAGGAACTCCCATCAAGAAGAAACTCCTTCTACCACTAAGATCAGCAACTGTTCTGCAATTTATAATCTAAGAGAGCTGCCTGGGGAACTGAGAGGTTAAGTGATTGGTTCAGGGTCCAACAACACCATCCAGGTAACTTTCCAGAATAAAGTGCCCCTACCTGGTCCGTTCCCTTGTATATAATGTCTCTTTTCCATTAGAATGTAAGCTCATTGAGGACAGGAACTATCTTTGTTTTTGTCTCTGTATCCTCAGCAATTAGTATTCTGTTTGCCATACAATAAGCATGTCATACATGGTTTTCATTC
Source organism: Vombatus ursinus (assembly GCF_900497805.2). Taxonomy (NCBI): domain Eukaryota; kingdom Metazoa; phylum Chordata; class Mammalia; order Diprotodontia; family Vombatidae; genus Vombatus; species Vombatus ursinus. The sequence continues at coordinate 5,870,174 of NW_020954556.1, read as the reverse complement.
ATTCATGTATCAGTGGCAGGGCTTTGGACACAGGTTTCAACACCTGAACTTAGTACTGACTTTGAGGTCAACACTTTATCCATTAGTCCATACTGTCTTTTCTATATTGCATATACATTGTGTAAATGTCAACATCTTTTTTGATTCCTGTTTCTCTTGTATCTACCCATTGTATCTAACACATTGCTCAAAACACACTGCACACTCAAGAAAGGTTCTAAACTAAAGGAAATAAATGTGACCATTTGAAATTTCCTCTAGAACTAAAATTGTCTCAAACTAACCAAAATATTAGGTAATCTACAAAAATGTTAATTTGCAAAGCTATTTTCAAGTTTTCTAAATCTTTCATTTTCCACCTATTATCACAGGTATATTTTTTTGGAGTATAAGATTTTTGTCCTGACTTCCAGTTCTGTCAAACAATGATTTGGCCTTGCAAAGTCCCTTTACCTATCTAAGCCTGTTTCCTCATCTGTAAAATTGCATTTTAAAAAATAGCGATTTAAAGAAAAATTCAAAGTTGTGTAATTAAAATAACCAAATTTAATCTGAGAAAAAAAAAAAAAACAGCTCTCTTTTCCAAAAGGGACCATGGATGTGGAATATTAGATACACTGTCATCCAAGATTAATATATTTGGTTTTGCCAATCTGTTTAACTTCTCATCTTTTTAAACTTTGTTTTAAAGGATTGTTCATGGGGCAGCTAGGTGGTGCAGTGGATCGAGCATCGGCCCTGAAATCAGGAGGACCTGAGTTCAAATCTGGCTTCAGACCAAACACTTGACACTAGCTGTGTGACCCTGGGCAAGTCACTTAACCCCAATTGCCTAAAAATAAATAAAGGATTGTTCACTAATGGCGGGGAAGGAAAGAAGATATTAAATGAAGGTGATATAAAAAACAAAATATATCATCATTAAGAATAAAATGGGTGTTTTATTATGGTTTTGAATCAAATGAAAACTTGCCTTTTAATATTTCCTTGCTTTTTGTGTCTCCTTTTTTCTTTTCCCTGGGAGATCATTACTTAGCAAAGTAGTGATTATTTATTAAGATCATAACCTATAGAGCTGATGGGACTTTAGAAATTAAATAGTCAAGTCCCTTCATTTTATAGATGAAGAAACTGAGAACTACAACCTATCTGAAATTACATGGGCAATAGAGTCTATAGTTACTCTACTTAGCAGAGCCAGAATTTGAATCCAGATCTTCTGACTGAAGATCCAGTGCTCCTTTCTGCTGGTTTGTGGAGAGATTTGTTCTTTCTGACTGACTGGAATGAACCTAGACTGGCTGTCTGGGAATACCCTCTGAACTAAATTAAACTATTGTGCTTCTGAAGTGAGTGAGTGTGAGAGTGGATGTGAGTGTGTGTGTGTGTGTGTGTGTGTGTGTGTGTGTGTGAAAGAGAGAGAAAGAGAGAGAAAGTGTGTGAGTATGTGTGTGTGCTCGCATGTGTGGTGGGGGGGTGGGGAAGAGGGGGGGCGCCCACAGGTAGAGTAGGGAAAAGGAGAGGACCCTAAGTGCCTCTCATAGAAGGGAAAGGTTTTAAAAATAAAGTTTACAACCATGAACAGCATATCTTTATTAGGGAGAGGGGAGGTAGTTACTAGGAAATGGTTGTTGTTAAAAAAAAATTTTTTTCATTTAAAAATTAAGTTTAACAAAGGAAAAGATCATTCTTACTTTGAGCCATGAGGAACTAATATGCCTGTATGTAGCTCCAGGCCAAGGAAATAATGGCAAGGAATAGGATTTAGGCAGTAACTTTTAGCATGCTTGTGACAACCTTAACATGTCCCTTTCTTCACTACAGGCTCTTCAATCCTTTTAGATGACTCACTGTCCACTTTAGTCAAATCCTAATCATTCTGATAGACTGGGAACGGAAAAAGCACTAAAATCAGAATCAGGAGACCTGGATTCAAGTCTCACCTGCAATTATAAATGTTACAACCTCTCTGAGCATCAATTTTCTGTTTCTAATAAGGAGATAATGTACTACTGACCACAGAAAGTTATAAAGAGAGAGCTCTGTGTATAAAAGATATCATGATTATTCTGTCAAGTCAACTAGCATTTATTAAGTGCTTACTATGTGCCAGGTGCTATGTTAAGAACTGAGAACACTGTACTCAAGCAGGTCTGCCATCTCTCTAACCAAATATTCCCATTCGACTGACTCTTCTTACTCCTCTTGCCCAGTGTTCTCCCCATGCGTAGGCTTTTCCCAAGGCTCTATTGAGTGTGGTATAGAATACCAGCTAGAATAAATCAGGAGACCAACAATTCTAGCAGTTATACAACAAGCATTTAAGTGCCTGAATGTCAAGACACTATGCTAAGTGCTAAGTGGGATAAAGACTACCTCTGAAAAAATACCTCAGGAAACTTACTTTCTAAAAGGAAGACAACATGCACATATCTAGATAGAGATAGAGACAGATATAATGTATACAAAATGAATACAAGGTAGTTGAGGAGAGAGTACACTAGCATTTGAGAGGTTCAGAAAAAGCTCCCAATTAGAAGGAGATGCTTTGAGCAGGCTTGAAGGAAGCAAAGGATTTCAAGAAGCAGAGGTAAGGCATTCCAGGGATAGGAGGCAGCCAGGGAAAAGAGGAGACTGAATGTGTATGTGTCACAGCAAGTCAATTCTGCCCTTAACCATAACTTGAGAAAGTCACTCTCTGTGTTTCCTCATCTAAGGAATTGTACTAGATTTCTCCTAACTTCTAACTTCCCCTTCAGTCCTAAAATTATATGATTCCATATAATTTGAGAATAAATAAAAATGAGCAAACGATTAGAAAAATAAATCTATAAAGGAATTAGTCCTCAATAAATAGAAGAGTAATCTGGAGCACCTGGGTTGGCTTGCTTAGAGCACCAGACCAAAGCCAGAGCTAAGTGCTAAAAGTTTTGTTAACTTTCCACAGCAAAAAAAAAAAAGTGTTTCATAATCAAAAAGGTCACCCTTATCCTGGCCTGCCATTTTCCAAATGCCTAAAAGTGGCTTCCCATTTTAATAAAATTGAAGGGTTATCAAGTTTGCTATACAGGTTTTATAAATTCTTTTTTTTTTTAACTACAGTGTACAGAACAGATCACCTCCCTAGATCACTGCCTTATGACAGAGGGGCTTATGTAGCTCAATGAAACTATGAACTATGCTGTGCAAGGTTACCCAAGACAGACAGGTCATAGTGGAGAGTTCTGACAAAAGATAATCCACAGTAAAAGGAAATGGCAAACCATTTCAATATCTTTGCCAAGAAAACCCCACGGATGGTATTAAAATGCCAAAAGATATGACATCAGAAGATGAATCCCTCAGCACAGAAGGTGTCCAACATGTTCAATGAACATGAGCTTGGACAGACTTCGGGAGACAGAAGGGCCTGGCATGATATGGTCCAGGGGGTCACAAAGAGTTGGACAGAACTGAACAACAATAGAACAGATATACCATTTGGAAGGTTTGGATTTTTTTTTCCAACTTGTCCACAAAAAGTAAAAACTGGATAGATACCATATATTATGTGGTAGCAGAAAGATAAATTTTCTATTGCGTACACACACACACACACACACACACACACACACACACACACACACACACCCCCCTCTCCATACACCAGCTCTTACACATACCTACCCAGGGCTCTCACCCCTCCATACCTACATTCAGGTTACTCCTTTTGCCTGAAATGTCCTCCCTTCTTCTTTGCTGAATTTCTCCTATCCTTTAAAGTCCAATTCTAATGCCACCTTCTCCAGGAAGCTTCTAATTCTCTCCCAAGATTGGTAAGGACCTTTTCCTCACATCTCACACAGCATTTTGTTCTGAGAGGCAGTTGGATATAGTGGTCAGGACAATAGCTTCGCTATGTGACCTCAGGCAAGTAACAACCTCACAGAAACTCAGTTTCTTCATTTGTGAAGTGAGGATATTAATTTCTGTAGTACCCACCTCATAAGATTTTTATGACTTGTCAAATAATATAAGTAAAGCATTTTGCAAAGCCACATTCTGGCTCCAAACTACATTTCCCACTCAACACTGCTCTTCTTCTGCACTAAGAGGAATTCTCCAGTCCTGTCCTCTCCAGGTCATACTCTGAATCTAAGAACTACCTGGAGGCCCTGTACATCCTGTTAAAGTCCTCCTTTTCCTTCAAGGCCCAAACGAGAAGCCAACTATTCTATCATTCTTTCCCTGAGCTCTTCCTCCTCAAATTTTCTTATCACACTTTGTCTGGATTTCTCCTCACCCTATCACATTCTAATTAGTGTTATCCTTATTTGTGTAAGGTCCTTAAGGGCAGGGTCTCTATTAACGGTTTTCCATCTTTGAATCCCCAGTGCTTAGGATAGTTCTACACACAGAGTAGGCTTAACAAATGGCTGTTGAATTGAATTATTTTGGAAAATAACCACGTACAAAGCAGTTAAAAATCACAAAACAATCTGCTGACATAACTGAATATAAAGTTGTAGATATACCACTTAGCTAGTACTGAGTATAATGAGATAGAAAAACCAAGGACAATGGACAAAAAGGGGTGAGAAGGAAAGTTAGCCAATAATTATTCTGAACAAAGTTCTTAACATTTCCTAAAGCTATCTGCCTCCATGATTTTAAAGTTAGAAAAAATTGGCTTTTTATCTGAAAAAAGAAAAGCTAATTCAGCATGTGAGCTTAAAAATAAGTTCTTTTCCATCCCTATCTAAACCTGATTAACATTTTCAAAGTGTTTCATTGCTTTTCAGAACTACCTCTAGCTTATTACATTTTGGATCAAACTTTTTTTAACAAGAATTTCCAAATATGCTCAAGTTTCCGCTTTGTTATGAGAGTTGATTTGATATAATAGAATGAAAGCTGGACTAGACTAGGAGTCAGAACTGGAAGATGCTTTCTATCCCTAATTCTGTCACTAATGAGCTACAAAATCTTCGGCAAATCACTTTTCCACACTCCATACATACCTGTAGCTCACAACCTCTCCTTTTCTAAGACAGTCATTAGACTCCTAAGGCAGACATAACCTAGCCATTACCGTACACCCACAATAACAGATGTGCTAGTATCACTGGGAAAAATGTCCTGTGCTCTCCAGCAGCAGATCCCCAATCCCACAGATCCTCTCTGGAGGACAGCAGGTACTCTAAGTGGTGATCAGTGAGTACGATTCCCACTTAACCTATTTTTGTTTAGGGTGGCAAGAATGAGTCACACAAGATGAGCAAGCATGGCTGGCTTTATGAGCTACACTTCAGATCTCATTACATTGCATCTTTTCCAGTTACTGTCAAGGGCACCACCTTCCTTTCAGTCACCCAGGTTCACAACCTGAATGTCATCTTCACTGTCATATACCCTCACTCCCCACACCAATCACCCTATATATCTAATCAATTGCCAAATCTTATCGTTTTTTTACAAATCACTCTGATCTGTTCACTTCTAGCCACTTATCTAGCCACCACAGTTCAGGACCTCAACACCTCTGCTTTGGAGCAATTACAATAGCCTCCTAATTGTTCTCCCTGCCTCAAGTGTCTCCCTTCACCAAACCATCTTCCAGAGTTACCAAAGCTATTTTCCTAAACACAGCTCCATCCGTGTCACTCCCGTACTCAAACTCCAGTGGCTCTTATTTAATTTTTATCTCATCCTTTTTTAATTTCTACTTTTGGTGAAAGTCTTATAATTATCAGTATTGTAGCATCTATACAATGTCATTAAATATACACATATTGGGAGGGCATGCTCCAAAAAAGTTTAATGACAGGGGTACATCATTAAAAAAGTGCAGTGATCACTGCTCTGTGGAACTGATTCACACCAATCAAACTCAAAAGACATGTAAATCTGAATGACAATTTATTATTTTAGAAGGAGGAATATGCCTTCCCAGTATCTACTGCTAATGACTATTATCCAGCTATCATCTTCCCAACATAGGGCACCTGAGAAGCCAAACTGCTAAGCACAGGGTTACTTGGGAAACAATGTAAGTTAGTGGATCAAGCAGTAAGTAAACTGTGAATCAGGAAGACCTAGATTCAAATTCCAACATGACCCTGGACAAGTCATTTAATCTTTCTCAAACACAGTTTCTTCATCTGGAAAAGAGGAAGAGGAAGAAAAGGAGGAGGAAATGGAGGAAGAAGAGGAGGAGGAAGAGAAAGGAGGAGGAGGAGAATGACAACAATGGCTTTCTAAACACATTAGCTATTATTATCGGTGAACGTGTAATTAAATCAAGGAAAGCTGAATTGTCTTAAGAAATATTTCATACTTGTTACGTGAGAAATATTCTTGCTCTTCTTTTTAGTAAACCTTTCTAGTGACAAAAATTTTATCTGTGTCATGGATTCAATGACTATAGATATAATGTCTCTGCAATTTTTATCCCCCAAAGTTAGGTAAATTCTGACAAAAATCTAACTCTTTGGCATTCCTTTTTAAAATGCAGACTACTAGCCACCTTCAATCAGTACATCAAGACTTACCTTAAACTTTAGAGGGATATAATACTCTCAAGTAAAAACCCATTTACACACTATCTCCCAGGGTGGGCTATTCTTAAACTGCTTATTTATTTTATAAGTTTCCCATTTCAAAGAATGCCTTTTGGGGCAGCTAGGTGGCACAGTGGACAGAGCACCAGCCCTGGAGTCAGGAGGACCTGAGTTCAAATTCGGCCTCAGACACATAACACTCACTAGCTGTAAGTCACTTAACCCCAACTGCCTCATATTTAAAAAAAAAACAATGCCTTATTAAAAAATTCTGTCCCAAATTCTGGGCAAAGCATGCTACTTAGAGTCTCCAATGCACTACCTTTACCTCTGCATTTTCATTAGTCCTCTTTCAAAGTGTGTCCACATGGAATCTGACCCTCAAGTTATTAGAATAGATTTGTATTGAAGATAACAAAAATGTCCATTGTTTAAAGAAATTTTCATTGAAATAACAATTTTTAAATGACATTACTTATGTATGTTTCTAGAACAGGTAAAAGTAACCATTTCCTCTTGGGAGGAGAGGTATACAAGGCATGTCCTCCTGGTCTCCAAAAGCCACTCAAACTTAGGGTTTGAAGAAGTCTCCAACTGCACTGATGCCATTCTAAATAAGTTAATAATGAAGCCAATCACTGAGAAACTGTAATGTCCAATCTTGGCTCAAGAGAAAAGTAAATACTCCTACCTCCTTTCAGCAGACAAGTGGGAAGCTAAGGGAGAGGAACGCTGCATACTGTCAGAAAAAGTCATGTTCTCTATTCGTTTTGCTTAACTATCTTTTCTTTGTTTACAAGTGAAAGTTCATTGGGGAGGGGAAGGAGAGTACATCCAAAAATGACAGATGAACAAACAAAAGAGGTCAATAAAAAATTGCTAATTACTTAATAAGATCATCCTGGAGACTAAGGAAGACAACAAGAAATAGTCAACAGAAGGATCCAGAGTGGCTGAACAGGCTACTGCAGGTAGTGGTTGGTGTGCTGGCCACCAACATACCAAAATACCCTAATATTTCATTCTTTGACAAATATGGTATGATTTTCAAATTACAGGTCTAAAATCTGTACTTACAATCACTAAGTCTTAGATCCTCCACCTGTAAAATAGAGATTCAAGGATTCATGGTCTCAGTGGTAAGGATATTCCTTCCACCAAACCAAACCCTCCATCATTTAGTATACAGATTCTTAAGCCCTGTGTCATGGATCTTTTTTGTATTATGGACCTCTTTGGCAGCCTGGCAAAACCTATGGACCCCTTCTCAGGATAATGTTTTTAAATGCACTAAATAAAATATATAGGATGACAAAGGAAACCAATTACATTGAAATAAAGATATAACTTTTTCCCCATCCAAGTTCATGGACCCCCTGAATTCACAGGAGTCTATCAACCTCAGGTACAGAACCTGATTTAATAGAAAATCTTCAAGTTGCTATAGTTAAAAAATTCATCATCCTGAGGCTAATCTGGTGCTATATCTCTCCCAATTTAGTTAGACAGATTCTTATATGACAGGAAAGTTACTATATCGAAAGTCTTTCCAGATTGATAGCATCTGAATTCTCTTCCCCCTCAATACCATAGTTTTTCAAAGGGTGGTTCAGGAACAACCTAGGGTCGCTAAGAGACTTTCAGGTGATCCTCAAAATCAACACTATCTTCATAATACTATTAAGATGTTTTAATTTCTTATACAGAGCAATAAAAATAACCCTCATAAACAAAAGCTCTTTGGGATCCTCAAAAATTTAAGAATATAAATGCCAAAATGTTTGAGAAACACTGCTCTCTATACTATCTTACTTGGTGATCTCTCATCAGCTTCCATGGATTCAATTATCTCTATGCTGGTGATTTTCAAATCTACTTATCCAGCCCCAACCTCTCTTCTGAATTTCAGTCACATCACCAATTGCCTACTGGACGTTGTGAACTAGATGTCCCAGAAATACCTTAAACTTGACACATACAAAACTAAACTCATCTTTCCCCCAAAACCCTGCCGTCTTCAGAAGTTCCCTATTCCTGTCAAGGGTACCATCAACCTACAAGTCATGCAGCCTCAAAACCTACGCATCATCCTCAACTTCTCTCTTACACTCCACATATCCAATCAGCTGCCAAATCCTTTCCATTCTACCTCCAAAATATCTCTTACAGAAGCAAGCTCCCTTCTCTCCACTCACACAACTACCATTGCAGTACAGGTGCTTATCAACTAAAACCTGGACTACTGCAACAGCCTGCTAATTGATCTAGCAGACTCAAGATAGATTCAAGTCACTTCCCACTCTGGTCCATCTTCCACTCAGCTGCCAAAAGTGATCTTCCTAATGCACAAATATGGTCATGTCATTTCCCCCTACCCCACACTCCAGTGGCTCCTTATTACCCCCAGGATCAAAAATAAATCATCAGTTTGGATTTTAAAGCTCTTCACAATGTGGACTCTTATCTTTCCTCTCTTCTTACACTTTATTCTAAGATTCAACAACACTGGCCTCCTTGTTACACACACAAAACACTCCCAACTCCAGCCTTTCCACTGGCTGTCCCTCATGCATGAAATTTTCTTCCTCCTGGCTTCCCTGGATCTCTTAAAGTCTCAGCTAAAACCTCACCTTCTGCAAGAAGCCCTTCCCAGCCCCCCTCAGGGTCTTACCTTTGAGGTTACATCCAATTTATCCAGCATACAGCTCGTATGTACACAGCTGTTTGCATTGTGTCTCCCCCCATTAGACTGTTATCTACTTGAGGGCAGAAACTCTTTTTCCTTTCTCTTTATCCTCAGCATTTGGCACGGTGCCTGGCACACAGTAAAGGCTTAATAAATATTTGTTAATTGTTGAATAGCCTACTGAAATAGCTTTCAAGAATCCGAGGCCGTCACCACATTATGGCAAAATACTCGAGGCCATGAAGTCCACTCCTCATTTTATAGAAGAGGAAATTAAGAACCAGAAAGCTTAAATGACTTGAGGAAGGTCACATAGGTAGTAAAGGACAGAGTAGATTTCAAACCCAGGTCCTCCAACTCCAAATCCAGAGTTCTTTTCATTATACCACAGGGAAGTTAAACGATACCTACAAGCCTCCAACTGCAACTAAAAAAAATGACCTGGCCATCTGCCCCAAAGGAAGCATCATGGAACATAATTGCAGCTGCAACCTCGTTAGGTGGGCTTTGAAATTGAGGTACAATCATTATGCAAGCAACCAGCAATGTAACTAGTTCAATGATGAATAAGGATTCTTCCTGAAGAGAGGTTCCCTATATTACAGGGCTGAATATTAAAAACTACATTTTAAAAAAACCTCTTCCCCTTACTTCAACCAACCAAGTCTTAGAAGCTTGACTGGGAGAGAAATATTAATAACTGGGTCAGAAGGAAAGAGTTCAGTTTGAAGAAAAACTGACCACAGTACTTGAGAAAGGGAAATAAGTAATGAGTATAAAAGTAAACGCCAGCCTGAAACGAAGTCAGATACCTAACAGCAGAAACAATTGGGAACCACTATAACAGCACACTCAAATAGCAAAAGGCTATTTCTAAGGCTTCACGAGTACTAGGAAACTCATAAGGCATTAAGTACCTCAGTTCAGCGAATGACTGGGAAAAAAGAAAACATACACTCTACTAAGAAGAATGGATTAAAAACTAACACTTATAGCAGCTCTCTGGGTCAAATACAGTTCACGATCCCCTGGAGATGCAAAAGTCTATAGTACAGGCAATGATAACACCCCCACACATTGAATCCACTTCTGCACAGAGGGTAAAGGTCAAAGGAATCAGCTGTCTTCTTTCACACATACACAGATTTTTAGCTGCCAGATAGTCTAGTGCCTAGACATCAGTTATTTTCTCTTTAACAATAGAGTCTCACTACTGACCTTAAAATCAGCCAATTATTGCACCATAAAATTACTGCCAACTTCAACCCTGTTTTGCCAACTTTTTTTAATTCCAAAATTTAATTTTAACACTACAACTGAAAGTGATACAAAGATCACTTATTTAGAGTCATAAGAACCAAGAAAACCAGAAGACCTGATATTATACTAACATTCTCTGTAGTTTTTATTCACTTATAATACAAATCTCTCTAACATACTAAGAGTCAAGATGCTGTATACACAATAATGAACTCTAGCTTTCCTCCTCCTGGTTTACTCATATTTTACATATCACCTTGTTAATGAATCACTTCACTAAATAATTAAAAGAACATTTGGGATAAGCCTTTCTGTTATCTAAGTTTCAAGAATATAAGGTTCTAGGAAATATACATAGCCATCAAAGATCAATTCTATCCTACAGAACCACTGAAATCTCATCTCTAACACTAAGGCAGGATTTTTCAAAACTCAACTAGTACAATTTATGTAAACCTGCAACCTCTTCAGTAGTTTGCCTTATGCTTTCCTTCTAATCTTTAATTTAAAAAAAAAACTTTCTAATCCTTTTAGCTTTCCATATTAAAGGAGACTTCCCCCTAAATTGTTTCAGCTACCTATTATTGTACCACAGTTATATTCAAACAGTGAAATAAGTCAAGGTATATATTTATGGTTCATAAAACCATAAAAATCTCTAGACTATAGTTTAGCCTATGGTTTTTGTTGGAAGAAATCTTATTTACATTATTATTATCTTATAGAATACTGGCATGTATGTGGTAGCATGACATACTAGAAAGTGCAACGAAATGTAAATTGGGATACCTAGGTGGTTCTAGGCCTGACTCCAACACTAACTAGCTGTGTGACTTTGGTCAAGTCACAATCCTTCTCTAAGCCTTAGTTATTTCAGATGTAAAATGATGAAGTTAAACTGCATAATCTCTAAGATCTCTTCCTGATCTAAAATTCTATAATTTTAGAAAATTCACAAGACCAGTCCTTTTTCTAAAAGTGAATTTAAAATTTATATGGATGACACGAATCAAATTCAACACATACACAGTCACATACTTTCAGGCATTTTTTTTTTAGAAAACTATGTTGAAGAAAATGTGGTTTATTCTACTCGGTCAAAAAGCAGTCAATATTATTCACCCCAAAGTCATATTTCTTGCATGGCATATCATCCTTCAATTTATCAGAAATTCAGTATTTGATACCATGATTGACTTAATAGTATTATATCATGAACTGATTCACCTGTTCTCTAATAAAGCTGAAAATAATTCTTTGGATTTGAATTTCCAGAATTATGTACAGTGGTGATGAAAACCATATGTTGGAAGCTATGGCTTTTCTGTCAAAGGAGAAAGCCAGAAGGAACAGCCTTAATTTTCCTGGGAACCAGCTGCAACAGAATGAATCCTAATCCTGCTCCAGCTGGGACAACGGCAGCAGAAGGGTGAAGTTGCTCCTAGTCTAATTATGATACTTCATCTGCTACAAATCCTTTGTGCAATGACTCCACCCAAGACTAGCCAACATAAAAACAACTTTATCAGAACGGAACTCCTAGTCTTTACATTTACCATGCCTTCATTCCTAAAGTATTTTAAAATATGGCATAAAAATATTATTGTCACATTTTCCAAAGACTTGCAAAATCATCTGTTTGCTCAGAAAATAAAAAATATGCCAATTTTCAGTCTGGTAAATGGAACCTGTTTAAGTTCTACCAACTTGATAAGAACTAAGTCAGTTTATGGTTTCTGGAAATCTGACAGGAAAAGAGGGGGAAAAATTCGAAGGATATCAAGAATGTTCTTACAAATTTAAGTAGTATAAATACTGAAAGAATAATATTTTCTTGATCTGTAGATCTGTACCTTTGATTTATTCCTTTCTAATAAGACTGATGTGAAAATAAACTGGCTTCCATACCTGAAATCATTAAGAACTTTGGATGAGCCAAATGAAAATCAGACAGCAAGTATGGTGAAAAATTCAATATACACTGCCTTTCATTTCTATTCACTTTTCATGAGAATTTGTCATGAAAAACCAAGATTATGTTAAGGCAGATGTTTGTTTATGTACCTTTAACCAATACGTGGGAAAAGCTTTCTCTATTTTCTCTATTTTGTTAATTTTTGGAGAAGGAGGGAGCAGACACTAGTGCAAGCAGGGATGGGTGGCTAGTATAAATGGTATGGTGGTTCCAGCACAGCATTACTTTACCACGTGTTACTTTTAAAAGAGTACAAAGGCAAAAAATGCCAAGGTAATGAATTTAAATCCTCACCTGGAGCAGCTGATAAGAGGCAGCATGGTATAGTGGGTAGGGGATTGGACCTGGAGTCAGGAAGATCTGGGTTCAAATCCTGCCTCAAACATTTACTATGACCCAAATAATTCACTTAACCTCTCTGTGCCTCAGTTTCCTTATCTATAAAAAGAGGAAGCTGGATTTGATGATCTCCAAGGTCCCTTCCAGCTCTAAATCTATACCCTTATGATTCTATGAAATAGGCACCATGGTGGAGAAAGGATGGCTGGATGTGTATATGTACTGGAGACATGAATGTCTTTAACAGTGTTTAAGTGGGTGACTAGAATGGTGGAAAATTCAAGATATACCATTGATTAAAAACATTGAGAAATAGGTCTTAAACTATTTGCAAAGCTGGCATAAGGGATTACAACCACACTTAAGAAAAACGTAATTTTAAATAATCATAGACACAACATCTCCAGCTGAGAAAAAATATTCTAGCTCTTTAGGCCATAAAAGTATAGTTATGCAAAGAAAATCAAATTCTTGTTTATTCACTTGTGTTTCATCCACTTTGAGGATTGTTAGCAACCAATTTTTAATACCAGGCCAACTTCTCCCCTGTAACCAGCACAATCTTCAGCCATTTCCCCCAATCATCAAGCAAGCGAAGAAGAATGTAAAACATGTAATATTAATGTTAATAAAATATAGTACTGAGGATAAATCAACTAGAAAACCAAAATAATTCCAAAGCCTAAATTAACCATGTCACTACTTCCCTGCTGTTGTGGATAACAGAAGATTGATGATATATGGTTAAGAAAAGTTTCCCTACTTGGAATTTATGTGCATACTGACACAGTCTTTTTCATTTTCAGTATAATTATTCAGTGACCCCCAAAGCTCAAGAATTAAAATCTAATTTTAAAAGGTAGCATTCCAATTTATTTCTACTATACAGCATATTTGCTCTTCTAAGCAATTTTAAAACACTGTATAAAAACATGTCTCTTCACTTGGTAACTACTGTGTCATTTCATATAATTTGTTGACTATTCTGAACATATTTGATAAAACAAGAATTCAACATAACACCAAACAATCATTTTGCCAAGCTGCCAGCCAGAGAAAAACACACATCCCTCAATCCAAAAACAGCTACCACTCAGTCTCTTCTACTAGTCATAGTGATAAAATATCAGGAAAAAAAAAAGCAAATTAGTATACTTACCTATATTATTCTTACCTAAGATATGCTTTTGTAATGGATCATGAGAAATAAGTTTACTATAAAGTCAATAATAAAACAGCCTGCTTTTAAAAACAACAAAAACCCTATCAATTTCTTCAGGATTCACATTCCTTGGTTATTATTCTTAATTGTCAATAAGTTAAAAGTCAAATCTCATTGCAACAAACATGACTGTATCAAAATCTGGGGCCTAAGCCCCAGTCAATGGTCAACTTATTTGCAGTAGTAGTCAATACAACAAAATTACACCCCTTGGACAGTCTACAGAAGTCATTCGATAGGTGTATAAGTTGTATTTGATGACTCTGAATTATCTTTTTGCTAATAATCAAATAGAAAACTAATCCAATCGACACTTTATGCAGGGACATCTCTGTCCCCATTCTCCTTTCCAGTTGAAAAATTAAGCAAAATAAAACTTTATTCCAAGGAATTCATTTATCAACTAACTTTACAATATGCCCCAGTGGAAAGATTATTGGTCCTAGAGTCAGAAGATATCTGTTCCAGTCCAGACTCTGATACTAAATAACTTTTGGCACATCAAATAACCTGGACTATGTGTCTCAGTTTCTGTTATCTGTTAAAGTAGAGATAATAATACTTGGAGTAGGCACATGTTTATTATAACAAAGTACTCTGTGTAAGCGCTATAGAAAAGTAAGCTATGTATTCCACGATTTGATACACTATAATAAAAGAGTCAAAGTCTTCTGGACTGAATAAAACGCAGAAATACTCATATCAATATTTTAAGTTTGTTGCATTTAAAAAGTCACTACAATTTTATGACAGAGAAAAAATAAGTATGTGCCATTTAATCATCTCTTACCACATATTTCATGTAGGAGATAGGAGAGTGTGGTAAAGAAAAACAAAGTACTATTAAAAAAAGTATATATGAATTGAGATGCCAATGGTCACACAGGTGAGTGGGCCAGGAGTGGAAACCAGGTCTGCTAACTTCAATTGCAATATTGTTTCCAGTATACCACACACTTAGACAAAATTTCACTCCCAACCTCCTCCAAAGGGGGTTCAGCAGTCTTTATCTATAAAGTGAACCAGTTTTCTAAAAATACAGAAGACAAAAAAAATCATGTATTTTATTGTTTTTTATAGTATATACATTAAGTACACATCATTTAGGAGAATGTACCTTTTTAGTAGTAGAAAATGGACTTGTTCAAGAAAAAGAGAACCAAAAATGACTAGAGGCCAAACAACCTAGGTTCCCTAGGACATAAGAAAAAAAAAAGGTGGACCTGAAATAAAGGTCCTTTACTAAAATCATGCTTCCCAATCCCCCAAATGCAACTATCATAAAAACTAACGTGCAGAAATGATCTTCAAAGAAAGAAGATATTCAAATATAAAATTTCATGAAGACTAAATATAACCCTGATTTTGTTACTTAATACGGGAAAAGAAAGTACAAATGGCTTATCAACTATAGATGCCAAAGGAATGTAATTATCCATTTACAGATAAATTATCAGTTAATATTATCCCATGGTAAGTAGTACACAGAATAACTATTAACTTGACATATATTATCAATCTCTAAAGCTAGCTCAGAAATTTTCTTCCTAAAATACATAAATCACTCTTTAATCGTCAGGCAAGTTCTTACTATTTATGAACATGATACTAAAGCCCTGAATACTGAAAATGACTTAAAATAGGAAATTTTTCTGGACACTGACATTTCAAGGTGAAAAAAGTCATTCTGCTGCCCAAAAATCTACATTCAATTATACTATGTTAACCCAAATACTTTAACGCTTTCAAGTTATTAGCAGAACTTTTAGAATATCACCATTATATGGTAGAGAAAAAATGAAAACTGTCTACTCAGGTAATTCTGCATTAGTAGCAGGACGACTTGAATGATTCTTGCATTTAACTTTATTATCCCATACTTTTATCTAGTTGACATAAGGCAGTACTATTCCAGAGAAGGTAATACCTTGCTTTAACTCTAACCATTCCCCATTTATGCCTTTCTTTTTCCACATCTCAAAATAATTATCCAAAGACGATTGTTTTGGTTCTGAAGAGAGTCCCAAACAGTTTCATATAACACTTCTTCAAGGGGAAGATAGGAAGAAAACAGCTACAATAAGAGAAAAGAAAGAGGGAAAATGTATCTACTAAGGGGGAAGGAGGTACAGTCTCTACAATACTTTGCATTATCGTTTAGAATGAAACTTTTCTTTATCCCTAAGAAAATTTTATTCAAGAAATTCACTATCAAAAACGTTAAAATGACTCTCAAGTATCAAAGATATCCTCAATCCAAATTTCCTAGACTCTGTCATTCTATACAATTAGTTTTTCAATGACCTGCACACACACAAAAACCTACTCAACTTGAAATATTTTTTATGTCCAAATTCTGTCAACTCAGAATTTAACATTGTGTTAAAGTGATATAAAAAAGCGTAAATATTTCTTGCTTGACCTTATGAATATGAGTCCTACCTACGAAGTTAAACTTTGCAAGGACTACTAAGCAATATCAGAGCTTTATCTCACATTTACATAGCACTTTAAGATTAACAAAACATTTGCTTAGCAACAACCCAATGAGGGTTGTTATCTCCATTTTACAGATGAAGAAAGTCTGGCTCAGAAAAGTTAAGTGACTTGCCTAAGGTTCTTCAGCCAACAAATTTAAGAGCCAGAAACCAAAGCCACGTCCTCTGAGATTCTAAATGTTCTCTCAGCAATAGGATGATTTAGGAGAAAGGAGATGGCAAAAAAAGGCACTCAAATCATATAAACTCAGTTGATGGAATATTTCCCTTGAGAAGGGAACTCCCAATAATTCAATTCAATATAGAATTATTAAGAGTTTGCCACCATATGGAAGGCACTGTATGAGGTGCTGGGGATACAAAGATGAAAAATGACAGAGTCCCGGCCCTCAAGGACCATACAGTCTTCAATAATGAGTTTTTAAGATTATTCATTTCTCTGCCTGGTGGTCCTACTGATTCCCAGAACTTAGGACTCAGAATCATAATTTGTAGGCCTTGTCCTCAGCTGTGCACTACCTTGAGCAAGTTACAAAAACAAATCTATAAGAATTTTGATCCCATAAATTTCTCAGTGTCTTCAGTTTCTCCATTTGTGAAATACCTACAGCAGGATGTAGTGGAATGAGCAAAAAAAAAAAAAAAAAAACTGGTTTCTGTTCAGTTTTGTCACTAGCTAAGAGACCTCAACTACAACATGAGGAAGTTGAATTAGATAATCCATAAAGTCTCTTCTAGCTTTATAACCTTTAGGTTCTAAAGACTCATTCTTGTCCTAATTCATAAGATAAACACCACTTTTATTTAATCTGCATAACTAGAGTTGCTTTTGTTGCTAGTATTAACACACACGTGTTGAAACACAGATTGAAAAATTAATATGGACAAACTACAAATTACTTCCACATATGGATCACTTGGTGGCAATAGTAGTATTCAATATTTCCTTCATCTAAATTTTGCCTTCATTCTTCAAATTTGACCATCCTTCTTACATATGAAAAGTTGTTATTTCACTGAAATATGGAATCAAATATTTCAATTCATTGCTCACCCTGAATTTTTACTACATATTCAACACATGTTCAAATGATGTATTCACTATAATATTATGAATGGGATACTTAGCATTTCCATTTTTCATTCAACTAGTTTGATTTCTTAGGCTAAAATAAGGTAAAAATAATGGTGCCACTTCAAAGTGTAAAGGGGGAAGTGAACCATGAATGGATTTGAAAATTCTATCAGGGTTAAATGGAACTGTTAAAATTAATTCTGCTTAGATTAATCAACAAAACAAACTTTGGGCAGCTAGGTGGCACAGTGGATAGAGCACCGGCCCTGGAATCAGGAGGACCTGCGTTCAAATCCAGTCTCAGACCAGATACTTAACACTTACTAGCTGTGTGACCCTGGGCAAGTCACTTAACCCCACTTGCCTTGCCAAAAAAAAAAAAAACAAAAACTTGCACATGGTGGGCCATATTGCCTGGCATGAATTTAGGCCAAATCACAGATATTTTTATACTCATTCAGTTTTTAACTTAATGATCCTAGAGACAGTCTCCAAGGTTTTAAGTAAAATGAAACTTTTTATACTAATTTGTGTTATGTGCAAATTCTAAAAGATTTCAGTTTGTGGAGCTAACAATGTGGAAAATAAATGAAACACACATATAGTTAAGGAAACAAATTCAAATCACCCCTACATTGTTATCTTTGAAATGTTCACAAATAAAATACACTTTCAAAGAAGATATACTTTCAGTTATGCTGGTGTGAAATGCAAAAATCAATACTAAAAAAAACATATTTCCATTGCAATTCCAAATCACTAGGATATTTAACTATCTCATCAATTAAACCAGGATTTTGAAAACATGCTAACACAGTAACAGAGACCATGATAAAGAGAGCAGAATACTTATTAAGACTGACATTGAAAACTATAGTATGACCAAGAGGCAAAATTTCCTTAGATATTACTCTTTGCCATGAGAGCCAGTCACAATTTCAGTATAAGCATGACACTCAGCATAGGCTTCAGATTTAGAATTCCTTCACTCTCCCGTATTCAATGATTAGCGCTCATCTTCCAGATCAAAACAGATCTAAGGAACTACTTCTCAAAAGTTTTAAAGTTTTGTTTTCCTTTTTCATGACAATCTAAATACCCAGGAAAATGTGTATTTTGAGGCAGAATCATATTACCATCATTACTACCCAAATGAGTATTAACAATTAAGTATTTCCAAATGCCAGGAAAGAAATTATTATCTATTAAAGATCCCACATAGAACTTACCCAAGGAAAACAAAACACTGGGTTGATAACTGCAAAAAGATCCCAAATCCCAATGTTACATAATAATACACTCAGCCAGTTATGTGTATTTGCATCCTCTTATTTTATCAGTCATAAAAGAATGCTAATGCATATGACACTTACCTTATCCTTCTCATGAGGAAGGAGAGACACAGGAGGTAGACAGGAAAGAGACTCACAACTCTCTTTCCCATCCACATTGGCCGCTTTAGTGTTGAGCCGATAAAGAGGTCCATCTTTAAGTAGTCTGCCGTGGCCAACGGCACGTTTGACAGCCAATCGTAACTGCTGGTGAAAGACAGAGGCAGCACTGCCCCCAAACAATGCAGACACATCTTTCTGACCTTTCAAAAAACGTTCAATGTTCTTCAAGGTTGAACCGCTGGACTCAGCCAAGCCTTCAACTGCCCGTTTGATAAGTTTATTCCAATCCACATTTTGTTTGCCATCCAACTTTCCATGGTTCCGAGGTTTAGGAAGTGCTATTCGCCCAGGATTATCAGGATCTTTGTAGGAATTGAGTCCTTTATTGGAGACTTTTAAAATTGTTCCATCTTTAACACTCAACTCCAATTGTTCTAAAACAGTTTTCCGGTCCAAGCCATGGGACGAAGACACTGCATTGCATATCCTCTCTTCTGAAGGACGCTGTTTTTGCTTCTTCACTTTTTTGATCGCCTCCAAAATCCACTCCGTATACAGCGGGTTAGCGAGTTTTACCATGGTGAAGAATTCCGTATATCCATAGAGTCGTTATCCCTTATCCTGATGCTGAATGTGTTTCACACCATGGAAAAAAAGATTCTCGGAGGCTGGAAACCAGTTAACCATAGCATACAGTTTTCTGGCCTGAATCCCTCCTCCTTTCACAAACAAGAACACTTTTCCAGCTTCTAATTTAAAAACCAAACCAATCTAACGTTTGAAAAGTCTGCATACTTCCCAATAGATTCCTAAAGAGCACTGCAGAGATAGGTTTTCCTCAAAAGGTATAAGAAATCAAATCATTTCACAGCTCCTTTTGACGTCCAGACTCACATAAGAAAAATGTGTACCTTACACCTGAAAGAAAATCAAAATGTCAGTTTCCTATCAGTCTACCAAAAAATACACAAATATATGTAAACATAGAGGTATCGAGTATTTAATAAGCACCTATGTGCCTGGCACAGTGTTGATACACTATGAGAGATATAAGATGCTTGTAGTAAAAATGTTTCAAATCAATCCTGTACAGGCACAAAAAGGCAATCACAGTTTGGAAACAATCATTGACTTCAGGGTTCTGTGAGGGATGCCAGCATGCTATCTTCTACAACCCTTGCTCACCAGTCTGTGAATTGCAACTGAGCTGCTCCGTGATATCTTCCCCCAAGAAAACATTCGATACTTCAGCAAATGGACAGATTTAGTGGAAAGAATCCTGCAATGAAATCAAAAGTGAATCTTCTATCTCCAAAAAAATTGCAGAATTTTTAGACTGGTCAAATCACTCAATCAACACATAATCAAACTTTAAAAAACTTTACTACTTCACACATTAGAAGAAACAGGAAATATGATTTACACATAACAAGTACAAATCTTGTTTCAAGTATGTTATTATGTGTCCTACATGGAAGCAACAAAAACACTGAATACAACTCAGCTAAAGTAATAAAAGCCAAAACAAGAAACTCTTTTTTAGCACTTCTGGATGCTTAAAATACTTTACAAGGAATAATTTTATTCTGAACTGCTATAAAAACTCAGAAACTATGAACCATCAGCTAGACATGACCTAATAGCTGTCAAAAGGGAAATATTATCACCCAGTCTGCAGGTAAAATTCAGAGATGATAAGTGATTTGTCCAGGATCAAAGAAAGGTCAGTGATAAGGATGGGAAATAACCTCCATGTCAACCATTGAGCACAGAAAAAAATTAATGACTGGTTTTATAATAAGGGAGAGAGAAGTCACACAAATATGACTACAAGACTCCCAGGCTGCTGTCCAGACAGGAACATGCCTTAGACTAACAGACAAAAACATGATAATATTACCACTAGTGAGACGAACTCTACATCATTCTGGAAATTGTAAAAAAAAAAAAATACATCTTAAATCTAAATTGGCATCCTCTAAAAAAAAATGCTTTACTTAAAGCTAAGGCTTAAAGTACTAGTATTACTTTAGTGTCTCATCAAGCACTTAGAAATTACACTGTAAATATAAACAGAAAAAAAATGGGTCTTCAGCAAATATTCTTAATTATGATGTTAAAGTCAAAAGGGGATAAATGATTACCTCCAAAAGATAAAGTACTGACATACATATAAAAAGAAAAGTATTCAATTCTCCTGAATCGACTAACATTATTTTTTTGGCTGAGAGACAGATGCTTCTCATTTCAGTGAGGCCAAAAAAAAAAAAAAATTACAGGATCAGTCCAGTAAATGTGATTATGTATATGTTAGGGCTAACATAAAAAAGCTTCTGATTGATTTTAAGAAACTGAGAAGTGACCAGCTAATCAACCATGCAGGTAAGCAAATGACAACTACTCGGATCTTCCAATAAGAGTTTTCTTTCCATGCTTTCTGGATGCAGAGTGTCTCAAAACTTGATGCCCACACATCTGAAAGTACAGCACTTCACCTGGATGAGCATCACCACTCCAAGTCCCTCCCCGCTAACCCCCACCGTTTAAAGAAAGAGGGAAGGACAACTTTACAAACTTTAAATGGCAAGCCCTGCTACTTGCTAACGAGTCCTTTCGCCCTTCCCATCAGGTCAAAACAGAAACAGAGGAGTAAGTTAACAATGAAATCACGTGGAGCAGCATCTCCCATTCCCAACACCTCCGGAGCTCCCGATGCCCGCGCCCGCCTGGGAGCCTGGCAGCGCCTCTCGGGGCAGGGCATGCCCAGGCTTCCGGGAGGGTCTGACAGGTCGGACAGTTCCCCTCGGAGCCCGAGCTCCGCGTTGACAGGCAACTCCGGCCCGCCGCCCCCGCCGCCCGCCCGGACTGGGACTGACAGCCCGACAGACACCACAACACACGTGCTGCCTCCTCCGCACCACAACACCCGCCCGCCTGTCACCCGCCCCCCGCAGCCGGGCCCCCGTCCCCAGACAATCCCAGCGGCGCCGGCCGCCGGCCGCCGGGCCGCGGACAGGGGAGCCCGGGGCTGAGGCGGCTGGCGGCTGGCGGCAGGTGAGAGGAGGAGGAGGCAGGGACGGCGAAGCGGGATCCCCGGGGTAGCCCAGCCCAGCCTGCGGCTCCAAGGCCTGCGCCGCCCGCCCGCCAGCCAGCTCGCTCGCCCGCTCGCTCCTTTCCCCCGGGCCTGGGGCCGGGACCCGGGACCCGGGCCCGGTCGGCGGGTGGCAGGGCGGAAGGCCCGGAGAGCGCGGGGCCGGGGCTGGGGCCTGGGCCAGGCGCAAGCAGCCCGGCGCGCGGAGAAGCCGGACGCCGGCTCGGCGCGAGGGGGCGGCCGTGGCGCCCCGGCCCGAGGCCTGGCGCAGAGCAGCGGGAGGCGGCGCAGGCCGCGGCGGGGCCTGCAGCCGCCCGCGGACCCCGAGGAGCGGCCAGGTGGCTCCCGAGGCGGTTCAGCCGCGGACTCGGCGGCGGGAGGCGGCACCGGGTGGCTCCACAGCTACTTACCGAGGCGGTGGAGAGCCTGGATCCCGGGGCCCCGGGCCGGACGGCGGAGATGCCCCAAACTGACACGGCCGCCATCTTGGAGACAGTGAGCTTGGGGCGGGGGGAGGGGAGGCGGGGCGGCGGAACAGCCGCGGGGGGAGGGGGGTGGTCGCGAGGGAACGGCGGTCGTGGAGGGGACGGGGGGCGGGGGTAGAAAGTGGGAAGAGCCGGAAAGGCGGCGGAGGGGGAGGAGGGAGGAAGGGTGAGCGCCAGAGGGGGGGGGAGAGGCCGGGGAGCCGGAAGAGCCGGGAGGGCGAAGGCGCCTTGCAGGGGGAAGGGCCAGAGGGCGGGGCGTGGCGGGGGGGGGGAAACAGCCGCTTAGAGGGTCACGTGAGGCCGGTACAAAAGGCCAAAGCCAAAGTGGGAGGAGGACTTGGTGTGGAGGGAGACCAACAATTGGGACCTCTTTTCTACCTCCAAACCCCCTTTAGGTAGTGCGGGGAGTAAGAAAAAGAAAGAGTTGATCTATCTCTTATTTAACAGATGGGGAGACTGAGGCATTGGGGGTTGGATTTGGCTTCAGTGGCACTGGAAGCTGCCGTGTACCCGGGATTCGCGCTCCAACACTGCCACAAACTCATTTGCAAAGTGCTTTCCTCACGGCCCTTTGAAAATGAAGATGCAAATGTTATCATCCCCATTTTACAGGTGAGGAAACTGAGGCCCCAGCTCAAGTGCTTTGTTTAAGGTGACATCTAGCCAGGACTAGAACGGAGTTCAGACTCCAAAACCAATGCTTCTTGCATTCAGGTGCCCTTCCTCTCTGCCCTGGTCCAACCTCTACCCTGTCTCTCCTCAGTTTTCCCGTTACCTAAAATGATTCTCCTTACCGGACTTTGAGAATGGGTCTTCCTCACCTTTCCTTCATTGCCCCATTCCAGCGCCCCTCCCCCACCATGCTGCCAGGCTGTGATCTCTCACTCCTCCCAGCACCCTCCCGGCCACGAACTTTGTTCCTGATTCTCACCAATTAGTCTGTGAGGTACAGCACGGGAACACCTCCGATCGCAACTGCCTTTGTATTTATCTTAGCCTCACCGTTAATTGCAATTTCCTTAAAAGCAAAGCCTGTAGCACGATCCAATGGAAAATACACTTGAACTTGGAATTCTAAAGCTTGGGTGTGCATACCAACTCCTTCATTTGTGACCTTGAGCAAGGCACTTACAAATGGAGAAACCCATTTTTGAGACCAAATTTCCTCACCGGTAAAGTAAGGATAATATGACTTGCTGCTCCACAGTTCTCAGGGATATATCAAATAAGATGTCAGTAAAGTGATTTGCAATCATAAAGCAGTTAGTAAAAGCCATCTACTGTTATATTCCTAACTAGAAATTCTAGCACCTGGGGTAAATTCAGTTGGGAGAGATGGAAGCTATGAGGTGGGTGGGTGGGTGTTGGGGGTGAGAAATATTCTAAGGTAAGTTAACTCATATCAGGTTGTGATAAACTAGAACAGAAGTAACAGAGGAGGCTGGAGAATTGGGAGGCAAGGGTCATGGAGTTGACCATGAGCTAGATATTGAACTTACTGGGAAAGAGGAAGAGTGTCCTGGAGATCCATAAAGGACAGCAATAAGGATCTGTACAGACTGGAATAAATTTTAAAGTTTGAAAGGTGTTTGCTGAGTGATGGAGAAAGAGGGAGGGTGTGAGAGAGACAGGGGAAGGGGGAAGAAGTATGCTAACTCCTCCTCCTGGTCCTGAGCATTAAGGAGTTGTGATGAAGAGAGCAAGCCAGCCCTGGAGAGAATGCCAAGAGTCTTCAGGGGAAGGCTAAGTTGCAGAAGAAGGAAGATGTCTGAGAAAAATCAATCTGGTGTCATTAATTTGGATCTGGAAGGGACCTCAGAGGTTACCTACTCTATCTACCTCCCGCACTTTAAAGATGAGAATACCAAGGCCCAGAAGGTTGAAATGTGCCAGAGGGGTCACAAGCAGGGAGTGGCAAAGGCAGGATTCAAACTGAGATCCTCCATCTAAATCCAGTGATTTTTCCACTGCTGCAAAATAGAAGGTCACTCTCCCTCTTCATCAAGCATTCTACCCCTCCAAGTTCTCACCAAGCTGGAATGCTCACCATCCCCAAGATACCACCTTCCATTTCTGCTCTTTGCAAAGACTGTCTGTCCTCCTTAATTAGAAAGCACTCTATGCTCACTACAATTCTGTAGAATCAATCTCTAGATTTCCTCAAAAATCAGCTCGTGTTACTTCCTAAAGAAAGCTTTCCTGACACCACAGTTGCTAGAGCCCTCCCCCCAAAAATTAACTTAGGATTTTTTTGCATTTAATTTTTTATGTACATGTTTCCCATCCCCCCTCCCCTAGAATGTAAGCACCTAAGGGACCCCTGATTAATCTTTGTCTTTATTTTCCTGATGTCTAACACATAGTAGTTGCTTAATCAATATTTGTTGAAGGAATGAAGGGAGAGCAGAAGATGGTTATGAGGGAGAGCCAAAAGTTGAATATACTCAGGTGGCAGGGGCTCAGTGAGGTCAAAAGCAAACCACCTTCCACACTGATCTCACACTAATCTGTGAGTCTGGCTTGAGGTCCCCAGGTCAGGCAGCTTATCCTGGGTGAATCATCAGTTCTCGATGGAGTTTGGTGGGGTGTACAGTCTATCTTATCCTGATGAAAAAGGGTCCTTTTGGGGGGGGGGAGGTTTGGCAGGCAATTTGGGGTTAAGTGACTTGCCCAAGGTCACACAGCTAGTAAGTGTCAAGTGTTTGGTCTGAGGCCAGATTTGAACTCAGGTCCTCCTGATTTCAGGGTCAGTGCTCTATCTACCACGTCACCTAGCAGCCCCAAAAAGGGTCCTTTAACAGAGCCATGAGGAAGTATTGCATGGGACAGTGGCATCTGGAACACAAGCCCAATCACCCTGTGCTAGTTCCATCTCTGGCTATTATTATATATCATCTCTACACCTAAACTCATTTTCCTGTTACTCTTGGGGGCACCACCATTCTCCCAGTCACCCAGGCTCAAAAGGTATCATCCTCAACTCCTTGTTCCCTCTCATCATCCCATATCCAATCTGTTGTCCAGTCTTGTCAATTCTGTCCTTACAACATCTCTCATACATGCCTCCTTGTCTCCCTTGACACTGCTACCATCCTGGTAAATACCATCCTCTCCTCAAGCCTGTGATATTGCAATGACCTGCTGGTTGGTCTCCCCGCCTCAAGTTTCTCCCCACTCCAGTCCATCCTCCACTCAGCTGTCAAACTGATCTTCATAAAACACAGGTGTGACCATGTTACCCCTCCCCTGCTTAATAAATTCCAATGGCTGTCACCTCTAGGATGAAATAGAAAATTGTCTTTGGCATTCAAAGCCCTTCAAAACCTGACCCTCTCATACTTTTCCAGTCTTTATATACTCCCAGGTATTGTAAGGCTCAAATAAGATAATGGATGTAAAGCATTTTTCAAACCTGAAAGCATTATATAAATGCCAACTATTATTATTAGCCTACAGTCTCCAGGCCTCTAGTCTAGTGATGATTCCTTGAGCCTCCTACCATGCTCCTGAGCTCAAGCAATGTTTTTAGAGCAATACAGGAATGTGGGGGTAAATGTTTAGCAACCCATCTTTCTTGGGGGGTGGGAGGAAATGTATGCATACACACTTTTATGTTTAATCTGCATTATTCAAACTTAAGTCTATCCCCTGACATCTGGAATTCTCTTCCTCCTTATCTCTGTTGCCTGATTTCTCATCCTTCACTTGCCTACTTCACATCCCAACTAAAATTCTACCTCCTACAAGAAGCCTTTCCTGATCCACCTTAATGTTAGCACCTTCCCTCTGTTGATGATCCCCAATTTAACCTATATATATCTTATCTATACATAGTTATTTACTTGTTATCTCCTATATTGAACAATGAGTTTCTTTAGAGTCTTTTTTTTGCCTTTCTTTGTATTCTGAATACTTGCACAATGCCCAAAAGAATGTCTTATACTTTGTTGCATTTCTAATATTATTAATAATGATAATAACTGACATTTATATACCACTTTTAAGTTTGCAAAGTAGTTTACATATATTATTTCATTTGACCCTTACAATAATCCTTTGAGGTAGGTGTTATTATTATGCCCATTTTACATATTGGGAAACTAAGCCTGAGAAAATAAAGTTGTACACACTAGCTGTGTGACCCTCAGTGAGGAATTCACTCACATCTTCCTGACTCCAGAACAAGTGTTCAATGCAATACATCTCCTAAATCCTTCCAAACTAGCATGGAGCTGAGAACACAACTCACTAAATACTTGCAATACATTTAGGCTTCTAGGCTCTAGCCATTTATTTAACCACTGTCACCCTACCTTTCTTAGTCCTATCCATCCTTCAAGGCCCCACTTACATACCAGCTTTTCTTTGGAGACTTTTCGACTGCCCCGGGCACCACTTAT
The DNA here is from genome assembly GCF_900497805.2 of Vombatus ursinus. Taxonomy (NCBI): domain Eukaryota; kingdom Metazoa; phylum Chordata; class Mammalia; order Diprotodontia; family Vombatidae; genus Vombatus; species Vombatus ursinus. The sequence continues at coordinate 5,843,210 of NW_020954556.1, read as the reverse complement.
CATTTCTTCCTCTGAATTCCTCAAATAGTTATTATCTGTACCACTCACCTTGCACTTGATATATACTACCATATATTGTAGACATTCCCCATCTCCCCAACTAGATTTTGTTATTCCCACAACAACAGAAACTGTGTGCTATCGATATGCCTTTTTAAATCCCCAAGGCCTACTTCTACTCCTCAATAAATGCTCACTATTGATGATAATGGTGATGACAATTATGATATGAATTGGCATATACAAGTCCTGTAAGAAAAATCTGGAGATTCTGCTCTACCTGCTGTTACATTCTAATCAAGTTACATTATGAGCTTACATTGTAATAGAGTTACAATATAAATAAGGGAACAGGAGCCAGACAAGAAAGTTTTGGCACAAGGAGTATGGCACAAGTAATTTGGTAAAATGCTTGCACTGAGTAGACCCTTATTTGATCAAGCAAGCGTTTTCTAAGGATGAGAGAAACATGGGCTTGTTTGTAGGCACCATTGAAGGAGCCAATAGATAGGGAAAGAATGAAGGTTAGAGAGAGAGTAGAAATGTTAGTGGAAACATGACAAAAAAAGGAAAATTGTAAATGCTGGATAAGATGTAGGAAAATTGGAATACTAATGCACTGTTGTGGAGTTGTGAACTGATCCAACCATTCTGGAGAGCAATTTGGAATTCTGCCCAAAGGGCTATAAAAATGTGCATACCCTTTGACCCAGCAATACCACTTCTAGGTCTGTATCTCAAAGAGATCATAAAAATGGGAAAGGGACCCACATGTACAAAAATATTTCTAGCAGCTCTTTCTGTGGTGGTAAAGAATTGGAAAATGAGGAGATTCCCATCAATTGGGGAATGGCTGAACAAGTTGTGGTATATGAATGTAATGGAATACTATTGTGCTATAAGAAATGATGAGCAGGCAGACTTCAGAAAAACCTGGAAAGACTTGTATGAACTGATGTTGAGTGAAGTGAACAGAACTAGGAAAACATTGTACACAGTAACAGATACGTTGTGCAATGGCTAACCATCGTTAAACTCATCTCTTCTTAGCAATGCAAGGATCCAAGACAACTCAAAGGACCCATGATGGAAAATGCTGTGCACATCCAGAAAAAGAACTATGGAGTCTGAATGCAGATCAAAGCATATTATTTGCTCTCTCTTTTTTTCTTGTGTGTGTGTGTGTATGTGTGTGTGTTCTTTCTCGTGGTTTCTCCCATTGGTTCTAATGCTTCTTTACAACATGACTAATGTGGAAAATAGGTTCAATATGAATGTATATATAGCGCCTGTATCAGATTGCACACCATTTTGGGGTATGGGGAGGGGAGAGAAGGGGAGAAAACTTGGAACTCAAAATCTTATGGAAATGAATGTTGAAAATTAAAAATAAATACTTTTTTTTAAAAAAGACATGTTAGTAGGGACAATCTCATGGAGAAGACATGAGGGAAAGGGATCAAAGATGCATGTGGAGGGGTTTGCCTTGGTGAGGAGAAGGGCCACTTCTTAAGCCAAGATAAGAGTGAAGGAGAAGATAGTAGAGATGAAATCTAAGTGATATGAGATGAGGAGGAAAGAAGAGGGAGATCTCAGCAAATGGCCTCAATTTTTTCAGTGTAGTATGAATTGAAGTCTTTAGCTAAGAGGGTAGAGGAGAGAGTGCCATGGGAAGATTTAGGAAAGACAAAAAGGTTTGTAACAGACAGTGGGCATAGTGGAAAGTGGGCATAGTGATTTGATTTTAGAGGATTTCTGTACTTCAGTGAGGGCCTGGTTGAGATTAGATAGCATAAATTTGTAGTGGACCCAGTCAGCATGGCTTTGTGAGCATAAAATGGAGGAGTAGTTCATGGTAACTAAATAGATTAAGGAACTTGGAAGTTATGATATTTAAGAATCACTAATATGTGTGTTGAGGTCCACTAGTATGAGGGCAAGAGAATCTCTGGGCATAGATAGATAAAAGATGCCAAAATCTAGATTGGGTAATAAATTTGAATAGCACGAACCTCAACAAAGAAAGGTTGATGAATGATGGTGGTAGATAGAGGGAGAGTCTGAAAATGGCGACCAGGAGCAAAGAATTGAGGTTGATAAACTGGAAGACTAAGATATTTGAGGAGATATCATGTGTTTACTCAAGATCCAAAGGGTATGGGTTATGGTGGAGAGGAAGACTATGAGCCAGATACTGAACTCCCTGAAAAAGGAATGAATAACCTAGAGGCTAATAGATGACTGTAACAAGCATCTGAACTGGGCAGTATGGACAGACAGAGTAAACTTGTAAAGGGGAGCATTTGCTGAGCAATGACAAAGGGACAGTCTAGAACTGGTAGTAAGGAGCAAGGAGTAAGCCTGCTTCTCCATCTGGAAACTTGGGGAAGCATGAGGGAAGGAACACTTCAATATCTACCATACTGAAACCTCTACTCGTATATCTGCTGCCATCTCTACTACTTTTCTCCACTCTGGCAGGCAATCCTTGCTGACGGAGCAAGATACCTGTAGGGAGAGACAGGAGGAAGCAGGTGCCAGTCAAGTAAAACCACCACCGTCACTTTGACCACCACTTCCCCTCAGACCTCAGTAAGAAAGCCCAGGACCCTGAACTGAAGAGCCTTGGTAATAGCAATGCTTCCAGTCCAGCGCCCTCAGCCATCATCTTGGGAAGCAATCAGCCCCTGTAAAGATGCAATCTACCATCTGCTCCTGAAGGTGCTACAAGCCATAGCTACTGAGGGCCCAGAATAAATAAGTTCTTCCCATCAAAGTCCTTAGAACTGTCAAATGGCTTTACTCTGAGCAGCATACAAGATTTTTGTTCTGAGCCCCTGACATGTGAGTAGAAGGCCTACTTCAGGGCTTAAGGCCATCTTAAATTTTGTCTTTTTCTTTATTTCATAGGTTTCCATGGCCAAAGAAGTCATCACCTAGCAACCAACCTACTGGTGACATGCCTCTTCATTCTTGGTTAGACTGGCACTCAAACCAGTAGACTTAGCCTGACAAGACCTTACTCTAAATTGTTCTAGCTTGGTAAAACCTGCCAGAGCTTATGTTCCACAACATGGCCTTCAAAGACCCAAGGTTGTAGCCATATCTCAATTAGGTGACTGAGTAGGACTTACCAATTCATAAGAATCCAGGAATAGGAAACCATACCAAAGCCTTATATTTAGTTTACAGAACACTTTCCTCACAACAGTCCTGTGAGGTAGGTAATGTGTTGTTATCCCGCATTTAACAGATGAGGAAACTGAGGCACAAAGAGGTTAAGGAGCCATGCAACCTGTAAGTGGTAAAGCTGAGACTCCAAGTTAGGTCTTCTGAAGACCAAGTGAGATGCACCGAAGCCAGAGTAAACATGATTGATCCCTTAGAATGGTGCTTCTCTTACAATGCTTAATGAGCTATGGGAGTGAATTTAGGTTGGGACACTCTCCACTGGGGTCTGATATTTACAAAAGGGCCCTAAATGACCTTCTGTGACCAACTACAGGCCTGTCTTAGATACTGTGAAATGTGAAATCACCATTTCTTTCTGTTGGCCTCCAGTAAAACATATATTGAGTGATTCATTGATAAGATTCCATGAGGTTTTAACCCAGGACAATAAAAATGTTAAGGCAAAGGAGAATCAAATAACCCCTCTACTAAAGAAAATTGAGGCCATTTGCCAAGAGTTCTCTCTCCCTCCTCATCTCATAATCACATATCACTGGGATATCTTCCCCTACTACTTCCTCCTTCACTCCTGTCTTAGATAAAGAGGTAACCCTTTCTCCTTACCAAGGCAAACTTGTCTACATGCATTCTTGATTCCATCCTCTTACATCTTTAGAAAATAGTCCCCACTAACATCCTCTCTCTCTCTCTCTCTCTCTCTCTCTCTCTCTCTCTCTCCCCC